>NC_134969.1:5613377-5942462 GCF_965638725.1 Aptenodytes patagonicus
TGACAGTGCCATGGATTTCATTCCTTTATCTTTCTAGGTGCAGCCCATATTTTATCGGCCCTCTCCTGCTCCACAGGAGCTCTAAGTGGGTCAAGGATCGGTAGTCCACTGGGTGTTTTAATCAAACAGTGATTTTCCTGCCTGCTGCTCGTGTGTCGGAGTGTGGGCACAGGCATCGGAGAAGAGCAACAAAGAGCAAATAAAGGAGACGAAATGATATGCAGTAATTAAGTTATTCTTCATCTTTGAGATTGCTGCCGAGGACAAGATTGGTACAATGAGCCCGAGGCGCTTCTCCCTTCACTCCTCTCCATCTCAATGCCTGTGACATGGAAGATGAATATGCAGCATTTTCTATTTGTGCTACTAAAACGCCCATTAAATGCCAGCAGGGAAAAATGATACATAAATACCAGAATCCTGCTACCCTTTGTGTGTGCGTGAGAGAGAAAGAGCATCCCTCCTTTGTCTGGAGAGCGAGCTGCTTTCGGCTCGGGAAGGGGCTGATGAGGTCTGGCAACGGGCAGAGCTCCCGCGCCTGCCCGGCACCCACCGTGCTATGCCAAAAGACAAGGAGGTGCTAGTTTGATTTTGTCTCCGCAAACCTGGTAGCTTACTGACTGCACGTCTGAACCCCATTTTCCAATCAGGAGATGCTGTAAAGGATTTACCTTTATGTTTAATGCCCTCCTGCCCCTGACCTGTTGCAAGACCAGGAGTGTTACAGGTGTCTCGACAGCCTGAGCTCAAGTAGCCTTTAGCTGGTGTGCAGCAAACAGGTGCCCTCCGATGCAGGTCTCCCCATTTACATCACTGCAAAAGGCTCCCTGTGATGGGACAGGATCACCTGGGATGTCATGGTACCCCAGATGGGACAGGCACAGTGCACGTGTCCTGCCGTGGCCACCGAGGAGGTCCTGTCCTTGGTGCAATACCGTCAGAGCACTACGCCAATGCCAGAATCCCAGGTGAAATTTGGGGAAAAGAAAAAAAAAAAACAACCAAAAAACCTCTTGTGGTTTCTCAGTGCTTTGAAGTGGGTCCTGGACAAGTGGCTCTCACCTAGAGAACATGAGACAGATCCTCTTGTGGGGTCAGCCAGCGGTGGGAGACAATCTCACCCAGCAACACTGCTCTTCAGGCACTTTCTTTGGAGATAGTCTTGGCTGTCCCCCCGTTGCTCCCCTCCTCCTTATAATCCCATTGAGACCATCTGCATTTTGCAGATGGCAGGAGCTCGTCTCCAGCACCAGCACCAGGGCTGACTATCTCCAGCCTCACACCTTGCAGGCAACACCGGTTGCCAGCAGACACTAATTTCCATCCGCAGTAATCTTGGCAATATCTAAATAAAGAGAGCTGCCGGTGAGAGCTCCCAAGGAAGCCATCGGAGAGCAGATAAGCAGGGACTCTGTTGCCGATGCGTAATGCCAGGTTTCAAGCAACCGGGGCAGATTAGGATCATTGTGTTATCTACTGTTATCTAATTCAAGGAAATAACCATGTGCATGGCACATATTATCAAATGCACAGAACTCCTCCGAAAATGATATTAAGCCAGGAACTTCACAGTTCCAGCTGCCACTTCATCTTTAATTCACTTCCCCACCCCCATGCACTCCTGGATTGCTGAAATCTCGGAGCAGTGGGTGGCCGGGCTGCCATATGTGCTCCATAAAGCTAGGTGAGTTACAGGGGAGGATAAGAGCCTTCAATTCTACAGTACCATGCTTTATGTTTAAGCAATAAGCAATATTATTTTAACAACATCTTTTTGCTTTGGTTTTTTTACGCTGCCCACAGAGAGGGGAGGGAGGCCAGGCATGGCTGTACGACGTGAGTTTTGCAATACACCGGTGTTACCGGTCTTGTGCTGGGGATCAGCATGGAGTGGGTGCTCTGCACCACAGGGAGACGGTCCCCGCTCCGGCACATTTATCATTTCAATAAACAGGGGAGAAAAATGGACCCTGGGAGTAGAGACAAAATGACTTGCTCATGGTCCTGCAGCAGGTGGGTGACAGTGGCAGGGAGGGAACCCAAGTGTGCTGGCTTGCAGCGCCCGGTTGCTGCACTCCACCATCTTGTCTCCCTGTTTGATGCACGGCATGTGCCGATTTTAATCTCCCACTTGCGATCCAGCAGGGAAGGATTTTTTAATGGCAGGGGAATGGATGTGGTGTTTAAGAATCATCTCTAGTGACTTTTCAGCCTGACATAGCAAAGATTTAACACTGCAGCTAGACCACCTCTGTGGGAATCTATAAAAATGCCTGCACAGCATAGTTTCTCATCAGAAAAAAAATGATGAAATTTTTAATGGGGGAGATGTTTCTGTTCACTGTCACTAGAGACTGAAGCCTTAGTCTTGGAAGCTGCTATTTAACGAGAGATGTAAATTTAAGGTTCATATCCAGCACGCTGGGGAAGAGATGCCTCCTTATGGGAATTGACTGCTTAAAGGCATGGCATCGCACCACTGAACAATGGAGCTTACTATTATGTTTATTCAAGGCTCATTTTGTTTAGATCGAGGTGCTGGAATAGTAATACCTTGAAATCACCAGTAACAGAGCTGATGAAGGGGGGACACTAGTTCCAAGTACATGGCTCGGGCGCATCCTATTGCCAGCCTAAGCTTGTTCTTTACAATGGTCCTGAAGTGTCAGGGAGGAATAGGGTGCATTTGGGCCTGATGCTAATGAAGCACAGTGGGAGACAGTCCCTAGCCCACAGCACTTACACCCTGAATAATACAACCCGTCTGCTTCCCTGGACAGGGGCAAGGCGAGATTCATGGTTTCTTGGTGGATCCAGGCTGAATGGGTGCAGTGGGGGTTCCTGGCACTGCCCCACCGAGGGCATGGACATGAAAATGGCGCAACCAGCTGGAAATTGGATCCAGGGGAGCTTTGTAAGTGATCCTGGGGTGTTCGCTCAGTTCTCAACCACTGCCTGGTAGACACCAAAGGGTAAACAATTCCTTTCCAGATCTATTTGCTCTGAGTCTACGGGGTAAAGTAGCTGGGAGCGGGGTTGGAGCTGGGGTTTCCCACCTGGTTTTGGATTAAGTGCCCCATAAAGCTTTTGGTGCTTAACTTGCTATGCACGGAGATCTTCCCATCACGTGCAAAATACGCCTATGAGCCTTTACGTGCAGAAAAAGAAACACCCTGGCAGACATGGACAAAGCCTGTGAATGGGTGCCCGTGCCAGGTAACCCTCTCGTAACCCTTCTCCATCATGAGCATGAGGTGAAGCACAAACCTCTGCCCAAGACTGGCACACGTGGCCGAGGGTGCTCATGAGGTCTGCCACCCAGATCAGCCACCCCAGCCTCAGCCAAATCACCCGCCTGAGCCTTATGACCATGATGTGCCACATCGTGAAAATCCTGCTGTGCACAAAGGCAGCAAAAGGACCCTGTGACAAAAAGCATCAGGGTCCCTCTCTCATCGCTTGACTCTAACATGGGACAGCCATATCCACTGCTCGGACTTCACATCTGAGCCATACGAACACCACTCAGGCAGAGTTTTCAGGATCTCTTTTGTGATCTTTCTCCAGAGGTGGCCCGCATGGAAATTTCCAATTATTCAGCTGATGCACAAACTGCCACTGCTACAGCGGCTGCGTGCTCGTCCTCGGTTTAGGCTGCTGCAAGGACATCAGATTTGGGCTCAGATTCCCCTACTGAGTCCTGGGCAGTTGCTTGTGCCAATTTTAGGTCACAGTCCTCATTTTCAATGCAGTTCATGGCTCAAACTCCAGCTTACATCAAAGAGTGAATTTTGATCTGTGAGCAACCATGACAGCCGCACTCCTTCGTGACAAGGCAGCTCACAAAGCCAAAAAGGGAAGGTGACACAGCTGGGGACAGAGAGCTCTCTGTTGAGGGGGCCTGGAAATCTTCCCAAAGCAGCGAGGTGATCCAAACGGCTAACTGCAAGTAGGAAAACTGCAAAGCCTTTCTCTTGGAAAACGTGAGAGTGATACCCAGGACCAGCACTCCTCACTTCAGCTGATACATCCAAGGTATCCAAAACCCCCAAAGTATTCACAACCGTGGACCTGAAGGAGGGAAAAACTCCCCAATTGCTCCAGGGAGTCCCTTAGAGACAGGGGGTGCTTGCACTGTCACTGGTTAGCCATGGAGCTTTGCCAGCTAGATTAGTTCTCCTGGATCTGCAAAGATCGTTGCTGTGGCGAGAGAGGCACCATCAATAGAGAAACTGAAAAATGAAACAACTAAAAACCCTCCCTCCCTCCCAGCTGGGTCAGTGCAGAGCGCCCATATCACTGCACGAGAGGCGGCTCTTTTGATGTCAGCCATCCTGTTTTCTTTCTCTTTTCTAGCTAACATCTAAATAGAAATTAATATTGACCCTCAGAGAGAATATTTTCACTTCAAAAAGGTCCAAAAGGGTTATTTCAAATGTTTCAATGTTTCCCGGGTTTTGAAGGGGGAGATAGGCAGAGATCAACTCTTTGCTGTGAACGGTTCCGATGTTGAGAACCCAGCAACTTCTGCAGGGAGGGAAGGGAAGCATCAGCTACAAACTCCCTGAGCATCTCTGCTTGATTTCTCCCAAAGCCTGCTCTGTCCCCCCCCCAACTACCTTGGCCCCTGCAGCTACTCCAGCCTGGTGTAAGGTATACCGCAGCGAGGCAAAGCCGAAGTCCGGCAGCAGAGACAAGAAAAGGGCTGTTGTACATCACCAAGGCACAAAGGGTGAATAACGAGATGCACATTTCTGTGGAAATGATAGAGTAGCTAAACAGGGGGACGGATCTGGCACACCTGGGACGTGGCAAAGCAATGAAACCAGGGAGCATAATTAAAGCTAAATTACCCAAGCCTTTATTTATTATTTGTGGACTGCAACAGACACAAATAATAAAAAATGCAGCCTTTCAGCCAAAGTGCTTTCTGACCAGAATAATGGCTTTTTTTCTTGGACTATTTACAAGTGACGAATAAAATCCAGGAAGCCCAGCTTGCAGCGTGACACAGAGTAGCTCAGGGGGAGAGGAAGCACTCTGAGGGCCACAGTAATATCTTGCAGCACTGAATTTCACAGTTTTCATGAAAAATCCATGTTGTTTCCCCACTTCTTTCTTCTCCCTCCCTCACCAAACACAAACAAGTTACATGCATCTATTTTGGGTCATCTTGTGTTGATCCACGTACTTAATCACTCAGCAGCACTGTAACCTTACAGAGTTTGCATCTAACACATGGGTCAGGAGTATTCAAGTTTGCTACCAATTGCCTGCTTTGCTTTTCAAATACGGACCCAGCAAGTGATGTGAAAACAATCATTAACGCCTAATACCTACTGGGATGTGTAATAATAAAGAAAAGAGGAAATAAAAAAAAAAAAGGAAATCAGAGCTATTGAAAACTAGGCTTTACCTATTAACTCTTGAAAATTGTCCAACCCATGACAAAAAAGATAGAACAGAGTGGGTGTTTGTTCTTGCTAAGTAATCATTGCTACATTAAGGTAGTCTTTATGATTAATTGCAAGATGACGCTTCTGTATATGAATTTTCCCTAGTCTTTGTTCAAATATGGATTTTTGGATGTGGGGAGAAGAAATCAACCTTCCTTCCCTGCCTTGAGGAAGCCACAATTATGAGGTTTTTTTGCTGCCTGGAAAAAGAAACATAAAGCAATCACAGCAAAATGGTGCTGGGCGAGGAGAGGTTTGTGCTGGTTGTAGCAGGCAGTTGCTCCTCACTGCTGGATTCACGCATGATCACTTCGGCCATTTTGTTTTGTGATGCTCTTTTGGGACATATTCCCTTGTCATTCTATCATCCCATCTGGGGTGAGCCTGGAAAAAGCCCTGGAGCTGGAGAGCATTCCTACGTCCTCTTCCTCACCTAGGTCTCCAAGACACCAGCAAGCTCCATTTCCCTCCATGCCCCGAGTCCAACCTTGTCGTAGTCCTTTGAAGTCTGCCGCAAACAAATAATTGGTTTGCTCCTGCTGAAGCACATCACCAAGTGAGGGAGAGAGGAAATCCTTGCCAGAAGTTGCCATTTAGTTGTCATCCTGCCCTGCCCTAATCCTCATATTGATAGATGGGAAACTAGAGGAGGGACCAAAGATGAATGAAAACATTAGGCTTAAAGCTACAAAATTAAAGACCGAGCAGTGTTGTTGTGTTCAGTGTGGCTGGAGAGTGGCTCAGAGGTGATTGCAGTCCCAAATGACTTCATCCTATGGAACATTTGCAGGGAAATATATAAAACCAGGGCTAGGATCCTCCAGGGGTGTTTTCTATTTAGTGGTTTCCAAAGCCCAGTGAGTGACAAGATCCTTTGGGATTCGATCTCAAAGTGAACATTCCTAATTTTGCTGCAAAAAAAAAAAAAAAAAGAATTGCAATTTTTCCATGAGAGTTTTTAAAATTCAAGTCTGAGTCTGCAATTTTGACAGAATCTCAGCACTCCTTTTTCTTTTCTTGCTGGTTTCTAGCTTTCTTGGTTGGAGACAAAAGATTAAAAAAGCCATCTATTTGCCTTAGGTTTCTAAGGTGTATATACCTCCACCTCAATGCATAATCTTAAATGCAGTCTCCAGAATTTGTCTGAAATACATCAGACTGCAGGATTGTTATATTTTGGGTTGTTAACATGTTGGTTTGCACTCTGACACCTTGAATGGTACCTTTACTTGGGGGAGAAAACAAACCAGTCATTCCTAGGGCAAAACTGTCCGCAGGAAAGGCATAGCTCGGGGTGGGGGTGGTTTAAAACATTGGGGTTAAAAGGTGGAAAAAAGGGAATGAAAGAAACAGAAAACTAGATGTACAAGGAGAAGCAGCAACACGACATGCCGTCCTGAATGGATATGGCCCTGTTAACCCTTATCAATAATTTATGTCTGTGAACACGGATTTTCTATTGTTCTGATGAGACCAGCTCTGTTGCAAATATGTTGTTTGTCACCTAAAATTAATCAAGCATTAAAAATTTACTAACACACTTTTTTTTCCTCCCTTCCTTTTAGAGACTATCCCTCTACATTTTTCCCTCCCCTCATACTATCAAAGCATCTCAGAGTGGCCTTAATTTCCAGGTAATTGAGCATAAAAGAAAGCGTGGAGAAAGCCATGAGTGCTCCTGGCACGGTGAGGGCTCCTCTCCAATCTGTTCTAGGAGTGTCCCCCTCGGCTCTTCCCCTGCCTAATGGACATACACATTTAAAAATTAGAGACCTCCATTTCCTTCCAGGGGAACTCGGCTGAGGCGCCTGGTGCAAAGAGGCAGCAAAGCTCTTGCCTGCAGGTTCCTGCAGCACCTGGAAATCCTCAGCAGCTGCAACAGGGACACCATTTCCCAGCTCTGTCCTAACCTGCCCAGCCATTTGCCTGTAGAAAGCATTTTATCTTACATACAGGACCAGCATAGTTTACAGCTGTCGCTCATCTGGATGTGCTCTGAGTGTGCAATGAGCTACCAGCGCAGGAAATCTGCCCCAGACTCTTCTCCTCCAGGAGCTCACAAGGCTTACCTCATCTTGCCTTGCAGATCAATCTTTTTTCCCCTCCTGCCACCTCCCACAGACCGTACACCTTTCTCCATCTCTCCCACTCCTTTTTTCTCCTCCTTCAGCTGAAAAAGTAAGGGAATATGAGAAAACGAAGAGAGCCAGCTCGCCAGCGATAAGGGCTGATGCAGTCCTCAGCGTGGTCTCCAGTGTGGCACTGATGTAGGAAGACGCTAAGTATTGTTCAGTTTAGAGAACAGGATGGGGTGAGATGGTATGAGTTATCTCCTAACCCACAACCCCCACCTGCCAGGCAAAAGAAAGCCTGAAAACAGGCAGACACGCTAGATTATGTCAAGAGTTTGTTTGATGCCAATTTGCATAAATAGTTTGGCAAATCATTTTCTCTGGGAAACTAGAGGGTTCTTGTGCCAGGGAGTGAATGAAGTAGGAGAAACCTTCTGTCAGGGCTACGATGCAGGGGAAAGTGGAGAAAATGTCACATGCCCTGTCCCTCTTGTGTTGGTCCTATTGTAACACTTGCCTGGCACGGCCAGCTGGCCACAGCAAACCATGGTTTGCAAACCAATGCAAGCATATAACGTGTGCTCGTTTGGTCACTGTGGTACTGGATGCTGATGGAGAAGTGGCACAGGTTGGGGATGATCATCCCCAAAGACCCAAGGGCGTAGAATACCAAGGCTCCTAGAAGTAAAAACAAAAATGCATTGCAACCCATTAGTAGGGCACAAAACAACGAACTTCACCTCCAACATGAAGTAGCACAACTGCTCCATCACAGGGGCACACACCGCATGCTTGCGACCAACAAGCATCAAAACCTCCCACCTTGTGGACCACCGACCTGGAGGAGACCGACAACTACGATGTGACGCTGCTACTCAGCTCTGGTAGCAGCAATCTGCAGGGGTGGGACTGGCCCCGTATCGCCTGTGGCTTGTACCCAGAAAAGCTGGGGGAGTTGCATCAGCCGACTCGTCCATCCGGCGGGAATGGAGCAACAGGATCTGCAAGGCTACCCTTTGAAATCCCAGCCGTGTACTCTGCATGAAAATAAATCATCACTGAGGTCTCATTGCCAGCTTCGAAAGTCTCATTTTGGTTTGGTTTTCTGTCGAGAGTGTAACCACTTGAATTTATGCAGATTATGCACTCCTGCCAGGTGTTTATTTTATATGCTTTTCTTCCCCCCCTGCTACACTGTGAAAGAAAAACTGGGTAATATTTGCTAATGAGGCAAGTGGGATATTTCTGGAGCCCTTTAACTTACTAGGAATAAAATATATTTTTTAAAAATTGCTGACCCTTTAAACCTCAACAGTTAGTTTATCTCAGGGACATGTTTCTTAGTCAGCAAAAGGTCTTTCCTGAAGGAGTTATTTGTAATTCATTAGGACTGGAGTAATAGCTACACTCCTAAATAATTCCTGTGCTTCTAAAATACCATCTGGTATCACGCACTAAGGGCCGTGCACTCTGTTGGTGTAAATCAGGATAGCTCCATTGACTTGAATGAGCTCTGGCGGCTTTACATCCACCTGCCAAGCTGGCCCACGAGCTCCTCTCAAAGGTCTCATGTACCCTGTTTTACGGGGGCTCTCGCATTACCTCCTCGAACGCAGCACTGTCGCCTGCGCGGCCTGGGAAAAATTGCTGCTCATTGCAAAAGCACAAGGCTCAGTCCTGGCTGCAACGGGGGCAAGCCAGGCCCGGGGCACGCGTAGCTCTTGCAAGCTGTATTTATGGGTATTTGTATTAGAGCAAGCGGCACGTCTTCTGTGCCGATTAATAAAACCTGTCACAAAATTCTGAGTGTAAGAGGGAGTAAGGAGAAGGCCCAATTTTGAAGCTACTCTAACTTGAGCTTAAGCTTTTTGCTGAATTAGATGGCAGAGATGGATTTACATACGTTAAAGTAGATTTGCTGGGATTATATTCCACCTTTCCCCCCACCCCCCTTTAAAAAAGAGAGAGGCAAGAGAGAGATTTACAGGACACAGCCGACGAGAAGACTCACAGTTCATGCTAATCAACCCAAATTAAAACCATTTCCCACTCACAAATCCTGCTTACAAAATTTGAAAACCGCTTTAGAGCCTCTTGGGTTTTACAAAGGACAGATCCAGGCAGCCAGAGCGATGGACCCGGACCACCCACCAACAGGTCTAGAACCAGCTTTTTCCATTGCTCTGGGCAATGCCAAACCACCCCATACGACTTCATAGGAATCAAATGCCTCAAACCTTCGTGCAGCTCCAGCCTCGGCTTGTTGTACACCAGCTGCTTTCAGGATGGTAAAAACAGTCCTTATGTTTCTGGGTTTTCTCCATTTCCACCAGAGACTTTGTGGAGCGGGGCTCCAGGAAAAGCAATCTCCTCTCCGTTTAGACAGGGATAGCGTTTCAACAAACTGGAGCAAGATTTCATTAGGGCTTTTGTCTGTAACATAAACCCCAACGACAATAAGAGCTTGGTGCCCTGGAAACTCAGCGAAGACGACAGAGGAGGGACTCAGCATTTTGCTGAATTGGGTCCTTTTCACTTTCCTGTGGTTTTTCTTTTTTTTCTCAGGTATCTGATATCCCAAACCCTAATTTGTGTAATCTGCCTCCAATCCTCCTCCGGTAGCAAAGCAACACAAAAGGTTTAGGCAACTTCCTTGCTGCAGTACAGAAGCCGCCAAGCCCCTGCGACCCTCCCCAAAACACAGAACCACACATCACACGCATCTCCCCAGGCGAAACAAAGGCTTCAAAATAAATAATTTCATTTAGGATTTCTAGTCTGGATCCAGCCCTGGAAAACATAAATCCACCCCGAGTTGTGTAACTCAGCTGAGAGTCCTGCAAAGGCAGTTTAGTGTTCACAGCAGCAGCTTTAAAGGCTTTTGTAGCTGTGCATTTTGCTTCCCCTTCCCTCCCCGTGGTGCAGAGGCGGCAGCTCCTGGGGTTTTAGTTCCTCTTGGGTCTCCTGTCCTCAGCAGTCCCTCAAGGGACAGCCTGCTTCATCCAGGAGTGATCATCACCCCCACCACTCGCTGTGTTACTGCCCCAGTTCACAGCAGCACTGAAAGGCTCCCGACATCACGGCTTTTATACCTATTTTTATTAAAGCACTTTCTCCTTCAGTCCTGTGACTATTTGAAATTAAGACTCAAAACACAGACAGGATGAACTTAAGCCCGTGCAGACTGTTTTCTAAAACGAAGTGCTGAGCTGGCCTGATTTACGACTTGTAAAACTTGGCTGTCTCCTGCTGCCCAGATCCAGCCTTGAACAGCCCCGTTCCTGATCCGTGTCTGTGCCGTGACCCCGAGCGAGGGCATCTCCCACAGATGGGCAGAGACAGGCAGCTCTCGGGTTCAGGAGAAAGCACCTCAAGGTGGGGCAGGGCCCCGAGAGGTGCTTTGGGGAAGGGAGACAATGATACAGAGGGAAGAAGGAAGGAGGAAACACACAGATGAAATACTCTAAATTTCTGCAGCACCAAGCTCAAGTGAATTCTGACCTGTAACTAAGTCTCCTAATTAATAGTTGTTAATGGTAATAACGAACAAGTAAGAGCGGGCACAGGACAGAAGGAAGGTGAGCAGAAAGCGTAACAGAGTCAAGCAGGGAGGAAAAATAAAGAGCCTTTCAGGTGCTGTTGTCATTTGCAATAAAGCCTTGCAAACCCCAGCGATTTATCTAGGGCTCGCTCTTTCTCCTCTGTCTTTCTCCGCAGTGTTTCAAGATGCTGATATTTGCAGAAGGTGCAGTGTGGCCACTGGATAAGGGAGAAGAATGAATCCATCACAGCTTCCCCCCTCGGTGCCTGACAGCTTCAAGTCATAAAACTTGGGGAACGCAGAGCTTTCCCTTTGAGACAGGCAGCCTGGAAACACGGTCAATATAGCTTTGTATCCCGTTGCCATTAAGACAAGCTTATCAGCTGGGTGCCAGGAGTGCAGAGCAAACCGACTGACAGAAAAATCAAAGTTTCATTCTCTTTGCAATTCATATCTGGGCTACTCTTGCCTCCTGGCTGGACCAGGCGCCCATCCTGACTTTTACACAATACTGTGCATGCTCTGCCTAGCCAGCTGTCTCTGATTTTTGCAAGGGTATCTTCTCTTAGACTTAGCCCTGTCCCACACAAACCCCATCCCTCCACACTTCCACGCAAGATCATTTTGTGCAGAGGTAAAAAGATCAGTTTGCCACTGAGACCGCAAAGCCGAAGGTGCAGAAGAGGCTCTCTGAAAGCAGCAGGTAAGGACTCCAGAGGGTCATTTTGTCTTTTTCATCCAAGATGAAAGCCTGACATAAGTTACAGCAGCTGAAAAACTGAGTTACACAAAATGGCTCGTGTCTTGTGCTGACCCACAAGACTGCTCAGGCTCCAGGCCAGTGGGAGGACCCCCTGGGAGAGGGGAAGGGATGGGATCTGGGCTCCATACCCCAGCTGGGAGCTCCTGGAGGGGCTGTAGAAGGGTATTTCTCACCTTTCTGCTCTGCTCCTTGCTAAGGTAACTCATGAGTCAGCAGCGGTAAAACCTCTGGAAAGACCAGAATTGCTTTGCTTTGCCTCTATCCCCTAAGTAGAGATCTGTGGGGGTACCAAATAAGTACCACATGAAATGCTTGGGGTTGACAGTTACAAAGACAACCTGTTTGTGAGAGAAACTTCTTCCTAAAACCTTGGTTGACCTCCTAGTCCTTAGGGAGGTACATCCACAGCTTCCCAGGGAAGCACAGGGCCAGACAAAGCCAGAGCAACGGGCACAATGAAGTTAAGCTGAACCAGTAGAAGAGCAAGTCAGAGCTGAGAACACCGGCAGGATCAAAGGACCCATCAGAACTTAGACCATGAAGCAAATGCAACAATCACATGCTACTGCTTCCTGAACAATAGCACCGAAGTCTCTGACGGCATTAGACCATCAAATAGCAGAAAGAGGACAGTCGCACGAAGCTCTGGCTGTCCCCACCTCCATCTCCCTTTATTTCAAAGAAGAACTTTCTATAACAGATTTCAGATTGCTCATAATCTAACTCCCCGTGTACAAACGCAGCTAACAGTGCGGCATTCCACCAAAAGGCCTATTACAAGTTTCCTTCCTGTAATTAAGAAGCTTTTACAGTAATAATGTGAATAGAAATAGGCACAAACAAAACCATTCTGGTTTTATGTCCTGTCTAGCTTCATTTTTGGTCTTACATAAGATTCTGTGGCTTGTTTAAGCATTTTCTTTGTTACCCTACAGGAACCTGTGTTAGGCTGTAAGGACTGGGGCCCCTTGCTCTCACCCAGACCTGTGTAATTCAGATGTGCCTCCAGTGAAGTTGGTGGAGTTGCAAAGGAATAGAAAAGGCCCAAGTAAGAGGTGTGTATGTTTGCAAGGTTTATTTCTCTAGCTCTCCTGTTTCTTGCTTTTCCGTATTTCATACAAACATTTTGGAATGACAGACAGTTAAAAATGGAAACTGCAAATGGAAGCGTGAAGTTTCACACACAGCTTTTGGGCCATAATGAACCTCGCCTGGCTTCCTACTCTTTGCAATATCATTGCTGGAAAGTGCAAAGACCTTAATTTTCCCTGCACACAGCTTAAAATGTCTCAGCTCTTGGTTGAAATGTCAGGGCTCCATTACGTCCATAATCCAATATAAATCCTGAGGGCAACCACATGCATCTTGCTTGCTGTGTTGCAGAGGGATGGGTTGCAAAGGCAGCCCCCCACTTTGGGAGCTGCATCTCTGCACTGCCTGAGAGGGAGCAGACTCACTACATCATTGAGAGATGGACCTCACAGCAACCTGCCCTCGCAGTGTTGTGCAAAGCTCGGTTGCCAGAACAAGTGAACACAAGCTCTGTACATCATCTTTTGGAGGAACATCACACATTCTGCTTGGAAGAGAGAAAAAAATATAATGCAGCATTTTTATAAATGAGATTTCCACAAAGATGTATTATTCATTATGCAATAATTAGCCACATTTATGGACACTGTCTCAGGAAGCCTGTGCATGCAGAGTCGCAGCTGCACAGCCCCACATAGCCAGCATTGCTCAGCCTGTCCAAGACACAAAGCCAGTGTCAGGGGTATGCAAATTGAACCCAGAGGCTGGGGACACTGGGGTGAAAGTGGCTGGGTCCTTTGCTTCCCTATGCTATTGCCATTGATTTTTTTTTTTAAGCAAGTTCTTCTTTGTGGAGCTGGAAACACCATGGTACACTAGCACTGATCCCTCCCTGCTGTCACAGGTTAAATCAGTGGTTAGGGTCTGACCCCCCATGTGTCCACCACATCTCAGCAGTCAATAGCTGGCATTTTCTAACAGACATTCCCTCTCTCAGCTCCTAGAGTGCCTGTCGCTATACACAGACCTAGCTTTCTCCCTCCAGGCTCTGCCGTCTTAAGTGCTTCATTAATGAAGGCATTTTACGCTCCTGAATGATGCCTGGCAGACCCTTGGAGCCTGAGCCCAGGGTGCAGCCCCGACCCCTTCCCGGCTTGCTGACCCTGCATGGACAAGGCAAGAGGAACAGGGGCCCCATAACCCCATTGCACCCCCATAGCTGGTGGTCCTGTCCCCTCTGACATGGCCCCACAGGAGGGAGCAGCTCACAGCTCCTTGTCCAGCCCCAGGCTGGATACAGGCTCTGCTCAGGGGCTGAGGCTGCAGGACTTGCTCCATGCTGGCACTGCACTGGTTTACGTCAGGGTCTGGCCAGTTGAATCTGGGCAGGGGCAGAGTGAGCAGGCAGTCCTTCTGCCGGAGGGAGAACCTGCTCTCACCCCAGCAAGGGGAATGCATTAGACCAGAGGCAAAGTGATTTGAGATCACAGTGGCTTCCACAAGAGGTGGGAGGGAAAGCAAAAAAAACCCAAACAAACCACCAACCCAAAACAAAACACACCAAACAAAAACACCGAAACAAAAAAACCCACCACCAAACCCAACCAACCACGTAAAACCCCAAACAAGAGCCTTGATCAAGGTGTCCAGAAGGCCTGAGAAGTCTGGGCTCAAGTCCCAGATCTCCAGCGGTCAAAGCCTCTGCTCTGCATGTCCAAGCAGGCTGGACAGACCTTAGGACAGACCTAAGTGAAACTAACTGGAAATCTGCGCGTCACCACTCTGGACTAGTTTTGCTCTTTAAGAGTGAAAAGTTGAGACATGATCTTCACTAAGAAGGAAAAAATATCAAAGCAGAAATAAGATCTTTGTTTCCTAAACTTTATATGTATGTATGCAATGTATTTTATACACACACAGTTTTGCACATCAGAGTGTTGCCCCCAGTCTTTTATGAAATTGCCTTTCCGTTTAGCAACGTGCTGAATCAATGGGGCCATTTCCCTTTCATATTTCTGTAATTAGCCTGTTCTAAATCCTTTAGCAGCTCTTTGGAAAGATGTTGATTATTTACAGTACGTGCAATTCAGATGTCACAGGATTATTAACCTTGGCTGTGTAGTCTTAAGTGTCTGGATTAGTGGATATCAGTTTGTTTCCTCCACTTCAGGCTAGAAAAATTCAGGAAAAAACCCAGCAACATAAAGAGGTTAGAAAAGCCCGTGCTCTACTACCAGCTTGCACCCAGAAAGTAGACGGAAGGCAAGGGTTAGCAGCAGGAGCTATGCTATGCCAAGAGGTTGGAAATCAGGAGCTCCAGCCCCAAAGCTACCACTGGTGAGAGGTGCTCTGGAAGATCAGCACAGAACAGCACTAAAAAAAAAGAGACTCTGCTTTCAACAGGGGAAACAGAGACTGAAGTTGAAGGCAAAACCCCACAGCAGCCTCAGACGACCCTAGGCACCACACACTCCTATTTCTCATGCACCCCATAGCACCAGGAGCTGATTTCCAGCCCTGCCCCTGCCTCACTACGGGATTTTGGGAAAACATCCTCTGCTCTCCTGTTCTCCATCCCTTTGCAAACAGGAGATGGGAACGTGCTTAGACATAATGCTGAAGAGGCGACAGAAATATCTGCTGCTCCAGAGGCAGCTCGGTTCTGAAACGTAGCTGCTAAAACAGCTCTCTGAGCCATGGGATGTAAAACAGATCATGCCCCAGCTGTTTTCTTTCACACCAAGGACTGAAGCACATCCCTCCATGCTCCAAACAGCACTAGAGGGGCTAAAGACTGTCCCTTTCACCAGACCTGGACAGAGCTGGCTGGACTTCCGAGGACAGAAGGATTTCGTATCCTCTTGCAGCCATCTGAACCATTGACTCGTATTGAAGAGATGCAAGAATGAGCACCAAGAGATGCCCCAAGCCTCTGGGAGAGAGGAGTTAAGGGAGCACAACTATTTCCATCACGTTTGAGGTCGGTTATCGAAGGATTTCCACAGATCATGAATGCAGCCAGCTGCTGGGTCTGTCTCTAACACAGTACTGGGAAAGGGTGGTACAAAGTACTGCCATGCAGGTCCTGAGGACCACAGACCTATAGGTTTGGTGTATGCGGAAGCGAATAGAGGGACATCAGCAAGTGTGTATTTGTAAGTGTTAATAGAAATATAAATATTAGACTGACTTGAAAGTGCAGTTCTCAATGCACTGGAAATATCAAAAAACACTGTCCTGTCCCAGAAATATTTCACTTTGATTTTGATCCTTTTTAGACAGCTGCTTTTACAACAAAATTGAAGGAAATGTTGAAGTGGAAAGCTGTTTTGCATGAAGCCTCCCCAAGGTTTTTTAACTCTGCATGGGCTTTTCTGTTTATTTTTGGGTTATTTTGCAGAAATAATTTTGCAGAACTAACCTAAATATGCAAGCGTCTTCTGTTGTTGCTACTCCATGGTTTTCACTAACAGTAATCCATCTTATCCCAGTGAGGAGCAGCAGGAAGAACTCCTGTCATTACCAAGAAAGAAAGAAAAAAAAAATCAGTTGAAAATTTCTGTGAGTCTCAGGAAACTCCCTTCAGCTCCAAACATGGCAAAGAAAATGCCATCAGTGATTTTCCCCTTGTAATTAGGTTTGCAAAGGTTGACTTGCAAGGAATTAAAACATGGAAACATTTAAAATATCAGTGAGTTCTGGCATCCTAAGTAATGTGACATTTATATGATAATTTGGCAATTAAATATGCAAGCAAGGATGCTTTTTCTTTTCAAACATGAAGGTATGGTACTTTCACAAAACAGCTTCCAGCATTTTACAGGTTCACCTTCTGACTCGAGTGGAAAAATATTATTTGCAATGTGTGGGCGGGGGACACTTATACCAGCACAGATTCACACCAATTCAGCAGCGCCTCACAGCACAGCACTGCTCTGCCATACAAATACCATTTAGGGGAGCTCCAGGTGGAAAACCCATGTCTTGCTGCCTAAAAATTGGGATGCTTATTATTGCCAACTGGGGGAAAGAGCATGGGTCGGAGCTGCTCGTGCAACCCAGCAGAGACACCTTCACTGCAGAATAAGCTCACTGCCACGATCTCTAGATGAGCAAGAAAAAACCCAATAGAGGCACTGACAGTCTGGATATAGGGTGTATGTGCCCACAGGAAAGAGCCCCATAGCCTAACCTGGCGCGCATCCCCACCCTATAACACCCACAAGAACACAGTATCACCCATTGACAGGGTCAGGTTCAGTTATCACCGGGGCTCCTCCTGAAAATCAATGCACTAGCTTAAACCCAAGATACTTGCAGAAATAAAAATCTTTCTCCAAGCTGCGCGACTGGACAAGACCCCAGAAAGAGGAGGTTTTGCCTGTGCTGGGAAGGGGGCATTAGGTGAAGCAGACAAAGGTCTCCCTTCAGCCAGGCTCTGACTGCATCGCCCCCCCCCCCCCCCCCCCCCCCAACCACATCCTTTCCGTGCATCTCAGCAACTCACTTCCTGCGCTGATGAATAATTTGGAGTGCCTCAGCCATTATTAAATAATAAAGATTCTTTTCCTTGCAGAAATAATTGAATACCGGAGCTGAGAAATTGAGGTCACCCTGAGCTCTGCCCCCTCTGACAACGCTGCTCCCACCAAGACGTCAATTCTGCATGGCGCCAGTGGAGCGGGTGGTTATTGGAGACACGTGGCTTGGCAGAGCTGGGCTCATCGATGCTTGTCCTCTCACCTTGGGGCTGTGAGAGGGAGCAGGGAAATTTCAAAGCTGGCATTAAGGCTGTGGTGACTCGAGACTCTCTCAAGAGAGATGACGAGTGTAACTGAAGTTTATGATGGTCTTGGCTGCATCACCCAACTGGGAGCCTGCTGCTGCAGATCAGATATGGGGAAGCTTGAATTCAAAGTTCCTAACAACAATACAACTTCAGTCACACACTGCAGAAATATTTGCTCCAGGTTGATTCCAAGCAGATGGGAAGTTACGGTTGAGATGTGTCCTCCTGTCTCTAGGCTTGTCATCCACTGGGGAGGAAAAAGCCAACAAGAAAAACCACTGGCAGAACAAGTCCCCACTTCACGGATGTGCGTGGAGCTGGATCTACCCCACCTTTAATCTAGCAATGTTTTTTTCTTTTCTCTTCCTCCCCTGATCTCACAACATTTCTCAAAACCAGGAAGGAAACAACCAGGGTATCACAATTTTCTGTCTGTCTTCACAGGCCTGTACATGCACTGATAAATAAAATTCTCATTTACTGTTACATGAATAATGTCTTATCCCAGGAGTAAAAATTCTATTTGTATAGAATGCAGCCACAACGAAACTAATGTGGTTTTAGAGCAGTTACGCTAATAACCCATACAATTCAATATGGAATGAGATCCTTTCTGTAGGATTTTCCTGAGCCAGTTAGACGGCACCAGGAGAAAGAGCAGTAAGTAACTGTATGAGGTACCAGCCTGTACAGTACAGAGCTGATAGTGCAAACATTTACTCAGGGGAAAGGATGAATTCACTGTATCATGAGAAAAACGTGAGAAGTGCCAGCCCCCACAGATTAAAAAAAAAAAAAAAATCTCAAAATGAAGTCAGCTTGCCCTAAATCCTGAAGTCAAATACACAACAATGAAGACATCTGGAAAGACTTTCAGAGCCAAACTTTCTGCTTGGAGACTCTCTGTACTAATTAGGTGTAATTAAAACTGCTTAAAGAGCACTAATGCATTTGCTATGCGCTAAGAATTGTCATCTCCTCATAAATATATCATGTTGGATCCAGTGTTTATGACAAGGCGATGACTAACTCCATCAGGCTGAAGTGAGAACTTCCCTGAAGACCTTGACTAAGCATCCTGCAGAAAGCAAAGCTCTGCTCCGTCACAAGTGATTCTCCCGTCTTCCATTCCCTGTGAATTGCTAAGGCTGAAGAACAAGACCTTTTTAAAGTCCCACCTCCCTTTCTGAGGGCGTCACTGAGCTTGATAGGTTGGGCCTGGATGCCTGTTAGTTTGTGCACATCACAATACTGTTAAAAAAAAGAAAACCATGCAAAGTATTTCGAGTCCATGAAATAAAAACCTGAGTCCCAAATTTTGCAGTCTGTTACCTTTGGAAAGCATGTGCACAGAAACCTGAGATTTCTCAGGGCAAAAAAGTTGGTTTTCCAGATGTCCATCTGGATTTTTTTTTTTAATTAGACTTCAATTTCTGTTCATGAACTCCCCAGTTGTACAACGGGGACAATGGCAGAAGAAGGCTTCAGGAAGCAAGTTCATGACTGCTCAGCACAAAGCACTTTGAGAGCCTTCCTTGGCAAATTCTCCAAAAGCTGAGCATGTGCATTTGTTAATTCTAAATAAGATAATCCATAATTAGAAGTAAAGCCCAAACTGGGAAGGCCTGATATGGTTTTGAACTTTCCCCATGCTGCACTTCTACAGCAAAATAGTTTTGTTTACATGAGATTTTCATTTTTGTTCCAGCTAATGTGACCTTGTGGATAAAGGAGACAAAAAAAAAAGTGTACATGCACAGGGAAAGTCTCTTCCTCCCCCAGGAGGAAAAAGCACAACAAAACTGGAATTGTTCTCGGGCTTGTTTGAACTTCTGAAAATAGTTTCAGCACCGAGGAGTCTGTGCTTGCCTCGTTCATCGTCTCTGCCTGCCAACGTGCAGCATTTTTGTCTCGGTTGATAAGGGAATTTTTAATTATTGTAATTATCATTTGAAAATTGGGTTCCTGCCACAGACAATTGAAATTAGATTCTGTTACTTTTTATCTTTGTTAATGTCTTTTAATCTGAGGTTTCATTTCCTATCAGCAATAAAATATGTGTATGCATGCATGCGCTCAGTTTAAGTACATGCAAAGAGACCCACACGCTCATAAAATATATGTGAGTATTACATATGCTAGACAGATTTTACAGCAGAAAGGACTGTTATGATCAGCTAGTTCAATCTATTATGAAACAAGGGCTGTGTCGTTTCACCCTGTAATTTCTGCATCAAGTCACCTCTTTCAGGAAAGACCTCCAGCCCTGACAAAAAGAGTTTGCACAATGGAGCATACCCTCACTTGACCAGTAGACAGGATTTTCATGGGTGACCCCTAATTTGGGACTTGTGTAATCTGCATCACGCAACTTGGAGGGTACACACAGCCCACAGGTGAAGAAGGGGTGGAAAAAGGTTTATGATCCCATTATGGTCAGACTTCAGTCCTTTTCTGCTGGCACTGCTGACAAAGCTGCCCCACAGCTTTCAAACTAAGATTTTTTTTTTCACTAGGAACAGGACTGAGACCTCAGGAACTCACCTGACCCGGACTGCTGTTATACACCTGACGGTAGGTGAGAATCAACCGTCTAAGCTGCACAAACCCCAGTGACCTTGGCATGGAAGTAGGGACAGCAATCGCGATGCTGCTGACATGTCCCTGCATAAAACAGCCCTTCTTTCCATACTGTTTTTCAGCTGAAAATCCACCATTGCTGGCAGGTTTCGGTATCCAGGAGATGGAGGTCTGCACCCAGATCTCCACTCCACACCTCTGTAAATCCACCGCAGTCAGATGGCCTGTTTGGGCATAAACTCAGCTGGCAACTTCGCCTAGGATTTGCAGGCAAACCCTCCTGGTCTCCGAGCTGCTGAATGCAGCCAGGAAAACCAGCTTAAGCTACTGATCTTTTTTTTCTTAAGTCTTTTTTTCCTCTCTCTCCTACTGACCATGTTCCCCTGAGTCTTTCAGCCTGCCTAGTTCCCCACAGCTGTCCCTCAGAGCCCAGTGCATTCACCGTTATCGACCATTATTCATTGCAGAAAGGCAGCGAGATCCAGCAGCCGCAGGGCGGGACTCGCTCCGAAGGAGGAAGCTATGCACTCCCCGGCCTTATTCCTGCAGGACACAGTTTAGCCCATGCAGACCTGGCACAGAGCTTGCAAAGGGCTTTTGCCCCCCTAGATAAGAATGGTGTTAGGCAGCCTGACTCCTCTTGAACATGCATGGGCTACCCATCTAAGCGCACAAAAACCAAGGCTGGACCAAGCCAGTAGAAACTGCAGATATTTTTCTCTTGTTTCAGAGGCACTGGGGAACCACTCCCAAGCACAGGGAAGTCTCCTCATGCTTTGTTGCTGCTCCATGGGACACGTTTCCTTCCAGCTACAAGCCAGTGTTCACCCACCTGGCCAGTTCTGCTACCCACATCTCCCAGCCAAGGTAAATCCTTCAGGTTTTCAGCCAGGCCTCAGATGAGGAAACTACAAGAATAATGCCAAAAATATCAGATAAAGTCATCCTTTTTTCCCACCCTTCTCCTTTGTAGATTTATGAATCTCTACCCACATTTCTTCTTCCCTGAAGCTCCACAAAGGTCACCTCTTTGAAGTAGGTAGAACAGGCAGAGCCTAAAAAGACAAGAGTGGTGCAGAGACGGAATCCCACGGGCAACACCACAACCTCACAGCCAGTGTTTGAGATTACAGACATTGACCTGGTTCTAAAATGTCTTGATTACCTTTAACGTACTTGATTTCATTCCTTTTATTAAAAAGGAGGTGATAGGGAGACTTTGCTACTATTTCTGAGCCTCTTTACCAACCCACCATTGCTTTTCTGTTTCAGGTAGGACGGAGTCCTGGTGCAGAAAAAAGTCTTCTAAGATGAGAGTAAGTGGGTTTAAAAGATAAGAAATGAGCTTTGGAACAACAGTACTCCATGGGTGCACATGTCCTCTGCTTTATAGGAACTGCTTAAATCCAAGGAAGAATAAGGAGGAAGATGGTTGGAAAAAAAGGTTTTGAGTTTGGGTGGTTTTTTTTTTTTTTTAATATAAAAAGAAGAAGCTGAAGAGTTTTATTTGTTATATGCCACATTATGAACTTCATTCAAAGCAACCCTACACTCTTAGAAGTGGTGAAATAAGCCTTCCTGGTTTAATCTGCCTGCTCTGGAAAGGAAATAATCAGATCCTGCCTTTTGCATAGACAGAGTTTTAATTACCTCTGAAACTCCCCTGGTCCCATATGAGCAGCTTTTCAAAAGCAATCTATTAACAAACAATAACCCCGCTGCTTGCTGCCTGGTACAAAGCAGATGCTATCGCTGCCTTTGCGCACGCCTGTTCCCTCCCCTGCCCCCCCATCCTGCTGCAACACGGATCAATTAATAAACTCTGCTGCTCACGAAGAGGGGAGCGTGGGGAGAGGCAGCTGGAGCCACCCGGGCGGCCAAGGCCGGTGGTGAGAGTAGGACACGGACCATCAGAAGAAATGCACGTTGGGGCCGTGAGCACAGCTTCGAGGTTCGATTCCCACATATAATTTTTGGCAGAAGAAACTGAACTGACAGGGGAGGAAGATGTCATTGGCAGCTCTGGGACTGCCAACCTCGTTAGCTAGTTGACTCCAGCACTGGGATAACGAAGCCCTGAGCCACTGTCCTCTACTGAGGATGAGATTCACGTCAGGTATCCTAGACACTCTGTCCTTCTGTAGAGAAGGGCCAGAAGGATTTTCTCTTTTATCTCTAGCAGCAAATAAAAGGGCATTGGTGTTCTGGACTTGCAGCTAATGTGAGATCGTGAGTGGCCAAACCTGCACATAATGACTGAGGTGTCCCAAGTAGCGTGCAGCTACCAGTTAAAAGGACAAAATAGCCTGCAAGGTTGAGTCCCTGACCTTGGCAAAGGAAAAAGGACATTTGTAAGACCTCACAGTTTGGGTATTGAAAAAAGCAAAAGCAGAGACACCTCAGCTTTTAACACCACCAGCTCTGAAGTCTGGTCTCCAGCTGGCATTCAGCCCTACGCACCAAGCCTTCCCCCATCCCTCCTTGGCTCGTGCCTGTGGACGCTCTGCTTTGACATTGCAGGGTCAGCGCTTGTCCTGCGAGATGCAGGACTCCAGAAGATGCACCCGCGTGCTGCCAGCGAGCAGCAGCGGCACCGGGAACCCCAGCCAAGACCGAGGTCCCATGGCTCCCAGCACTGTACAAACACTTCACAAGAGAAAGCCATCGAACAGCTGCTGACATTTTGAAACACCAGTCACTTACCACACTGTTTCCCATCTGCTTGTTCTGGGGACAATCAAATGTCCTACGCCATATACGGAGGTGAACTTCTCCGGTCACTGTGGCTATTCTATTTGCATGCACAAAGCCCTTACCCTTATTGAGCAAGGCACGGGTTCCCCAACACATTTTAAGATAGGTGCCCCACAGGGTACTGCAACAGAGTTGGAGCACTGCAACACAAACCCTGCTTTCTGCCAGACACTACCTATTCAGAACCAGGTTTCTCGGTTTTGCTCTAATAAACTCTCAAAACAGACCACACCCCCGCCTGGTTTCTTGCCAGCTCACACAGGGGGAATGGAGATCCCCTATGTGTCTGGAGTAAGAGGCACCAGGGTCCCATATCAGTGGGGCAGCTCTGCTCAGGGCCTTGCCTTGGGCTGACAGATGATGGTGCAGCATGTTTGGACCCTCTCTGTAACATCTCCTTCCACTGAACTCTTGCTCTGGAAGGATTCAGGGATAGGTTGGTTCATTTTGGTTTGTTGGGTTTTTTTTGAAAAGAAAGAAGCATTTCAATCATCAGTCTTTCATACTGAATGCACACCTGCCTTAGACCTATTGCTGTCACATTCATCATTTAAATTTGAGAGTCTAAAGAACCTAAAATGAAGTTCCCTTATTGCACCATTAACCTTCTTATGTATCTACTATTTTCAACCAAGCTGCAGTGAACCTTTCTCAGGCCACACTTCCTAAGCACCAAACACCCAGATTCCTCACAGCAAACAAGTTCAAACATAACCAAGTATATTTATCCTTCAAAGACAAATTGCACAACACCCCATGACACAGCTTTCCCCATTTCCCATCTTTCTTACCAGGAAATGAAAAGCACAGAAGTGGCCTTAAGACCTCCCTGCAGAACCTGGATACTTGTCATCTCCACCACCAGCTGCTGCTGCCTCTGTCCAACATCATTATAGAGACCAGCAAGCCTTTATTTAATCTCATTAAGAAAG
Organism: Aptenodytes patagonicus; assembly: GCF_965638725.1. NCBI lineage: Eukaryota > Metazoa > Chordata > Aves > Sphenisciformes > Spheniscidae > Aptenodytes > Aptenodytes patagonicus. The sequence goes on from NC_134969.1 coordinate 5,637,297, forward strand.
ACTAACAAGGCACAGATGGAGTGGGTTTGCTAATGGCACAGGGCTGGCTGCTCTCTGTCCTCTTGGCCCTAGAAAGGACAAGCTGCAGTGCTCTACCAGGCTCCCAAGAAACGCAACTCTGCAGCAGGAACAATGAAAGGGGCTGGAAAAGCCAGGACACCTTGGCTGCCTGCCCTGGACATGGAAATGCTAAAAATTTTGGGCTAAGCTTGGGGTTTTAGCCTATGGGGGTGGTAATCCCTGGCCTGTCCCTTGCCTGGGGATTGCTAGAAGCACAAGAAATTGAGGTCTTTGGTCACTCCATCTCTCTTCAGAAAAATGAGACCTATGAGGTTCTTTGTTTCTTCTTTTTAATGAGAAAAACATTTCCACCATGATAGCAACTTTTAGCATTTATCACCTCCAGAAGCCAACACTTCTTTGGAAAAATGAGCAAACACCCAATAAAGACCTGCCTTTCAGCACCTTTACTGATGGCCCGTGTAGTTCTGATTAGTAATTAAATGCAGGAGGTCCGGGACCCCGCTCGATTGAAAAATGTTTCTTCAGTATTGGAGAACTGACAGGCCACAACAGAAAACAAAACAGGAAACAAAAGGGAAAGAACAGTTTGATCCAGCCCCCAGCAGCAAATAAATCACCCCGAACAGGCACTGTGCCGCGAGCGTGCAGTCTGCTCCCCCTGCGCAGATGCAGCGAGCTTGCTCTTGGCTTGCAGATGCTGTAGCGATGTCGATGGTCCTAATCAATAGGGTCTTGTTAGGAACCTGGTGACAAGCAGCACGCAAGGAGGGATGTGCTGGCTGTCTCTCATACATGTCGTTTTTGTGGGGTGTTTGCCACGCTGGTGATGCTCAGGCTGGGATTTCCGAGTTCCTCCTGTTTTTCATAAACCCCCTCTGCATAAAACCACCCTATGGATACGTGAAAAGAGTCAGCAACATTGGGAGGTGCCTGGAACAGCATCATCTTCCCAATAGCTTTGCTCCTACATCCTTTGCTCCTGTGCCCAATGAGCCAATCTTCTAGCTGGTGTAAACTGGTGTCAATGAAAGCCCTTGCTGCATTTCCACCAGCTCAGGAAAAGCTGCCTATACCTCTCCGGCAGTTTTGTGGCCCTGGAGGACCAGAGCCAGGACTGAGGAAAGGGAAAAGAGAGCAGTGGCCTGCCTAGGTGTTAATGAGAAAGTGATTTGTCTCTTCAGGATGTCCTTGTGCTTCCCAGGAAAGTAACAGAGCAGAATTTCTGAATATTTAATACAGCTTCTTAATTAAGAAAAGGGTAAAAAACCTGAGAGACAACATCCCCTACTGCAAGTTCAAGGCCAAAGCTTTAAATACAGGATAATCACTCATCTCAAGGAAGCAGGAGGTAGCTGATTAAAAGGGGTGGCCTCACCGTTAGATCTGTTTGGACCAGAGAACCAGCTCCTTCTGTGCTCACTAGTGATGCTACACTCAACATTTTCCCTGTAGACTGAAAGTTTTCAGGATTTTAGAAGTGTTTTTACCCTATCCTGTCCTAGAAAAGCTGAAAATCTAAAGTAAGGCTCAAAAAAATGAAGACTCTAACAAAGTAATTAAAAAAAAAAAGCCCTGTCTGGTTTCACAGAAACATTTCAGTTTGGTAATTTCCAAAGGTTTCATTTCCATTTCAATCTTTCTTTTCGTCCTGTAGCTGAACTTGCATTTCAAAGCAAAAAGCAAATTTGAAGCAAAATATAATAGTTCCATTTCTAGGAGTCACGGTGACCTACTGATAATTTCAAAAACTTTTCCTCATTTTTCCCCAAATGAAAAATATACTGAAATTGATCCTTCCCTCTGAAATATTCTGGCTTTGATGAATCAACATGTTATGATGAAATTTTTTTTGGCAAATGACTCCTAGACATACTAATTTCTCCCATTAATATGCTGTACCGCAGCAGAAGACAATATGGCCTGCAGGACTGGCTCAGATTTAAAGGATGTAGCTGCTTTTCCCACTTCTACCTATTTTCTGTGACACCCCTCATAATCTCCAGGTGTACTGCCCTGGCAGAAGTGATTGAGACACTGAAATTTGAGTTATCAGCTGCATCTCAGTCCCTGGCCACGTGCACACTCCTACCTGCATTAAAGTGAAATGCATTTCTTTAAAACAGATATCTGGTCTCTTTAATTAGCATCTTGTTTGGCAACGCCATCCGTACAGAAGCACACGCAATTTGTTACTGCAGTTCAGCTGGCAGGTGGTAGCTTCCTACGCAACGATACAGTCAGTATTGGTGACTGCATTAACTTTGTTTTCTCTCTTCCCCTTTTTCCACGTACGCTGTAAACTCTTTCGGCCAAAAAATTTATATACGCCGAAAGTTAGGCTGCAAGGGCCACCAGGTCCAACAGAAATACAAGTGGTGCCTCAAATAAATAACCTTTGCCTATGTACGTGGCCCACCTGAACAATCTGCTGTGTCAACAGTGATGATAAGAAGATGGAAAATCAAGGTTTTGATCAATTTGCATGAAGAGCAGTCGGAAGCATACGTGTTGTACCATTAAGGGAAACATTAGAAGCTCAAACGATTCGTGTGGTTGTTTTCTCCTAGCAGCAGGCACACCCAGGGGGATTTAAAATGTCCTTGAACTTCGGGAATAAAAGGAGGAAGAAGAAGGGGAAAAAAAAAATAACATGATCAGTAGCTGCAAGAACATCGTTAGGTGATTAAAAAAAAATGGAGGGAGCCTCAATACGCCTTTTTATTACAAGCAGCAGTGCCTAGTCGACCTTGCCTGATTCAAACAAGGCAGGAAAGCAGAGATTGAAAGATATGCAGCCTCCTGCGCCAGCCCTCCCCGCTCGGAATTTAAATGACGGCATTAGTATTCAGGATCTTTGCATGTGTTTAAATGTGGATTAAAAATGCATTAATTGGTCTCGTTTTAACAAGCTCTTCTCTTTGTATATCAAATATTTGAAAGATTCGGTATTATCACCTCTTGTCTGTGCTGGAATTGAAGAGGAGAAAAGAAATGTAATTGAGGACTTAAGGAGTGTCTCCTCCTGTTTGCTCAGCGCAGGGCTATCTGATTGAAAGCTCGGGGGAAAATGACTTTGATAAGTATATGAACAACATCTAAAGGCAACACAACTTGGCAAATGAGTACTGACATCCAAGCAGAAGCATTTTTGGCAAGGAAAGTGGCTTTCCAGTAAGTGCTGTATCAGAAGAACTGCTGGAGTGGTTTGTACCACATAACCTGTCCCTAGGAAGTGCCAGCATGAAGGAAAGATGCTCTGTTTGTTAAGAGTTTAGCTCAGGATTTGAAAAACACAATTCAGCTGTTTCCTTGGCTGCAGCTCCCAGTCTGGCCTTGGGCAGGTCACTCCGACCAGGAATGGACCTCTCCTTGGGCAGAGCTCCTCCAGCTCTTGATCCTTTCTCCCTGTTCCTACCTGGGAGACTGGGAGATGCTCAGACTCGCTGCCAGTGAGGGGAACCCAGTGTGTGACCCACATGGAAAAGTGTGGCCAGAAACCTCTTCGAACCTTGCCTTAATCACTTGGTTGCAATAGTCTAGTGAGCTCCAGCAAGCTTTGGAGACTCAGAGGGTTCACACCTGAATGAAAACGCAGTTGCTTGGAGACCTCAACTGAGATATGAGCCTCACACAGATGACTCAGTTGAATGATGAGGGTTAAATGCCCAAGGAACTTGTCCCAGTTACGGAAGATACACAGGACAAGACTGGCACAAAGGCTGTGATCTCCAGAGCCCCTGCACAGGGCTGTCCCCACAAGACATCAAGGCCTTCAGAGGTGGGGAGCGTCGTTGGGCTAGTTGCAGAGCCCTGAAACTTATAGGCAGAACTGGAATTTCAGCTTTGACTCATGTGTGTCTACTGTGGCTATTCTTGTTGTCCAGAAGAATGTCTCATTGCTTTTCCTGTTACTAAATCATATTCCCAAAAATAATCTGAGAAAAGTGGAGCATTAATCCTAAGCAGGCTTGGACCGATTTGGATTTAAGAACTGACCAGACCATTAAATGTTCAAGTGCATCTCAGGTACTGAGCATTCATGAGTTTGAAAACCTTCAATGATCTTTACTCGCAGGCATACTCACTACTATCTCCCTTTTGCCTTTTCATCTACAAATGAAAAAGTAATAGCCCCCATACTCATTTATTGATGTTGAATCTGGACACCGGAGGGATGTGGCTAAGGACCTCTTGAATCCAGTAGGACTCAAGAACTGAGTGCAAGGCACTGCTGGATTCCTTACTACAGCCTTAGATCGGTGCCAGCCATGACATATACCCATGTCTTTCTTCATGGAGGACAACAGGAGCACCAAAATCGAGCCAAAAAACCCTGATGAAGCTCATACGAAATTTCACTAGGAAACCTCACATTGAGAGACTGTGGCAATGTGAGGTTCTTACAGAAGTTTTGCATTCACCAGTGTTCTAATTGCTTGTGCAAGTCTGAGTTAAAAGCCTGAATTAAGAAATGGTCTGAATCTCTAAACCTGAGTTTCATCCCCTGATAACTAGAGCACCTCTCAGCATTGCCATAAATACTGTGCTGAAGCTTGCTCATTAAGAAATTCCTAAGCATTGAGCTATATGCTGCTAGGATCTGCTCAAAGAAGAGGTCTAGCAATCAGCATAAAAACTTGCTGAACTGGAATTTGCATGTTTATAGCTTTCGCTTAGCCATATGAACACATTTTGCAGATAATCCCTGCTTCCTAGCAGGCAGAAAAAAAAACCACCTCAAAATGTACAGGCTAAAAAATATTCCCATAACTTTTGGAAGGCTCCGGCAATGCTGTGGGAGCAGGCGCTTGTGTACATGTATGCATATGGTTGTGTGCCACGCTGGGTCTCTGCTCACTCCAACAGGTATTTAGAGCCGTCAGAGCTCTGCAGAAACGCAGTCCCGCTTGGCTGGGGCTTGTACAGGTTTTGAGGCTGATAGCCCCTGCTATCACTTACAGGATCTGAATGCCCAATTCTTATTAAAATTAATGTGAACTCTGCTGTCCAACTTTCCTCTGCAGCTTTGAAAAATCTCAGCCTGGGATTGGATTTGAGTCACCGAGGTTTGGTACCTTTGCAGAGTTTTATTTTCAGCTGCAGGCTGGAATATTTCCAGACAAACTTTATGTAAAATTCACTCCAAACCCCGCATGGGAATCCAGGCTCATATAAAATGCTACGAACTTTTTGCTAGTTCCTAAGCTGGAGGCATTCTTTTCTTTCAAAAACAAGAAACAGCTGGGGCTTGCATTTTCTCCCCGTATTATCTGTTTACATACCCTATTTTGTCCTAACATCCAAGCCCCACAGAAAGCCATGGTGAGACCGGAGGGGGTCTATGATACCCGTCTTGCACATGGGAACTGCAGCACAAACTCATTTATTGAAGCTTATATAGGAAGAGCAGAGATTTCAGGCCTGGCTTCCCGAGTCAAAGGCTGTCCTCCGTTACCAGGAATCTGTCTTTCAGGGTACAGTGTGAAACGGAGGTTATATGCAGTTTGGATCACCCCTGTTGCAGCCTGGAGACCCCTGAGGACATCACCCATCTCCTGGAAATATTCCACTGTCTTCCAAAAATGCTAAAAATATCACCGACGTGGAAAGTCAGTGAAGGCGAGTGAAGATTTTTTTTTTATTGTTCTTTTTTTTTTACGTGACAGATTAAGAGTGGAACTGCAATGCATTTTACAGCTTGGGTGTTAATCCTTAGTGTGCTGTGAAATGGAGAAGACACTCTCTGCGCCTCAGAAAACAAAGACATATCTCGTAAGGGATATAAACACGGCAGGTCTCCCAGAGTAATACGCACTCAGAGTGCTGCTTTCCTGCACAGGAGATGAAATCATAATAGCATACACTTATTTACTTTTAAAAGCCATCAATAATAAGAGATGTATAGCTGAACTCTGAGCTCTTCTCACACGCACTTAAAAATGAAATTAATCTTAAGAAGAAACAGAAACACATATATATGTGTATATAAGCAGTGTGAGTAAGCTACAGTACAAAACAAACTGAATTATCTATGTTTCTTTAAACTGCCTTCAAGAGTATTTGCCATTATTAGCAATTTGTATCCAGAGAGCTCAAATCAATCACAAAAATGTGTCTGTATTATTTATCACGGCTGTTCCACAGACAGGAAAACTAAGGCAGAAATAAGGGCTGATGCAGGCAGCTAATGGCCATGGGGGGAGCAGGACCCTGTTCTGGAATTAGCGGCGCGGTGCTTTCCTTGCTGTTGCTTGTTGCTAAACTAAGCTGGTAAACGCATCAAAGCCCTGCTCAATTTTACACCCCGCTGCACTCCCTTTGGGCATCACCCTGCAGCCTCAGTTGAAAAAATAGCTGCAGGCACCTTCTCCTGGGGACATGCACGTTTCTGGGGGGATGTTTCCCGGTGATGACGAACCAGTTGAGGATTGCCATCGTGGGGGACAGGCATCGGATGGCTTCACCTCTGCCCTCCGGGGAAGGCAGATGCTCGGACCCTCCACCTCCGGCTTTGGCAAGACCTGTGTCACACCTCCGGTTTGCTTTGATTTGTACCATTCACCACATCCCGGGACTTTTATTTTCCAGAGAGCCTTTCGTCATAACAGGGTGTGCAAGCACGAATTCAAATCAGTCATCCACTTCCCACTGAGTTCAAAACACCTCTTTCACCATTTTAAATGATTTTTAAATGGATGCAATGCACTCGATCTTCCAGCTGAAATAACTTCTGTATTATCCTCCAAGCCTGAATTCCTTTCCCCCCTTGCTCTCTGCTCACTTTAGATAATTCAATGGGAATTTATTTGAAAAGAGGTAGTGGGTCACAAATGAAGTAAAATGCTGACAGCAGGAGTTCCTACCCATTCGCTGCTTATGTGAAAGGCAGGGAGCCAGATTTAGGGAGCTGTGGGATAGTTATCATTAGGCTGGTTGAAAATATTCCATCTCACCAGAGGTGGTTTTTTTTTTTTTCTTCTTTCCCACGGCGGGGGGGAGGGTGAGCAAGCGGCTGTGTGGTGCTTGGTTGCCGACTGGGGTTAAACCACGACACCTCGTCTTGCCGGAAAAAGTCGAATGCCTGAAAAACGAAACTCTAACTAGCCTTAGCCAGGGGCCTGCCTGGAGGCACTGCCAGGGAAAGTGCCTTCTGGGAAGTGTAGTTTGATTTAGGAAATCAAAGGTGCTGTAGGGAAGGGTGGAGGCACCCTGGAGCGAAGCTGTACCTCCCTGGCAGGATTTCTCAATTAAACTGCTCTGGCTTGTGGCTGAAAAGAAAGGCAGCTTCTGAACTCAAACCAAGGAAAGCTCTCATCTTCGATGAAAGACATATGAGCTTAGTTGCCAGATCTATTCCTTGTGAAGTTTCCTCCTGAACCTCACTCCTTACTCCAGAAAATGCAATGCCTGGATGAGCTATTTATTCCTCCCCTGTGTCACCAAGATGGACAGATGCCAGAGGACCTTACTAGTGCTTTTGACAGATGCAAGGTGTTACACGAGGTGACTTTATGGGGAGATGTTGCAAGTGAAGTGTAGATTTAGTAGTCCCTTGGGGATTAAGAGAGGGACAAACCGCTTGACTTTCAAAATGTTTTTGGAAGTGGACTGTTTTCTCTTTAAAAAAAAAAAGGGGGGGGGCTTATAAGAAAGATGGGGACAGACTTTTTAGTAGGGCCTGTAGCGATAGGACAAGGGGGAATGGTTTTAAACTAAAAGAGGGGAGATTCAGACTAGATATAAGGAAGAAATTGTTTACGCTGAGGGTGGTGAAGCACTGGCACAGGTTGCCCGGAGAGGTGGTGGATGCCCCATCCCTGGAAACATTCAAGGTCAGGCTGGACTGTTCAGAAGCACCATCAGAGGAACATACCTGTCTCCTTTCAGCTGAGGTTGTCACAGCAGACATCTGGCACACCCTGGGTCAGGCTCACCCTAGGCACGGTAAAAAGGGGTCAAACTGCACGAAAAGGGGTTAAACTGCACAGAGCAGAAGCATTTTTTGGGGGAAGAGAAGTTCTGCGGCTCCCTCTAGATGAAAAAGGGAAAATAAAGTTGTGTTCCTGTTGTCTGTTTAAGAGCTTGTTTACAAGGGGAAATTAATCCAAAATTAACTAGTGGTGTGAATTGCAAGTGGATTGGTTAAATTACATTAAACCCAGGTCTGGATGCTTTCATTTAAAATTAAAGTGGCCTTAATTCAATTTGGCTCAAGTCACTTCAAAAGTGAATTAAGTAAAACTTAATTACGGACCCTTCAATTCCAAATGAGTGTGTCTACATAGGTTGTTTAATGTGCTTTCATTTATCTATTTTAAGAATTAATCTTGATGAGCTTTTCCGAATCTCCCCATGGTAGACAGACCCTCATTTGTATAGTAAAAAAACCTCCGATTCCCTCTAAAAGTGAAAAAGAAAAGAATAAGACAAATGACTTCTGTTTCTAGCCAGACAAAATGATGATACCGCATTTGCATTGCCCTGTGCTCCAGCACTGAGGACCACTGTGCCTGGAGGACTTTCTCCTCGAAGCCATTTTCCGGCAATATTCCTTCCTACCAGCTCCCATCAACATTTCCAGTAACTGCCTCTTTGCTATGCTTTCCCAGAGCCACTGAAAACCTGTAAGGGTTCAACCTCCTCCACCTAGAGCAAGTAGTGGGTTTTTTTGCAAGGGATCTTTGCAGTGCGTCCTGCACGGTTATTTATAGCCATGAAGTATGAAGACATGTCAAGGACATGCAAAGGGCTGCAAAGGAGAATCGACTTTAATTCCTGTGCTCCCTTCCCTCCTCTTGTTCCAGCAGCACTGCCCATTTCAGGGATGGAGACACAGACCTCACCGTGGGAATGGCCAATGCTCCACCATTTTGGGGGGGTATGTCTAGTGTGAGTGTGTCCTCTAGCCTGGGAGCAAAATGTTTCTGGTCCAGAAGCTACCACGAAGCCAACACTAATGAGCCACAATGACATAGGTGAGGTAGGTGGTATCAAGATGCTGTGGGGACACAGCAATGAACCACCAATGCCAAAAACTCTCCGAAATGAGGTGAGAAAGACAGGGCTGAACTTTCGGATTTTCCCCCCAAAGAAAATGATGTTAACACTGAAGTCTTCCCTGCAAAGTGTTTTGAATTTAACAGAACTGTATTTTGTACCCAAAATCACTGCTTGGAAACATTTTTCTGGCCAGCCACACTACTTGTCACTGCTGCGGGTTGCTCGGTGTTGGCTCACTCTTAGCCTCCTTCTGTTTACGTGCGTGCTGGAGAAAAGAAGTTATTCCTCACTGAACAGCACAATTTAACCTTCAACATGATTGCCCTAACCACAGCTCCTTATTCCAGTGCTACCTCGATCCAGGCTGGAGACAAGCCAGAATAAAGGGCAGATGCATCCTTAGCAGCACATCCTGCCACACCTGCATCCTGGATCCCACCCTGGCCTCTCTGCTCCAGAGCTGGTCCCTTAGATGGATCATCTGTCATTTCAACAAGATTAATTTCAATTTTTCCAAGGTGTGTTCGAAGCTGCTGAGTTTCTACACACTTTCTAAGATTGGTTGGCAATTTCTTCCAGCTCCTAGCTGCAACGCGTGGGGGGCTGCTGCCTCTCGTGCTGTTTGCTGTTGCTCTTTTCTTCTCTGTGCTTGGAGCATGGAAATGCTTCCTGCTGGTTTCAGGCTGGTTTCCTAAGGAAATTGAGTCATGTGGCATCACCCTATTTTTGGGTGTCTCCTTGCCTTTTCAGCCTCCTGACCATGTTCAAAGAAATTTGACAGAACTAGACGATAGCGTAGGGGGATGTAGTGAACATTGTGGGAGGAAAAGAAGTAGAGGAGTTATTCAGTGCATACTATTGCTCCAGTCCTCTCTATATTCAGGTGCTGGAGAGAAGGATGTTTTTAAAGGTGAGTGCTGTTTAAGATAAATGAGATAATCCTCTTTAAGTTCTGAAATCTGTGCACCCCCTCCCGACGTGTTAAACAAGGGTAAGAAGGTCTGCCCTACCACAGAGCTGCCCTGAGGAGAAATGCATTAAAACCATGCCAGCGGAGATGCAGGAGTGATAGGCAGAGTTTATTATATTTCAGACTTGTGTTAGGTATTAATCATTCTGCATCCTAAAAAGGTGTCTGAGGAACTTAATTTGTCGTGGAAATGTCAGATAAGAGAGATGCCGCATCTCCAGCTGAGAATAAACAGTGAATACTGTGGAATGTTACTCTGAAATGACCTTTTACTTTATATTAAAGCAAACAGGTAAAAATCAAAGTCAAATCCCCAGCAGAGAGCACAGTGTGTGTATGTGTGTTTGCACACGTACCGGTGTGTCTTCCTTCTAACAGGCTGGAGGCACTCAGAGCAAACCCAGGACGGGGATCGGCTGACGTGGCTGTGGTCTGTGATCATCCCTGCTCTGGAAGGATGAGGAGTGATGCTTAGGTGTCTCAGAAAACCTGGCTGTCTACTGCGTATAAAAATATATTGATTTATATTACTATATATAGTTATTTATCTAAATGTATTTATATTATTACATGTATAATATCAATATTTATACGTGTATATTATTACATAGAATCATGGAATCATGGAGTCATAGAATCATTTAGGTTGGAAAATACCTTTAAGATCATCAAGACCAACTGTAAACATAACACTGCCAAGTCCCACTAAACCATGTCCCTAAGTGCCACATCTACACATCTTTTAAACACATGTACAATATCAACTAGTCTATATAATTATTATATGATTTTGTACATATTAGATACATACTTGCACTGTTACATATGCTGTATTTTGTGATTTCTTGCTCAAAGTTCTCCTTATGGCTAGCTAAAACTACCCCCCCCTCCCCTTTTTTTTAACTTCTGAGAGAAATTTTATATTGTGTTCAAATATTTGAATATATGTACATTTGAGATTCTGACAGGGAAACCAATTCATTTGCACTGGGAGCTACAGTTCCTGTGCTGCAAGTTGCTGTTCTCCTGTCTGAGGTGGGTGGTTGTGGTGGTCCAAGACATGACACCGTACCCTTCCCCATGCAGGGGGCCAGAAGAGCAGTGGAGGAGCTCTGGGGCGGTGGGTCCCAGAGCACCTGCTCTGCAATCCACTCAAGCCACCACACGCTCTTCTGAGTAATAGTATTTGTGCTCCTGGCAAAAAATGAGTTGGCGTTTCTGACGAAATAGTACCATTTTCTGCTAGAGGTGGTTGGTCATTTGAAAAATCCAGTTCTGTTGAAAACATAAATTTTCCTTCAAAATGTAGTTTTGACTGGTCCTACACCCTATTAAGGGTGAAATCCATTTTTGGGACCAAGGGCAGCACAACTGCTATACCTAATTGCATCCTTTTTAAGCCTGAGATGCTCTAGAGAGGGATAGATTTCACCGGAAGGGTTTTTCTTTGCTTGAATGCCTGTAGGCATTACTGCCTTTTTTAAGAATCAAAAGCTTTTCAATTTCTTAAATGGTTTCACAGTCTGAGATTGAGCTAGATACCTAGAAGGATAGAGCTGACAGAGAATTAGCAGGGCTGAAAAAAAAAAATCCTGGCATAACTCACTGTTTCAACTTTGAATGAATACAGTGACAAGTGCTTCTTAGAATAGCATCTCTTAGTTGCTATTTGTGCTTTCTGTAAGGAAATGGTTTCTCAAAACCATATAGACTTTGGACTCAGTTCACAATTCAAAGTGGAAGTCAATGAAAGCACTTAGCAAACTCCAGAGCAGTCCCTATCTACTTCTATTCCCTTCTATTTTATTTTACTTTTTTCTAATTTTATTTTTACTAATGCCTTCCTGCCTTGGGTTTGACTGACGTTCCTAAACCTTTGCGAGATTGTAAACGCTCTGATTGTTATCAAACCTTATTCCCCTGCATGGCTCAAAAGAGAATTTGACTATTCCATGTCCAATCAGCTTCCCCTGGTGGATTTTGCCCTTCTAACCCTTTGAAGGGTCTCCTTTTAAAGCCAGCCCCTGGGGATATTTTAACGACCACCATGATCAAGGAGAGGTTCTCTACCTGTTAGTTATGCATCCACCTGTAGGCTCATTCACCTCACAGTTAAATTAAATGTCCCCCTCAGCTAAAACCTACAATTGCATAGGTGAGGGAAGGTGGCTGAAAGCCCCCTAAATTAGTTGAAAGGATAATTTTGCCCTGTTTGGGAAGTAGAAGCAAGAAGGTCTGGATGCAGAAACATATAGCTTCAAAGAGCTCTTGGGCAAATTCATGGAAGGAAAAAGATGATCAAAGCTTATGAAATACCCTACCTCTGGCTTGGGATATCCCCAGGGTATGAGTTACTGGACACCAGAATAAGCTGGGCGAGCACCACTTCATACATCACCCACTCTGATACTCCCTTTAGACCTTTATTATTGACTCTGATAGATAGTGGGCAGATCTTGTGTCTGACCTGTTACAGATGATTTTAAGCCCTCACCATCGCCTTCCAGCCCAGCATTCAGAGCCAGCTTGTGTTGTCCTCGGCACAGGGGGGATTTCACTGCTGAAGACATCTGCTCCATTCTGCGCATGGAAAAACGTAACACTTTTCTAGTGCTTTTGAGTCTCTTGGTAACACTTACCGAATGCTAGTAATTCAGCCTGCTACCATGCTACTGTGATGGGTACTGTAACAACCCAACTCACAGTAGCTGTGTATTAAGGTTAGGGTGTTGAGAAGACTATTTACAATCCTATTACTTGTAATGCTATGGTATTTTGTTGTACAGCCATATATTGACCATGCTCTTGCTGAAATTACAATGTCATAAACGTAGTGATCAAAAGTTTGCTCAGAATAACAGTTGCCTAAACGATACTGAATTTTGGTTACTGAATTACAGCTCCCTTGGAGGACTGGAATTGCCTCATCAAACAGACTTGTTCTGTGAAATCCCTTGGTGTTGGAGAAGCACAGGGAGGAACTGTGTTATAATCTATACCTTGGTTTCTATGCCCTATGTCCTGAAAGGGTCTGAAACTAAGACATTTGCAGGCAAAGGAAATAAAAATGTCACAAGCCACTCAGCGTTGCTCCATTCACTGCAGAGCCAACATGGCCATCAGCCTAAGCTAGAACATCACTAGGACTTGACTTAAAGGGGAGCAGGACTTGAACCATGCAGAACCTCCTAGCAGGGAAGCCCAAAACCAGACCTCTGAGTTATTCACGGCAACTGGGGGTCTTACACGAGCCAGCAGGCTTGCAAAAAAGGTCAAGTTATCAGTGAGAGTCTCAGGCAAGTCCTGCAGCTACAGGCAGTGGGCTGAAACTCCCACCCCATGAAGGTGGAATGAAGATAATACAAAATAACACAAGTGGGGCTACGTACTCACTTCTGCATGTAAGTATGTGTGAAATACAAGGTAAGAAATAACCTTGCCCTGTGTTTAAGAAGAAACCCTCCCCTCACCCACATGAACCAGCGTGAGAGCTATACACTGTATGAGTCCAACAGTCACCTTTACTTAAAGACCATGTCGTGACATCAGTCCTCCGTTGTGGCCACAAAAGCCTATCGAAACTCCCTTCCGGTGATTCATTACAGAGTCTGATACAAGGGCAGGAGAACGAGAAGCCACCTGGGTTCAGAGGCTGATGCTTGCCACCCCCTCTTCCACCTGACCACGCCAGAACCGTGCTGCTGCAGAATACAATACTGTTTGCCATTTCTTTAATCTTAACAAAAGGGATGAGTACGGCTTTTCATTAAAGTCTTGTCATCAGCAAATGAGGTCCTGGGGACTAGGAAGACAGGGAGATAACAATTTTAGATAACATGCTGAATCTGAACTGGCGGTTTATCTATTTGCATACCCTGAAGAGCAGAGCAACGCGCTGGGAGGTGAGGTGCAGGCAGATGAGGTGCAGGCAGAGCGCAGGCAGCGGCGTGACGCTCTGGCTGGCTCGCAGGTTGCAGGAGAGAGGCTCGGTGCAACTCCAGGGCTCTGGGGAGCGGCTCTTCACCCTGCCTGTCACTGCGTGAGGGGAGGCTTCATTCCAGCTTTTTCAAAGTGGGCTCCTTTGCTTTTTCAGGTAAAAGGCAGTATTTGCTGAAAAAATGTTGTATGATGCAAGTGAAAAAAGAGAGTTTAAACAAAAGGGCTAAGTAAGCTACCAGCACATCAGAGCATGACGTTTTGGGTCAAACAGCATGTTTATCTTGTTGCAAAAGAGGTTTTTGTGTATTTTGTCAGTAACCCTAGAAAATATATTTAATTTCCTCTGAAATGTATTTTTTTTCCTGCATCCTTTGTTTGACTGCCGAACCAATGAATTCACCGTTCCTTTAGGAGAGGAAGATGACATATTAGGGAGAGTTTGGGGCAAAAGTTAACAGTGGAATTTGGAAATTAGCCCTGGCTGGATCAAAAATCAGCTGTTCTGAATCTGAGCGCCTTGTTTGAAGATTTCACCTCCACCAGTCCCTGTAGCGTGGTGCTGCTCCCCAAATGCTGCGGAGCCATGGGCCTGTCACGGGTGGTACCTGCACCTACCAGCGATGGCTCATGACTCACCATGCTAGCAGTGGTGCAAGAGGAAAGAAGCATTGGAGAAAAACGAAACTATTTGTATAACTTTTTCTATAAGAGGTGAAACTTTGAAGGAGCAGTGAGGCTAAGGAGCGAGGTCAGTGGAACTAGGTCTGATCGTGGCAGGAGCTGGAATAGCAGCAGAAATGACTCAGATCATGACTTAATTTGGGCTTAGAAATAAAGGAGTAAAACAGGAGCGTTTTTGGTTTCAGTTTATGATACGCAAGAGCAGCTATTATGGGTCAGACCAAAGGTATAGGTAACCCAGGTTTCTAACTTCAAAGTGGTTAATGTGGACATCAAGAGATGTGTATAAGAACAGGGTGAGTACTTTGTTTTGTTATTTTCCCAAGCATTTTCAGCTTGCAGTTGCCTGTCGATGTTTTTGTACTTAATAGCTTCATGGATTGATTCCCCATTCATCTGCCCACTTGCCTTTGAAACTCACGATATTCTGTGGCAAAATTTCAGGGGGCAAAAATAGTTAATTCTTAGTCTTATTACAAATAGATATTTCCTGTGTATGAATCAGGATGTCCTCCAGCCCTCAGCCACTCTCCAAGCCTCACGAAGGTTAAAGCTGACCGTCAGCATTTGCCTGGCACAAAACAAAACCTCTTCATTTCAGCTTGAATTGTGTGATTATTTTTATTCTTCAAACATCTAAGTCCATTTTGAAATTAAAATGGTGGTTTTTTTGAAACAGTCAAAATGTTCCAGTTTGAAAATGGCACGGTGAGAGCTCTCTTTTTTTTTTTTTTTATTTCATTTCTCTTTTCTGGCCAAAATAATTTACAAAAGTTGACCCAGAAGGTTTTATCCTCTGCGAATCTGTATAATTCCATGGCTTGTTATGAGCAGAGAGAGCCTCTCCCTGCTAAGGGGCATGTGTTCAGAGAACCACCTCCAAATATCCCACTCATTGCAGCTCTCCTGCCAAGTGGTTGCTTTTATGTATTTACTTTGCTCATGAAACCTCATCTAGCCTTGTTCTTCTCTCTATCCATCATTCACACCAGACAGCCCATTGCTAGGCATTTGCTCAGCTGTGACCATTTCTCTCACAAAAAATGGAGGGCTTATTTATTATTTTGCTAACTGCCATGATTGCTGTTTCTCTCAGCCTCTCCAAAGTGAACCCTTCCTCTCAAATTTGGTTTGCTTCACTGACCTTCTGCTGCTACCGGCTTTCCATCATGCCTGCTGCCCAGGACCCTCTCAGCATGGAGAGTACTCTAACTTGCATTTCTGAGTCATGGCTGTATTTTTTTGTGAGCGGAGTGAGCCAACTCATCTGCTCCCTAGAGCTGAAGTTCACCTCTAGCACCGTCAGCACCGGGCTCAAGATCACTTCAGGACCCACTTGTGGGCTGGTGTAATGTTCCAGCGCGAGAGGAAAAGGATAGCACGCTTGTGGCTGCTGCTTCTGTTTTTTCAAGCATTTGACTTCGCACAAACAATATGCTTTTCCATATTGCTCAACATTCATTCATTCCTCCCCCCATCACCTTTTTTAAGCACTAATTTTAAAGCCTCACGCAGTTCCATCATGTTTCAGTGCTTGGGCAAAGGGAGCAGCTAGCAGCACTGCCAGGCCATGTATCTTTTCGGCAGACCGGCCCCTGGAGATAAGAGACAATAGTGGGACTCAGCTATTCACTAAATAAAATCTTAGAGGCAGCGGTGGGAAGGGATGTCTGGAGGCATCTTGCCCAGTCTATGGGACTGTCGCCAACTCAAGAAGGTCTTAGAAACCTCCAAGGACTTCTAAGCCCATTTCTCCTTTGGATTTAAGGCTGGCTGTTCCACATTGCCCTCCCCATCACTAGAGAGGACAGAAAGGCTCCGACAGACATAGCCTGTACTATGACCATGTGAACAGGACTTCTTTTTGGCTTACAACTCATTGGAAAAGGAATGGATGGCAAAGCCAGATCTTTGATACAAAGGAAACTTCACCTCCAACTCTCAGGTTCCTTACTCAAATAGCAAGAGCTATTCAATGAATAATCGTAGATATTTCTATAAAGCAGCAAACCAATTTATTTTCCTCTGACTCCTTTCTCAGACATAGTCAACATTACTTCGTACTTTTACTCCAATTTGTTTCCTGTAGTGAACAAATATCAAGGAAAATGTGAGCCCAAATATTTCAAATTTTCTGGTGCTCTAACAAGTTATGCAAAGCAGGATCTTATAATGAGAAATGTTCAGGAACCAAAAGGAAAGGCAGCCTTACCAGTTCCCACTGCCTTGTGTGCTCACACAGCAGCTGGGTGTGAAAAACAGGGCTGTTAATGACTGGAAGTGAGCAAATGATTCCTGTTATTTTAGGAAAAATTCCCATAATGCCCATAGTGCTGTTCCTGTGTGCAAAATCTAGAGGGAAAACATGGCTGCTGGTGAAGAAGAAAGTTGCTAATCATTCTTATTCCTTGCAGGTGGTATCTCTTCTGCTGTCTCTCTTTAAAGCTCCATCTTTCTCTTTGTCTTGCATTTTCTGCCTGTGCTTTTGAATGCCTGTATATTTGTGAAACTGTTTCTCTGGCCAGCTCCCCTTGCCTGCTTTAATTAGCTCCCTAGTATTTCTGAAGGTATCTCCCAGGGCTCTCTAATCCCCTCAATGTGCTGACTAACCGAACCCCAGGAGATCCTTACAAGAGAAAAACTGCAGGATAAAAGCAAGTGATTTCAGGACTCTGGTTTCTTAATTAGCAGCCTATGCACCAAAAGTCCACAGGAGTGACTGTCTGACAGGAAGACTTTGCGCCCGTGCTCAGCAAAGAGCTCTCTGCTCCTTTTTGCATCCCTTGGAATCTTTGCTTGTCCTTTTCTCGGTACTCACTGTGCCACTTCTTCAGCATCAGTGGGACATGAAGGATGGGCGATGGGTAGCCTGGTACCACCTGTGCTTCACAGTCCCATCCCACCGAGGCCTTAGGGACGTTCTCCCAGTCCTTTGAAACACGAACAACTAAACAAACTGGTTTGTTAGAACAGATTAAATTGACTTTCACCATGACACAGTCCTCTTCATCCTGAAACAAAATGCTTAAGTGTTCCTAAGGCAATGCTCAGAAAATGCAAAGCAACATAGCTCTGTTTGAAGTTCTGGCTGCAGTGCAAGGTCCACCAAGGGTTGAGTGTGTGCCTGCAGATGGGCTCAGCCCAGCTGCCAGTAGCCATATGACCATGGTAATTCAACTGCAAATGTGAGCCCTCAGTCTGAAATAAGAGGGAAGATTGGACAGACAAGTGCAGGATGGAGGAGAGATGCACAAGGAGAGATGGAGACACTGTCCAATTGTCTCCAGGTCTTGAAAAATGTCATCCGTTTACAGATCTCTGAGGGTCTTTGGTTGTTTCACAGGCTGTGCTGTGAGATGCAGGTTTGCATGGAGGGTAACATCTGACTGATGAAGAGGCAGAGGGAGCTGAAGTCCTTTTCTGGAGATGGCTAGAAGGTCATTTGTGTCTACACAGGAGGTGAAGCACATCCTTGAGAGAAGATGGATTTTTATTGAACCCTGTTGCCCAAGTGCTTTCTGATCATTGTGGTGGTAGACAGCCACCAGCAGCTTGTGTTGGGAGTTCAGTCCTCCTAGGCTTGATCCCTCCAAACTGAACAAACAAGATTTGGCATTGAACATGCTGAGCCTTTAATGCCTGGGAGAGCTCAGGAGCTCAGGCCGTTCCTCGCTTGCATGTTAGCAGAGATTCATGATGGAGAATGGGGTCAGACCATGCATATCCGTCAGTGTGGGTGGACCTCTTACACTGGAGACAGGAGTAGGACTTACAGGCTTTGATGCTAGCTGCTGCATCCAACTATTAAATGTTTAGCACAGCTAGTAGCCAAGGTGCAATTCAGTTGTGGTGTCAGAAGCCGTTTAACAGCATTTCATTTAGATATTCATGTTAAGGCAGCCAGTTTCCCTATAGTTTAGCCGTTGCCTCTCAGCAGCCTTCTCTGATGCAAATAATCTCTAAATGCCTCCTTAGCCCCACTTCGCCTTATCTGCTGCGTGCCTTCGGTGTGCTGTAAATGACACAGCCCGCCTGCTCATGAAAGCTGACATTTTCAAACCTGATTTTTAAATTGTAAAATACATGGCACGTGTCTTGCCAAAATCAGATGAAATCAAGTTAGTATCTAAAATGTTAAAATTACCATTTACATTTATATCAGAAATTAAAGCAAGAGGCTGCAGACTACATGCTTTGCAAGGATGCTAGTAAAAAAGCCACAGCCGTCCTCGCCCAAAAACTCATGCACGCATCAGTCCTGTAAAGATATTATTTAAATGCTGTTCACTTGGCATCTTAGCAAATTTGCAATATTAAAAGTGACATTAACATCACAGGAGTGAAAGGTTTCAAATCACTGTGAACAGAACAGAAGTGAATACATCTCCATGCAAGTACTTTATCTTCCTTTATTCTGTTAAGCAGGTAAGGGTATCCATAAAACAAAAAAGGCAATGCTAGTAACTTAGCATAAAGCTGCTGTTTCAACTGGAAATTCAGCATCTTCGTGCTGGGGGGGATGTGAATTCTTGCTTTGGTTTCACGTTAGGGCTTTGTTCTCATGTTAAGCTTTGGTCTAGTTTGCCCCCCTCAGAAAACACATACACGAGGTTTAGGTAACATAGATGCCTGTGTCCTATTTCCAGAAGAGATGCAAACCCTTAGGGACAGACATACAAAGGTATCAAGGCACTTACCTCCTACGGAGAATGGGGGACATCATATACAACTATACAGCATAATAACTATAAATCTCTCTTCAGTAACTGTAAAGGGACTCTCCACAAATTGCTAAGAAAAGACATTTAAATTTCAGATGATTGAAGTAAGGTAAAATGAAACCCTACACAAAGTGCCTGAATTCCATTAAATTTGTTTCTTGTTTAGGTGTCTATGTAAGGTCAGATGCTTGCATACCCCTGCATCTGCGAGCCACATCTGGAAAGGAAATTTGGTATCTAGGATGCAAATTAGCACTTCCAGACTTTGAAATGATGACTAGAGCCTATCTGCTTCTTTGGGCATCAAAATACCTTGAAATATCTGCTGTGTATTTGGTTACTTCTAGATAGGGAACTTTAACAGGCAATTTAAGTCAATCTGTCATACTTTGCACCAGAAGGGATGAGTCAGAGACAATGTCCCAGCTAAGGCAGCTGCAATTTGGAGCTGAGAGCAGGTAACTTCTTAAATGGCTCCAAATGTATTGCAAGCACTCATCTGACTATGCTTTACTCTTACACCAAGCTTAGGTCAAATTCACCAGATGATGTGAAAAATGTTGTCAATAACTGGTGTGCCCAGAATTGGGCACGGTTAATCAGTGTGGTTGTGAACAGCCTTATTTCACTTTAAAGAGGCTTTACACTAAAGTAGGCATCCAGATTGCCAAACTTTCATTAGTATGGATTAAAAACTGGGTAGTGCTTATTGGCCTGAGTGCAGGTCCATGTTAGCCTGACGATCTACATGTTCTGCTTCAGAGTTGACTCACATCTGGAATAAGCACAGGCAGAACTTTTCTGACTCCCCAACCCCAAAATCACACAGACCTATTATAAGGCTGTAAGAAAAAGAAGCAGTTTAAGGTGATGGAAAGAAGTAGGAGACCTCTCTGCTCTCTTTAGGGTCACCTCTCATCTGAGCCCAAGACAGCTTCTGGGGATGGCTGAAGGTGATCCTACCAGGTCATGAAGCATAAGGATGAACTGAGCATCATCAACCAGCATCAATTGCTGGTTGACAGCCGGCTGAACATGAGCCGGCAGTGTGCCCAGGTGGCCAAGAAGGCCAATGGCATCCTGGCCTCTATCAGAAATGGTGTGGCCAGCAGGAGGAGGGAAGTGATCGTGCCCCTGTACTTGGCCCTGGTGAGGCCGCACCTCGAACACTGTGTTCAGTTTTGGGCCCCTCACTACAAGAAGGACGTTGAGGTGCTGGAGCGTGTCCAGAGAAGGGCAGCGAGGCTGGTGAGGGGTCTGGAGAACAAGTCTGATGAGGAGCGGCTGAGGGAACTGGGACTGTTTAGCCTGGAGAAAAGGAGGCTGAGGGGAGACCTCATCGCTCTCTGCAACTCCCTGAAAGGAGGTTGTAGTGAGGTGGGGGTCGGTCTCTTCTCCCAAGTAACAAGCGATAGGACAAGAGGACATGGCCTCAAGTTGCACCAGGGGAGGTTTAGATTGGATGTGAGGGAAAAGTTCTTTACTGAAAGAGTGGTTAAACATTGGAACAGGCTGCCCAGGGAGGTGGTGGAGTCCCCATCCCTGGAGGTATTTAAAAGACGAGTAGATGCGGCGCTTAGGGACATGGTTTAGTGGGCATGGTGGTGTTGGGTTGACGGTTGGACTCGATGATCTTAGAGGTCTTTTCCAACCTCAATGATTCTATGATTCTATGATTCTATGATCATCTGAGCCCTACTGGTTTAACAGGGTGGCTTCCTAAGCACTGCCAGACATCAAGGCAGTTGCCTGGTATGGTGCAAAAAAAAAAAAACCATGTGCAAAAGATAAGTTTCTGCTATTGAAGTATGTTAATTAGCAGTGGATGAACTTCAAACGATTCAGAGATCTGGTTGGCATAACCATGTCCTAAGGCAAGGTGCTCATTTTCTGACATGGAACTTCTGAGATCCATCAAATACTCTGGAACGCTCATAGAACTGGATTTTCTGAGGGATTTGTACTTCCTGCTTCTATCCAGAGTGAGCACGCCATAAGACCTTTTCTCAGCAGGCCTAAGCCAATAAGAATAGAAAAGATACGCAGAAGAATGTGGATTAGCAAGGCAAAAAGCTAGGCGAGCTATTTCTTACTACTAAAAGTTTCCGGGCTGAGAGTTGGTTTGAATTTGGGGCCAAAAGGTTCAGGTTACAGTGTGCTTTGTCCCTTCTCAATACGAGGTGCTCTGGAAGTATTGTAATGACTGGAAAGAACTCAAAAGCTGTTCACCTTCTTTGATAACCTAACATATCGGCTTTCCATTTGAGAGTGGCTCTTTGATTGAGGTTTTCACTTTTTTATTACTATTATTTTTTTACAGATGTCAGATCAGCTACTCTTCTTTGTGACTATAGAGAATAAAAGATGATGGCGGATCCTGCACTTCCCAGCTAAGTGCTTTTGATCAGTGGTCAACACTGTGATGAATGCTTTTCCATTGCATCCTTCATCCCATGCATTTTCAAGGCTGGTTAGAAGTTGGAAGGCAAGACGAAAGAATGCTGCTATCCGACAGAATTCAATTTCCTGAAAAAAATAAATCATATTTTTTTTCCCTGTGACCTAAATGGAAAACATATTGTTCTGAAAGTGCTGTTCAAACAGAATTACCGAAACCTTTTATCAACAAAGAGACCGTCATATATCAGACATCTGGTGTGGATGTCAATTATAATAATTAATTAGACATCTCCCCAGATGCCTGACACTACATTCTGTCAGCAGATTTTTTTACTTCAATCATAACTGCTGCTGCATTATGCATGAAACTCATGGAGTAGTTGGGAGTTGAGGAGATCAGCTACAAATCACAGCTAAACACACAAAAGGCCTCCTAGTTCTGATGCTTTTTACCACTTTTGAAGGCTGCCAAGTGAAGGTCACATACATTGATTTCTTTTCCTCCCTTAACAACATTTTCAAATGTTTTACATTTTGTCATGCAGAAGTTCAAACAAAAAGGATGAGCGCAGAAGAATAATATATATATAAAAAAGGTAATGACTGCCTCTGTATCCTTGTGGTGGGAAAGAAGAAAGCTGCTCTCTTATGCAATCGCCAACCTGAAGTGCAACCACAGTGGAGCATCTTCAGCCCTGCTGTGACTGTACCAGCAACAGTCTCCAGAAATGATCCTCAAAGACCGCTGAAGAAGACAGAAGAAGACAGCCTTGCTTCATTGTCTTTTCTTTTCTTCTTTTTTTTTTTTTTTTTTTAATTATATTGAAGATAAATTAATTCCTGGAACATTTAATGCATTCAAAACAAACAAATCATTTTTTGTTTTTATTTTTTCAAAAATGCTTTCACATTTCCCAGGCAAAACAATTCAATTAGTTCTACTTGATTTAGGAAATCACTCCAGTCAACCTCAATATTTATTTTTTTTCAGTGGGGAATATTTGAACAAATATATCGCCAACTTTATCAGTATTAGCAAGGATAGAAAATACTTTATGGTTCAGACTAAGAACTAATAACTGTCAAGTACGCGGGCCCTGGTCCTGCAATTTGATCTTACTCTCTTTGATGGGAATTGGCTCTTATTCAATGTGTGCACAGTGATAGGAGCCTTAGTTTGGAAATGCTTTGTGATAGGGACAGAATGAAATTCTGGTTTAAATCCCTGGGTTTTTCCTGTTTTCACTGGGGCAAACATTTCTGCCTATCTTTTATTTGTTCTATAAAGTATTTAGCACATGTTTGAACAGCATGAAATGATAAATGAATATGTAACTACCATACACTTGCCTCTCTGGAGCTGGCAAGTTTCTTTGATTTGAAGGATTCGCCAATGAAAAATAGAATTACAAACAGTACATGCATTTTTAGAAGAAAAAATATTTGTAGTAATCCATGTGTTTCAATATTTCATAAGTGTCTGGGTTAGTTTCAGTTTCAATACAAACAAAAAGAAAATAGATTTAGATTGAAATGGATTTTCACTGAAATAAAACAAAGATTTTTTCAGGTTTCTATTTCCTTTCTCTATTTTTTCCTCTCTCCTTACCAGTAGAGTATGGGACTAAATGAGAAGTGAAGCAAAAAGTAATTTTTTTAATTCAAATGGTTAAGCTTTGAGCAATATCAAAATGAAAAATGAGAATTAAATTATATTGTTCACGTCTACGTTTTTGAGAAAAATAATGATTGTTTTTTAAGTTCTAATGACACACTGTAACCAGGAGCGAGATGGGATGTCTTATTAAACCCAATGATGCGTATATGGAGAATGAAAAAGTCAGTGTGTTGTCACCAGCAATAGAAAACACCGTTTGAGGAGTGCAGGGCAGGGAATACCTGCTAATGCGTAATGAAAGAGGATCAAAGTCCCAATGAGCAGAATATGAACAAGTTGCGGGAGCCGGTCTGAGGAGCTGTCTAGATCTCAAAGTAGGCACTACTTACCAACATTTGCAGTAGGTTTGGGGTGACTTCTTTTGGTCAACGCCCCCCCCAAATTCGTGTTTGTCATTTGCAGAACAAACACGACATCGGTGAAAGATTTTTCATGTAAGGTTCACCTCCACAGGGGGTGCTGGGAAATTTAATCCACTAGTTAATAATTGCAATTAATTAAGGTTGGGGATTTAAAGTGGATTAGCTAAACTGCATTAAATCACTGTGTTAACACTCATATTTAGGAGCAGAGCGTCCCAAATTTAGCTCACTTGTCCTTGGGCTGGCTGATCTGCAGAGGACAGGAAGGGGTGAACTTATAATGCGCTTCTTTTCCATGTGGCTATTTTTGATGTGTTATAGAGTAATTTTCTGCTGCTTACTCTACTGTGAAAGCACAAAACCTGGCCTTACTCTGGAGAGTCCCTACAGAGCAGCTAATGTCCTAGAAATTCATGCCATTTGCTGCAATTTCACTGTGAAGAGAAAACCTCTGGACCTGGAGTGTACGGCACTGATTTATGTCACTTCGGCTCTGAATAAAAGGGTTGAGCCAGAAGAGTTTAAAAGAGTTTAAAACAGTTTAACTAGTGTATTTGGGATATAATGTAGATTCACTTTCCTGAATGTATTCATCTGGAGTTTCTGGTGATGCTAGCTGTGCGGCACAAGGTACTAACCTAGATGAGCAGTGTTGCTGGCCTAATATTTCTCTTTTCTTCTGAAAAACGGAGCCCATAGTATAGTGTAGAGCAGAATTACTTGTTCAAGGATCAAAAGGAGCATCTCTATTTGGACAAATGATGCAGAAGTCAAAGAAATATGTCACGAGAAGGGAACAATCAAGAGAAGACGTGTCTGGAGGACGTAGATGTTTGCGTTTATTTATATACCGTAGATGTATGCCTGTATGTTGATGGACAGAGGCTAAGCAAAGTTTTGCAAGGTCCCATGATTTTGGCCTATATTTCTTCAGCAAAATAGGGAGAGTGTGATTCACAGTGCTGTGAGAACAGAGAGACTCCTCGAGCACCTGTGCCATTGTGACTCCTGAGCCATTCCCAAGCCTCATACTGCAAGGCACACTTTAAAAAATAACGATAAAAATGAGTTTTTTATTAGTTTCTTTTCAGCCCTGGCCTCCAAAGTGTTTTCTAGTGCTGTCTGGGACTTTGCTATTCCTGCGTGGTGGCAAAGTGAAGGGTTTTGCTGTGTGTGTTGGCAGGGCATTAAAAGATGACACTTGAACCTGGATACCTGATCCATTCATCCACCTCGCCTGATGAGCACATACAGGCAGTTTGTGAGATTATATATGCTTCGTTTATCTCCCAGAGTTCTTAATTGCTGAGCATTTTTAATCTTGCTTTATGTTCAGATAGAGAGCAAGAGCACTATAGAAATGCCAAATGCATAAATAAAATAAAATAGAAAAATTACAAGGAAGAATAATTACTTTGGACCCACTGGAATAGTGAATTAACACTGAACCTAGAAACAGTCAACAACAGCAATCACCGTACACCACCACTGCCACTGATAATAGAACCAGATAGATCTTTTCTTTGCTTAAAAAAAGAAAGATAATTCCGCAGTAAGTTGTAGCCAAAAATCCCACCAGTCAATTAATGACCTTTGCCTCTGACGTCCCTTCCTTCAAGGTTTGCATGGCTATTATTTTCAGTACTTAATCTTTTAAAGTGATTTGTGTCTTCTAATAACTGACTGCTTGTTTTGCTATCAGTCAGCTCCAGGACTGCTACAGCGTCTCTTCAGCTTAAATCTTGCTTCATTCACCTTGTGACTTCAAATACCATTCTGTCTCAAGTGGTAAAAAAAAAAAAGCCCCCCAAATCCCATATTGCTCCTTACAGTTTTATTACTTAGGAAACTAAAGAGAGAAAATAAAGGTCAGAAGAACTTTAAAACAACAGTAAAGTCTTGAGGACAAGAGAGTTTTAAAGGAAGTAACAAGCTTGAAATTACAGACTTTTTTTTTAGGATGTTCCAAGACATTTCCACATAACCAGAACCCCCTGTGACTCCCTACTCTCCCTCACTTCTCATGGGAAATTACTCAGAATTATCTCTCTCAGCCTGTCAAGAGAAAGCAGCTTATGAAATGTCAGACATTCATACGGTGAAAAGGAGACCGTAACTGAGAACCCACAAGTGCCTTGACTGGACATGGAAGCAGCTTCATAACCCCTTGATGTCTTGGGACCCGCTTCCTAATCTCTTCATTTATATACAGCAGCAAACTGCTGAGTATCTTTAGAGGAACCAAAGCACCACACCTAAGTCTGTACACCTAATCTGAGCAATAATAAATGAACCATGTCCTCCCAGTGCTCAGGCACAGCCCTGAAGTACCTTACTGCTCCCAGTGCTCTGCACCCAGGTCCCACGGGAAAACCTCTCGCCAGGCGTGGGGTTTGTTTCATCCCCACTGTCAAAAGCATAAATGTCTCCATCTGAGGTGGTCACTCCGGGCCACTGTCCCCATGCAGAGAAGGAAGTACATCCCCAAACCCAGTTTAGCGGGCTGTCTTCAGAGGAGAGCGAGAATCAGCTCTGAGGAATGATGCATGCTTTTGAAATTGTTTTTTTTACAAGGGGGCTCTACTGAGATGTAGGGGAGTCTTGCACTATGTACTACTCCTCCGCAAGGACCTTAAAACCAGCCCTTTGTGTTTGGTGTACAAAGAGCAGTAGGACAGCTCGGGGCCTGGCTGCCTACTGAGCTCCTGGAACAAATAACTGTTGCGCTGGCAAGGGACAATGTCTCCTCTGCAAGTTTCTCTGCAGAAAACCGGGTTGGGAGATTTGACAGAGCTGCAGGGAATGGTGTGTAGCATTCTCAAAAGCACCGCAGGGACTTCAAGATACACTCCGCTGCAGAAATGCAATTCTTCGTCCTTAGCCCACCGAATGATTAAGCCACTTCCTAAAATAGGACAGCCTTGAATGGCTCCTGTGCACGTCCAGCACTTACTGCTCTGCGAGAAGAGATGTGCATCTTGATTTTGCAAGGCTAGGTTGTCAGGGTGCTTCTGCGCAGCAAGGTGCAGACAGACACCTTGAGGGAACTTCAAAGGCACCTGAGCAATCCAGGTGCCCAATGCTGAGAGAAATCAAAACCCAGCACTTGGTGGCCTCGTTTGAAAATCCTAGGACTTAAGGCTGTGCAATTTTTGTAAGACACTTCATAAACAGGCAGAACACGGAGGGGGAAGACCTTAAACAATTTTCTTAGAGCTCATCCCTTTGCTGCCTTAGTGCAGGTGCCCCATCCATCACGTCTCTAGAGGTTCCTTCTTCTTCCCATCTGCCTTTTCACAGGGGGTCCTAACGCAAAAGGCAATGAGATCTTTTGATCCCACTGCTCCCTAATCCAATAGAGCTACCTAAATAACTCCTCTGTGCTACCACTAACACCATCAACCATTCTTCAGTGTGAAACTGCTGACAGATCGCCAGCCACAGCCAGTGAAATGTTTCATTAATTATCATAATTGATATCAATAGCAGATGTCAGACTTAATGAATGAGGAAAGTCATTGCCAATAAGAGATGCAAGGGGGTAGTCCTCCAGCCCCTGAGTATTGACTTCCCGGGGACGTTTTTCTGTGGATGTGAATGTCCACCCAACCTACGATCATTAGGTGAAGGCAGATGTTTTGGAGAGATGTGGCCAGGGGAAATGACAGTAATTCCCACCCTCCAGGAGTCAAGAAAGGATCTGCTTGGTTGAAGACATTTAATATCTGGGGGGTTTTACTTGTTGAATCTTTTGTCCCTGGGCGAATTGGTACTGCTTTCAGGAGTGAGCAAGCAGCACCATTATCAGGCCTCTGCACCACGGAGAACACACAGAAAAACAGACAGCAGCACTAGCATCCAGCACGGGGATGGCAGGAGGAAGCAACACAGCCATCAGCATAGTCAGGACCACCACCAGCCCAGCACAGGCTGTGCTTCATCACACAAGGACCCTCCCCGTTGTAGGCAGAAAGGGGAAGGGATGCAGGGGCTGTGGTGAGGGCTTGCGTTGACAATGTTTTCCTCACGATTGTGAAACACTCTGCAGTAACAAATTAGCAGCTGAGCTCCCCTGCGTAACAACAACACAGATCTGCTCTGCCAAGGAGATGTCTGTTCCTAGAACGGGGAGAAAAAGATTTGATAGAAAGTTTTCAGCCACTTGAGCTATACACAGCTATAAGTACTTCAGCAGACTTCTTTTTAACTTTTCTGAGCAAAAGAATCGTGATAAAAATAGCACTAGAAACATTTTAGGCAAGTTTTGTATGATGCTGTATCTTTCTTTGGGCCAAATGATTTGATAACAAATACTCCCTTGCTTTGTTCAGTTATTCTGTTTTTACTCATGGGACAAGTCTCTCTTGAACATCCCTCAAGGTTCTCACTTCTGCAGAAAGCATACACAATAACCCTTGAATGAGAAGGAGAGGTATGCACTGAAAATGTTATTAACAAAATTAATCCTCATCTAAAATCTTATCAGAGCTAGAACAACCAGGACACTCGATCTTATGTCTCAGGCAGCTCTAAAGTCTTTCATTACTGGGGTCACTGGACCAGAGAGGCTACAAGCCTGTACATCTGAATATAGATGATGTACAATTTATGGGTCTGTGGCCTTCTCACTTAACCCAAGTTACTGGCCCATGATAGGGTTTGCCAACCTTGCTGTTTCAGGCAGGAACAAACATTTTATATACTGTCAATTTAGCAAATCTATTCCCCTGATTCCACCCCCACTCCCCCCCCGCGTTCATTGGCTGTGTTCATTAATCATCTCCTACTGTCTCCCTGGCAAGATGTGTTAATTTTTATAGGGCTTGCTCAGCAAGTCTTAAACGGCAGCGTGTTCCCCAGGCAGTGGAGTGTGGCTACCTTGCTGAACTGCTGAGCCAATGGAGGTTTTGTCCGAGGACAGGTTCCTTCATGGGGTTAGGGACCATTGTTGCTTCTGTAGGCTTGAACAAGTGCAGAAGACCTTCACTGAGTGGAAGGCAATGGAGGCATCACATGGATAGTAGCACTTTGTGTGTTTCTTAGCTCAGATCTTGCCATTTTGGCAGAGTTTGCAGGTCTCTGGCAGTGAAAGTGTTGTTATAGATCAACAAAATAAGGTGGCTTGTGGATTTGGCTGGTGTCAGTGGAGTTCTCCACACTGACCAGGTGACTTTGGGCAGTCTGCTCCCATGACTTTATATCAAAAAGCTCTTTTATGAGGATAACATCCCTTCAGGATATGTGTATGCTGATCCCACAGGAATAACGCTTGTGCTTAGAACAGGGGAAAAATGCTGCATGAGTGGGACTTGTTGCCCAGAAGGACACCAGGCCTGGAGCAGTGATGGTGGTGCAGGTAACTAGACACGGCTGTGCTTGGACAGTGTACAGCTACCTTCTGTAAAAATCACAGATCCTAGCAAAGCAAAGCTGTGACATCCAAACTGTTAGAGAAGAGTCTATAACTTTGCGGTTGCATTGAGTAAGCCTTACGTTAATGTCAACCAAATGGAGGAAACAAAAGAAGGGTGGGAAAAAGGGAACATACATCATGCTGTGTTATGGCAGGGTCTAGAGACATGGAGGAGAAGACGACAATGGAAGACCTACCAAGAGAATCCATGGTTTCTGAGACAGCCAGTGCAGCAGCCGCAAAGCAACATTTCTCTTTCCTGCAGCTATGCTGAAATGCAAAGAGCAGGAAAGAGATTCTCTTGAATGAGGACTACTGCCATCACTTGGAACGCAATATCAACTGCTGTAATGCAAGCCCATGTCTAAGCTGGCCAGCTAGGCTCTCTAGGGAAATCCAGACATGCCAAGGGCAGTTCAGCCACAATATCTTAAGCACCTTTGTTAGGAAAGGATCAGTCACCCCCTGGAGAAACTCATCTCTTGTTCCACTGACTACAGAGGGAGCACAGACAGCCTGATCTTAGCACTGCATGAACAGAAAGGTTTGGTGGGATTATCTGGGACCGAAGCATTTCTTTGATCAAGCTGGTGGGATGCACTGACAGCCCTTTACTTAGAAATGATTGAGTAGCTGGATTATGAGTCAGTGGAAGACTGGAGCCAAACTGGCAAAGCAATTGCAAGTCTCTCTGTATGTGTGTGAGCAAGAGCGCGTGCAAGACAATAACTCTCCTTCCCTTGGTGACTTGGATTGATGGGCCTCTGCTATTCCCATCTTTGAAGAATCCACCGGTCGATACCTCACTCCTTTGGGCCCAGCCATCCCATCATCTGCATGTCTGGCAGCAGTTCTTGTAGGTGTAAATAAGAATAATTTCTCAGGCTGCCAGTCTTTCTGCCTGGAAAACACGAGGTTCATTTCGGCCCTTAATGTTCAGCTGGATCCCTCCTCCCTCCTCTTGCAGCCCTTTGGTACTTACTCCTTTGCTGACCTTTTCCTTGGCACATTTGCATGTAACAGCAGGTCACTGACCTGGAGAATAGATGCAGGATAGATGCATCCTGCCCTTCAAATGCCTGGCTAATAGCAGAAAAGTCAGACCTCTTGTTAACATTTGAGTATGGTCTTTCCATCATGGGTCAGCAGAACACTCCATCTCCCTTTTCACTACAAAGCCCCGTGTGCTTTTTCTGTCTGGTGAAGTGTGTGGTTTTGCAGCTTAACACTGAAACATATTCATACGCATTTCTCCTGTATGTTCCCTTCAAAGATGTCTGCCCTGTTAGCATTAAATCCACACCAAAGAATATATCTTTTTTTCCATTGGCATCCTCTCAAAAGAATTGAGTTTGCTGGGTGAGAAAGCGTTGTGTGCTGAATACAGGCCACCTCCCTAAACCCAGTGAATGCCTCCGCTCCAACACGAAACACTGGCAGTGCTAAGATGCCTCTGCTGCTGCTCATCCAACATTCAACCCCTTCCTTTCTTGTTCCACCTCCAGCTGGGGAAGACGGAAGAGCTGGTCTAACAGGTAGAGATTGCAGGATGGACCATGGTTGTCCCATGTCTCCCAGACCAGAACATGGGAGAACCGCTACAATCTCTTTGCACCTACCGCTAGTCATTTTTTTCTAGTTAGATTTTATTGCTTTTGTTTCTTTAGCTCTACCTCTGTTGCTTTGCCCAAACACCTGGGAGCTATTGGGAATGTTAAAAGAGAAATACTTTTTGTGTCCCTCTCCCCAAGCATTTTTCATAAACGAGGTGACCCCAACGTTTACAGAGTCTAATGGTTTTTCTTTTCTACTCTCAGCAGCCACGGGCTGAGTTGGGCTATGACAAGAAAGCACTGTCTGTGGGACATTTGCTGCTCCTTTCCTGGAAGTGAGTACAAAGAGGGAGGAAGGGTGATGCGTTTTGGCCACAGACATCCTATTCCAGTGAATTTCAGAGGATTGTGAAGGATGATGCAGAAGGGACAAGCTACTTTACCCAGAGGTACGGGGAACCATCTCTTTGGGGCAAGGAGTATGTTCACAGAGGCTGAGAAATAAACTCCCTGAAAAGCTGGTGGTGGCAGGGAAGGAAAGGTCAGGCTGGAGAAGGCAAATTAATTGGGCTGGATGGTGATAGGAAACAAACAGAACAATACTTAGCACTTCCACAGCACTGTCCACAGCTCCCTGAGGGCCATGCACCGTACACCATCATTAATGTCTCAAAGAAAGGCACTCAACAAGCAGCAACGCAAGCTTCTCAAGCAGGTGTGCCCTATGAGTGCAGTGTCTTAATGTAGGCACTTAACTCCATAATAATATTACTGTTATTATTATACTACTACTGTGCCTGTTACAGCACTGTAACATTTGATTCCAATTGCCACTGACATTTCGAAATGTGCTGATATAATGAAACTGCATCTCCCACAGCTCCTTAGGAGAGCTGCTAAGAACTGCATCTCTCCCACGAAGACTGGAGACTTGCCAGTAAGATTCTCGTGCCCCTGGATGTAATGTGGGATAGCCTCTGATGTTCATGCCTGTTTATTCCAGGCATAGGTGGTGTTTTCTGAAGAACCAATCAAATAGCTCATTCATGTGGTTTCCATCGTGCTCTCCTACGTCTCACAAAATCACTGACCCTGACACAGCTGCTCGCTGTAGGTCTCTGATTCTGACCTTCAGCCTATGCAGAGGCTTCTAAAGTTTAATCAAGGCATGATGTGCTGATGGTAAACCTGGCCCAAGCCAAAGCCTACAGCATTTGGGCAATGTGTTGAACAGGAAGGATATTTTGCCACCCACATTCAGGTTCTTGGAGCAGCCAACTCTGGGAATGACATTCAGCACTGAAAACTCTTTGCTGCCTTGAGCTGTAATTTCATGCTAAAATGCCTGGCGTGCAAATATCTTGCGAGCCAGGCACATTGGACTGTCAAGCAGACACAGGCTGCTCTCTTCCCTGGTTCTTCTCTGCAAAGACAAAGCTGTCACCAGGAATTTCAGTGATGGGGAAGGAGAGTTCAGGTGGACAGTCTTGATTTGCTACTCCAGGAACCCATCATGGTCTCACTGGCTCATGATGCAGCATGAACAGCTGGAGGGCACTGCCCCATCTTTCCTCTTGCTTTCTGTGCTCTGACAGTTGGGAAGTGCCGGAGAAGATGCTATAACATACGAGTGCTCTTGCTAGGCTGTGCTGCCTTCCCTTCTGGCAAAAATAACCTCCTGTGCAAGAAACCATGATTAATGACAAGGGAGCTTGTCATTTTGAGTTGCCAGAAAATACTGGGACTCTAGTGTGCTTGGTGCTGTACATATGCATGGTAAGAACTATCTCTGTGAACAAGCCGGTAAAGTATCTCGCTCAAGGCTATCCAGAAAAGAATCACTTTATAGAATCATAGAATAATTTAGATTGGAAAAGACCTCTAAGATCATCGAGTCCAACCGTCAACCCAGCACCACCATGCCCACTAAACCATGTCCCTAAGCACCTCATCTACACGTCTTTTAAATACTTCCAGGGATGGGGAGTCAACCACCTCCCTGGGCAGCCTGTTCCAATGTTTAACCACTCTTTCAGTAAAGACATTTTTCCTCATGTCCAATCTAAACCTCCCCTGGCACAACTTGAGGCCATTGTCTCTCGTCCTATCGCTTGTTACTTGGGAGAAGAGACCGACCCCACCTCGCTACAACCTCCTTTCAGGGAGTTGTAGAGAGCGATGAGGTCTCCCCTCAGCCTCCTTTTCTCCAGGCTAAACAACCCCAGTTCCCTCAGCCGCTCCTCATCAGACTTGTTCTCCAGACCCTTCACCAGCTTCATTGCCCTTCTCTGGACACGCTCCAGCACCTCGACGTCCTTCTTGTAGTGAGGGGCCCAAAACTGAACACAGTATTCAAGGTGCGGCCTCACCAGGGCCGAGTACAGGGGCACGATCACTTCCCTCCTCCTGCTGGCCACACCATTTCTGATAGAGGCCAGGATGCCATTGGCCTTCTTGGCCGCCTGGGCACACTGCCGGCTCATGTTCAGCCGGCTGTCGACCAGCACCCCCAGGTCCTTTTCCGACAGGCAGCTTTCCAGCCACTCTTCCCCAAGCCTGTAGCGCTGCATGGGGTTGTTGTGGCCGAAGTGCAGGACCTGGCACTTGGCCTTGTTGAACCTCATACAGTTGGCCTGGGCCCATCGATCCAGCCTGTCCAGGTCCCTCTGCAGAGCCTTCCTACCCTCGAGCAGATCAACACTCCCACCCAACTTGGTGTCATCTGCAAACTGACTGAGGGTGCACTCGATCCCCTCATCCAGATCATTGAGAAAGATATTGAACAAGACCGGCCCCAGTACTGAGCCCTGGGGAACACCGCTCGTGACCGGCCGCCAACTGGATTGAACTCCATTCACCACAACTCTCTGGGCCCGGCCGTCCAGCCAGTTTTTGACCCAGCGCAGAGTACACCTGTCTAAGCCGTGAGCTGCCAGCTTCTCTGGGAGAATGCTGTGGGAGACGGTGTCAAAGGCCTTACTGAAGTCCAGGTAGACCACATCCACAGCCTTTCCCTCATCCACTAGGTGGGTCACCTGGTCATAGAAGGAGATCAGGTTGGTCAAGCAGGACCTGCCTCTCATGAACCCGTGCTGGCTGGGCCCGATCCCCCGGTTGTCCCGCACATGCCTTGCGAGCGCCTTCAAGATGAACTGCTCCATAATCTTCCCTGGCACCAAGGTCAGGCTGACAGGCCTGTAGTTCCCCGGATCCTCCTTCCGGCCCTTCTTGTAGATGGGCGTCACATTGGCAAGCCTCCAGTCGTCTGGGACCTCCCCCATTAACCAGGACTGCTGATAAATGATGGAGAGTGGCTTGGCGAGCACCTCCGCCAGCTCCCTCAGCACTCTCGGGTGGATCCCATCCGGCCCCATAGACTTGTGAGCGTCCAGGTGGCATAGCAGGTCATTGACTGCTTCCTCCTGGATTACGGGGGGTTCATCCTGCTCGCCGTCCCCGTCTTCCAGCTCGGGGGGCCGAGTACCCTGAGGATAACTGGTCTGCCTGTTAAAGACTGAGGCAAAGAAGGCATTAAGTACTTCAGCCTTTTCCTCATCCTTGGTGACAATGTTCCCCCCTGCATCCAATAAAGGATGGAGATTCTCCTTGGCTCTCTTCTTGTCATTAATATATTTGTAAAAACATCTTTTGTTGTCTTTAACGACAGCGGCCAGATTGTGTTCTAGCTGGGCTTTTGCCTTTCTCATTTCCTCTCTGCACGACCTAACAAGATCCCTGTACTCTTCTTGAGTCGCCTGCCCCTTCTTCCACAAGTGGTAAACTCTCTTTTTTTTCCTGAGTCCCAGCAAAAGCTCCCCGTTCAGCCAGGCCGGTCGTCTTCCCCGCCCGTTCTTCTTACGGCGTACAGGGACAGCCTGCTCCTGCGCCTTTAAGACTTCCTTCTTGAAGATCGTCCAGCCTTCCTGGACCCCTTTGCCCTTCAGGACCATCTCCCAAGGGACTCTCTCAACCAGCGTCCCGAACAGGCCAAAGTCCGCCCTCCGGAAGCCCATGGTTGTGGTTTTTGTGGGCCCCCTCCTTACTTCACCAAGAATGGAGAATTCTATCATTTCATGGTCGCTAAGCCCAAGACGGCCTCCGACCACCACATCTCCCACCAGTCCTTCCCTGCTTGTAAACAGCAGGTCGAGCGAGGCACCTCCCCTGGTAGGCTCACTTACCAGCTGTGTCAGGAAGTTGTTTTCCACACACTCCAGGAACCTCCTAGAATCCTTTATTCAGGGAAAGGAGCCAAGTTTGACAGTATTTTGTCTCCTAGACAACATCAGATAATTCTGTAGGTTTGACTTGCCTCAAAGAAGGCTCCCAGGAGACCCCAGGCAACAAACCCTCCTCATCCTTGTTCAGACAATGAGTCTCCAAATATGGGGTTTGTTTGCTTGGTTGTCTTACTATGGCCCTCCTTTTTCTAGCCAGACCTCCACATGGACACCTCCCTCGTGGTGGCAATGTCACGCCAAAGTACAGAGAGCCAAAGTACTGGAAAAACAGGGCTGTGCCTCAGCATCTCACTTCATGAGCAAATATAATGCCCTCCACAACCCAAACCACTGGAAACAGGCAGTGAGGTTGTTTCTTTGACAGCTTACATGAAAAAGAAAACTTTAAACTATGCAGCATGTTATTCTGTGGCTGCCTACCTATCTGTCAGCTTCTTGTGGAGTATATCTTTGCTTTTTCTCATATTGTCTTTACTTTATCCATCTAAGCACTTGTCTAGTGAAATAACTCTCATGTATTTTTGCACACTGGTATGCATTTCTCTTCAGTATTCCTTTAGCCACATTTTATGTTCCTTACATACAACTCACATGTTCTCCTCCTCACCTATCTTCCATGTATCCGCCCATTTTTACATTTACCTTTTATTGTTCTAGTCTCTCTCTTTCTTGAGACTAATGCAATACTCTTCTATTTTGTCTCCAGAAAAAGAAAGGACCTCCAACAAATTAAGCCTCCAACTAATGCCCAACCTAAAACCCAGCCCCCTACAACCTGCTGCTTTGCAGATTTTTATGCCTTTTATTTGATTATTTTATCCATCTCAAACAGTACTATTTTCTTCCTTTAAATATCCCAAAGTGCGTTTGTGTGGGGGCGAGGGTTGTGTGAATATAATTTGAAAATGAAAGCCACAAGCTATATTGTGGTAATAGTCTATCACATTTCTCCTTATATTTACCTAATTCAGCAATTTTTTACTTGATTTGACAATGAAAGTTAATGCTCTGAGAGATATATATATATATATATATGTATTTTCCTTCTTACTCCTTGATTAGAACTGTGAAAAATTTCAAAGATTTAAATTGAGTAAAGTGACTAACTGGGATCTTTCTGCTGGCTGCAACATTAGCTTTAATTGTCTGCTAATAGCTCCAAGCATTTAGCTCAATCTTCCAATACGCAGACAAAAATGCCTTCCTAGGAGATTTTTGAGCGATAATGGGCTCCTTACCACCCGGCGCGGGAAGCAGCCGCGTTGGTGGCAGCAGGATGCTCCTGGGTGTGCATCACTCCAAGAACATCC
This sequence comes from Aptenodytes patagonicus, assembly GCF_965638725.1. Taxonomy (NCBI): domain Eukaryota; kingdom Metazoa; phylum Chordata; class Aves; order Sphenisciformes; family Spheniscidae; genus Aptenodytes; species Aptenodytes patagonicus. The sequence continues at coordinate 5,673,589 of NC_134969.1, forward strand.
TCTGCCATGCTCAGAAGATGGTGGAGATCAAGGATTTTTGCCCAGCCTGGTCTCTTCATGATGCTTCAAAGTACCGCTGGCCTTTCCTTTCTTGTCTCCCAGCTCTGTCATTGACTTCTGCTGGCCCACATTATCTCCCGTGCTTGGGTCTCTCCTGCATAAAAGCCAGGACAGGGTGTGTCATTCCTCCAGTTACTCCAGACTTGTGTCAGCCCTCAAGGGCCAGCTTGTCATTACAACTCGGTGTTTGTGTTGGTCTAAAGAGGTTTGACAGAAGAGTATTACCCAGAAAACACAGTTTTGCCACAATCTAAACATTTCACGGGGACACATCAATCGCAGTTACATTTCTGACGCACAAAATTTTGAAACCATTTGTTTCCATTTTCTCATTTTGTTTCAAAGATGTCAAAGTACTTTGATAAGACAAGAATGGCTCATTACAACTTCCTGTTTTTGTTTTAGTTTCCTTTTAAATTTTTATTCTCTAGGATCCCTTTATTGTTGGAAACACGTAGAATTTCAGATGTGAAGCCTTCTGTTACAGGCTCAACGAGAAGGGGTCTGACTTCATCAAAACAAAATGACTCAACAGGAATGGATTGAGCAGCTTCAACAACTTCAAAAGAATCGGGTCAGAATTTTCATTACTTTTGAAATCTTCCAGTTTGTGCTTGTTATTGTGTTTGTAATCATATTTCTATTATTTTTAGGTTATTATGTTGGCCAGAAAAAAAGTTTAAGGCAGAAATATCAGAGTTTCCCATGGATCTCAAATCTTAAATCCCAAGTATTGCTACAGAATTAATCCAATGCTGTTGGGATGACTTTTGTTGACATTTTTAACACAAAAACTGACAGCTGCACCACATAGGTTAAAAATAGGCATTCACATAGTTTGCTTGAGAAGTTGAGGGTCTAATGACCAAGATCTGGAGCAGATTTACATCTTCTCTGGATCCGCTGAACAGCTCTCAGCTCTCCATTCTTTATGTTTCTATAGGGGCGGGTGTGAACATTTGGGAGAGAGCCCTATCCCACCCGGAGTTTCATAGGCCTTCCAGGTCAGATGGGGAATGGTTTTGAAGCTGTGAGAGCTCCTACCTTTGGTCACTTTTTTTCAATGTTTTGTACCTGAGTTAGTAATTGGAAACAGAGAATGAAGCTCACTATATGTTAAACAGAGATGTAAAAACAACTCAAAACCAAAATAAAAATCCTTTTCGTGTCCACAAAGAGCTGAGTAGTTCAGTAGGAAGGTATAGCTCCACTCTTTGCTCAGATTAGAAGTAAGTAACCTCTATTTCTGTGTGTTTAACCTGAACTGTACCATGTAGTGTGAACCGTGCATCAGAGCACACAAATTAAACAAAGCCTGTTACTCTCTACCGGGCAGTTTACAACATGCAGACAGCTGCATTTATGGCAATTTTAAAACCGAAAATGACTAGGTTTGAACCCATATTTAAGCCTCAGATGTTTCAGGCACTGACCGCTGTGTAAAATTACATTTGAAATTCCAATAGTACTGTGGTTTCTCGCTCACTCTGATAAACAGGGGAGACGAGCTTATTTTCTGACAGCAGTGCTTTGTCTGAGAGTCCTACTGAGCTAGGGATTATCAGAAACTTAAAACTGCAAGGAAAAAAAAAGGGCAGGAAAGGATCTCAGGAGGTTGGTGGGTCTTTCCTCTGCCTCAAGCCAGAAAATGCTGCCTAAACCACTCCTGACAGATGTTTGTGTAACCTCTTGAAGCCTTTCAGCAGTGGAAGCTCTGCACCTTCCCTGGGCAATAAACTCCAGCACTTCACGATGCCAGGTTTAAAGACAGTCTTTCTAATGTCTAACCTGAATCTTTCCTGCTGCAATTTAAGCCCATTTCTTCTTCACTTTGTTCATCAGGGGCATGAAGAATAAGTTATTCCCTTATTCTTTGCTTTTTTCATATTTGAAGATTGTTATCTTGCCATCTCTTCTTCAGGCTAAACAGTTCCTATGTATTCATTTTACCTTTATGTCATGTTTTGAGGGTTGCTGATAGTCCCTATTGATGTCCTCTGAATGCCCTCCTGCTGATCCACAGTTTTCTTAAAGTACAGCATTAAAAACCAGATTAACATGTGGCCTTATCAGTGGAAGGATCGCCCATGTGCCTTGTGGTTGATATTGTTACACTTCCCCATACATTTGCTTTTTTTTTCTATGCCTGGCATTGCTGAGTCATGTGTGGCTTTACATCAGCTACAAATTCCCCATCCTTTCCTGCACAACATCTGCCGAGCCAGCTGTTCTCCATCCCACAGTTATGGATTACCCTTCCTAGGTGCAGGCTTGACGCTTGTCCTTATTCAGTCACATGCTAGTTTTTTCAGCTTGATCCTCCAATTTGTCATGTTTACCTTGCACACACACTATGTTCTCCGGCATGTTTGGATCTCTTCCCATCATTACGTAGCTCACAATCTCCAGAAGCCTGATCTCTATTCTGCTATCCATGTCATTAAAGAACGCATCAGATGACAGCAGATATAGAACAGGTCCCAAGGCAGACGCGACTTACCCACCCTTTTGGTTTTGACATATACCTCTTCATCCGATATGGCAAATGCTGGTGACTGGCACCCCTCTGCTTCTCTGCAAGCACAGCACCTTGGTCAAAACTGCCTGCTTTGGTGGAGCTGTGAGCCTACGTCTTCCATCCCTCCTCCTTTCTATTCCTCCTGCTGCTCTCAGGATTCCTGCTGGACAATGACTTGTTTGTTGCTACTTTATCCCATCCCTGTGGGTCTTAACAAAGGCTGCAAAGCTCCTCAGAAACATGTTCTGAGCAGCCAAGGGACTTAGAAGTTTTGCGCCGTCTCTTTATCCAGCCCTGCTCATTAATAGCTGGCCACGAAGCAATGATTTGTTTCAGGCATCTGGTTTGCGAGATACCAAAATGCTGCTTTTTCTCCCCCTTCTGTTTTCCATTTAAATGCTAAATACTACAAAGAGGAAACCTCTCTGAAAACAAAACAAACAAGAAACAATCTGCAAAGCAGCAAGTTAAAATCCTTCCAAATGTCAGCTGTGTCTGAAGTAGCCACTTTAGGACAGGATTAAGTGCAAAACTGGGCTGCAAAGCCTGAAATCAGGTGAACTATTCAAAAACATAAAAAACTCCGAAGTCTTCTGCAGTCCCAGACACATTAGGTTTCAGAGCTCAAGTTGCAATTCTAGAATAAGTTTCAAGATAAGCTGCATCCCAGTTCCTGACTACGTACCAGCCAAGTGACTCAAATTTTATTAGGTCCAATTTTCAAGCGAGTCTGGACCTCATTACCTTGACTATTGGGTCTCCCATTACTGTCTTTGGACTCCAGCCCTCATCCCACCCTGATTATTAAGAAAGCCTATCATCTCTCATTCCAAAGGAAACCTGGGCCTTCATTTCTAAGGAGCCCTGGACCTCATTTCTTAAACTAGTTTGAGCCCAGCTTCCTGAGCAAACACTGGATTATAACTAAACATAGTATTTATCCTCATTTCATCAGAGTCCCAGGTACTCTGGAAGGCGTTTTGACTAATATTAGGGGAGATGAATCAATCCTTGGAGGTGTCAGTTCCTCTCCACTCACTATAGAGAGAGGTTGGAGTGACTAGCTTAAAATTTATCCCTTACTTTTGGACACCTAAATTAGGGCAGATGATTCCCAGCCTAGCAGAGGAGCCCAGAACCATCTGCCAGGCCAGACCCAAACTTCTAACCTGCCCTACTCCTAGTGCCTTGGAAGAAGCCACCACCCAAGTCCTTGGGCTTCTCTATCCCACAGATTCCCTTAAAGTACATTTTCTATATTTTTATTAGTTTTATTTCATGGAGTTGTTCTAATCCAGCTATCTCTTCCCCTTCCCCTTGGTGGTAAGGGTAAAGCTAAGGTCAGGCTATTTTGCAAACAGTAAAGATCTTATTAAACTTGTCAAAGAACAGTGGGAGCTTTACCCCTGTGTTCAGCTAAATTTCCCTTGGAAATGTCACAAGCCCATCGAGGCACAGAATCAGAAGGTCTCTGTTTAAATTATGCATGCAACTTCCTGATAATTATGTACCCTAAAGAATATCATATTCAAAAAGATGAAGGCTTGGAGGGTTTAGGTAAGGAGGGTGCTGAGAAGGAGTTTGGAAAGATAACAGCTTGATTTACTGAAAAGAAAGCACTCACCTCACATGCAATTCACGGTGTTTTGGTGGTTTTTTTTCTTTTTACAACAAAGTCAGCCTGCTATTATGTTCCCTGCCACGCAGAACATTTAATATAACACTTGGCCATAAGTTCTATACTAGGTGAACTATGATAGTTACAGAGTCATCTGCTAGGAAACCATGTATTGCTATGGGGGAGTGGAGCAGGTCAGGGTGGAAAAGAGATCAAGGTGAGGGGGAGGATTTGGGCAAATGCCATTCAGTAAGTCTGTTGGAGAAACACATTTTTATGTGAAAATGAGCACTGTTCATCCTTCTAGTGGCATCTGGGCATGCTTGCAGCCACAGAACCGCCTATTACAGGAGCAAGGGCTGGAGGGAAGTCATGCCGCTATGTACCTCTGCTCCACTGGGGCTCACTGCTAAATATCACTGTTGAATAGCAGTTCCTCGTGCCTTGCCTGAACCCTCCATCAAGGGGTGTGAGGGACACGCCGTCTCCCAGGACCCATGAAGCCATCTTGGCCCTCACAGGGAGATGGAGCCGCTCAAGACCAAAGCCAGGCAGGATTTGCAGAAAGCTCGAGCATTTCTTTGGATAGCAAGAAAATCTAGCCTTATAACTAAAACCTAAGTGCTAAAAATGTGGTGGTGGTGGAAAACCGCAAGGCTTAAGCCAGACTTAGAGGAGATTTAACTCCCTGAGGCTTCTTGCACTTTCTCCCTCGCAGCCGGGTTTGGGCTGCAGGCGGATTTAGGCACCGGGATTAGAGCGAGTAAACAAAACTCAATTCACCCTGCCAGTTCCCATGGCCAGATCTGGGTGGAAAACAGGTTTTGTTTTTGGCTGGCTGGGTATTCTATAACTTTAGAAAAAGCTGACGCATAATCTAGTTAAGGGTTTACTAAAAATTTTTGCATGTTTGGTGCACTTAAAATTCTGAATTAAATATGGTTTATGGTGATCTAGAAAAGAAATGTTTTGTTTTGCTTCCTAGTTTTTTGATGACAGATTAGGTAAATATAAAAGAATTTCTGAAAGGAAACTTGAAGAAGCAAAGCTCTGCAAACATTGAAGCTGGGCTTTCTAAATGCTTCAGAATATTTTAAAGTGAGATATTCAGTAACATCAATATGGCTTCACCAGACATTTTGGTGTAACTAAATCTGTTTCTTTTGCAGAAAAAAAACCCCAAACAAATCCATGTTAAAGAATTCCCTGATGTCTAGTCTGTCATCTGGTCTGGCTTATTTACATTGTGAGACGGTTCCAAAACCAATCACCTCATTGAGAACTCCAATAACCAGAACAGAGAGTCCTGTCCTCTAACTAATTGTCTGCAGGGACACTCTGGGAACACCAGCATCGCTGGTGAATGATTGCCAGCACGTGTCAAAGGCAGAAAATAACGTGGTCCCACCAAGGACAGTGGAGCCGATTCTCAGCTGAGGTGAATCAACCCTATTTTCTGAACACAGCTCATACAATTCACACCTCTGGAAGGTCTAACCTAATTTTTGTCATACCACTTGGCAACAGACGAAATACTTTCGGGCAAAACTTGTTTTTTCTACTACAAAACTGTAGGTTGGGATTGATCAAATAGGCTCTGAAACTTCCCCTAAAAGTAGTTAAAAAAGAAATGGAACAGAAAATTAAAAAAGCTTAAAAGAAAAAGCAATCTGCTATTAATTTTTTTGACTTTTTGCTTCACTGGAAAAATTGAAAAATTTTCAATTCAGGTTAACTCAAAATGTATTTTTTTTCCATTTGGCTGTTGAACCAAAAAATATGTAGTCTCTTAGCTCTTATTGGCACCTATTTTTGTTCAATTGTTTTGGTTCATTGCCCCTATTTTCAAGAGACAGCTACAGCTTTCTAATTGTATCTGCTGTGTTCGTGAAGACACTGAGCAGAAGACTCTATCTACTCTGGATGATTATAGGTTATTTTGTTTTAGTGTAGGAAAAAAGAATAATCATTGGTCCACGCTAGCTATAATTTGTGGCTCCTCTCTACGTTCAGATCCGCCAAGTATTCGCATTTAATGTCATTATACAGGAATCCCAGACTGAGTGCTTATTTTATGAAAAAATGTTGTTCTGTCAGAAAATGCCATTTTATGATGAGTGAGATGTTGCTCAGGAACATGTTGACTTCAATCACACTTTATTTGAAAAAAACAAGAGAGTGGAACTGTTTTGATTTTCTATTTTGAAGTGATTTTTCATTTTAGCTTTTTTTTTTCCCCATTGGTATTATAATGATATTCAGTTTTAAAAAGTAAAACAGGAAGGAGACATTTCAGTCATTAAACCCAAAAAGTTTGAGCGATCCCCACAGCTATTGCATTTCCTCAGAATTTTACAGGAAATATGGGAAAAAAATCCCATCCCAGAATTGAAAAAAAGTGAAGGAGAAATTATGAAGTCTCTCAAGAGTGGGCAAAATAATTCCTACACAGGTTTAAAAAATCCCTATTAGGAGAAAAGTTGCTTGAGTCCAAAGTCAATACAAGATCTGTATGTGGGGTTTTTTAGCTTATATAAACTACTGTGGAAGCTGCTCGCTGCCAGCATGGCTCTGGGGCTCTGGTGTCACGCAAGTAAAACGAGATACTTCCAGTGACTCTCCCTACCACGATGGGATCACCATCCTGTGGCACATCAGTGCATCGGTTCGTACGCCAGCACCCAAACACCTCCCATTTTAGCCTGTGTGCCCAAATCGGGCTGTGTTCGTGGAGTCCCGAGTGCACCAGCCAGAGGTGAGCGGTGCACAGCAGCTCTGGCCACGGGGGCACAACCATCCCCTCATGTCCCCTGAATTCAACCTGCGAAGCAGTGGCTTGCCAAGGGGAATGCAATGGGGGATTTGCCTTGGCCTTTTTACGTCATTCTTCCTTGCCCTCCTGCTCAGACCTTCTCACACCGCTGTAGTCCGAAGCCCAGCTCATCACCTCTCCTGCACCTCCTAAAACAGCGTGAGCAAGTCACCCCCAAAAGTCACAGCGCCGGTCTCACTGCAATTCTCTGCTCATCACATCTCCCGCATAATATTGCATCATTTTCATGGATAATAACTACCCCATTTCTGCCCCCCACCTCTTAGATCTCTGCCTTTCTCTCTTGCCTTCGGTGCTTTGACAGCTACTCTTCCCCCCACCTTTTGTCAAAACACCAGCTTTGATTTGAGCCAAGTAAAATAAAAATTGACATGTGATTGACAGCAGCCCAAACAGATGCGTGGTTTGGCAGGCTGAGGTTACAGAGAATGAGCAAATAGAGACACCAGTGCGGTCAAATGTGTCGCTGACATGTCAAGAATAACTAGCTGGAAGAGTTGCTTTGTACGGGCTGGGTATTTAAGGCTTCCGATTTGTACCCTCTGATCATCAGCCAAGTGACAAGTAATTTTTGCCTTTCAGGGCAAATTTTAAGTCCCACATTTAAAACTGGTTTACAACAGTTCCCTGCCCCTTAGCGTTTCTTCTTGTTGATCTTAGAATTTGTCAGGTACTTGGAGAAACCTGTAGAAGAAAGATCCAGTAAAGCAGCTGCATGTTTTCTGCTCGGCACAAGCTCACGTTTTCCTTCTCTCATTAAGTGGGCTCAATTTTCAAAGGGACTCTGCGCCTGCTAGGGAAGACACAAATAAGTATGTGTAAACATTTGTGCGTGCAAATGAGGACTACTTCCGTGGTGAAAAGAATAAAGGCAGTTGAAAGCTCAGTTTTCTCCTTCCTTCTTCAGAAAGTGAACTTACAGACAGAGAAAAATAATTACCCATTCCATCTTAATTACCAAGAGTAGAATTTCTTCTTTTGATTCACAACACATTAAGCCATTCAGACAATTCTCTGCAAATTACACGGCTGAACTGAACCTGAGCAACTTATCAAACAGCGACCACCAGCTAAACCCAGGGAGAAAAAAGTCTTTCTTCTAATGTGTCACTGCCTAGTGACCAGTTTCAGATGGGCCTGTTTTGGGAAAAGAAGTGACATTTTTCATTCCAAAAATAGCACTATTTAGAGATGTGTTAGGGTAAGACTTCATTCAATCAAACGATAACCTTTTCAAAAGCTCTTACTTAAAGCCTCACTATGTCAGGAAGTTATGATAATTATAGCAGTACAGCTTGATGCGTGCAAGCCCTGGTGTGTGTGTGCCTGGGATAAACCTCACTGGGATTTAGGTGGTTATACGGATTTACCTGCCTTTACACTGAACTTATGTCTGTGCCATTAATCGTGTGCAAATTAAGTTAACTTCTAACTGATGGACTAACGCGCAGTTTTCATGTGTTCTCAGGTATAAGGGATAAGTCGTCAGGTTGGGGCTTGTCTATATTATGGACAGAGGATGGCCATGCTCAGCAGTGATACATCTGGGCTAACAGCCCTCCACCCCTTGGGGAGTTACGACAGTGGTCTCTAGGTAGGATGTATTAGCAGAGGTGCAGCGTTGTGCTAGTGTAGCCGTGCAGCCTCTGCGTGGGAGCTGGCAAGTCCGCAACAACTCTGCACTGCACCACCTGAAGGTAACTGCTGAAGTTTTGGCACCTCTGCATGCTGCAGGGCACAGACGCAGCCCTAGTGTATCCATGAGACGAAGTGAAGGTGTGACTGCAGCACACCAGAAAAGGAACAACAGCCTTATTGTTGCTGAGGGACAGGGCTAAGCATCATGGAGAAAGTCCCTCCTTCCCCTCTCCCAGCAGCAGCCACTGCCTCGCACACCATCCCGCAGCCTCACCAGCATCCCCTGTGCTGCGCTGGGACCCCATACATTGCCCTAGTGCCAGGTTGCACTTTCACATCAAGGCTTTTTCCTATCAGAAACCTGCTCTTCTTGGTGTGGTTGACGCCTTCACAAAGCAGTGAAGGTCTTAGGGCTCCCCAGGGTGCAGCAACAACAAGGGTTGTCGGGTTTCCTTAAAAACATCTGCAAAGGTGAGAGCTTGGAGGTCCCGGGGAGCCCTATTTGTGCCAGACCTGGGGGGGGGGGGTCCCCAGGCTCCGTGCTGAGTTTTGGGAGCATTGAGAGCCCCAGCAGGCTGCGGGCTTCCTCCTACAGTGGGGGTACAGATGGGCACTGGGGGCCCTTATGCACTAATCCAAGCCTAGGATCTTACTTAGTTGCCTATCAAAAATAGGATCTGCAAGCTGCAGGAGACATCTTGATCCACCAGTTGTTAGATATGATCCCATTCCTCTGCTCTGTGGAAATACAGGGTGCTGCCAAGTGACAAGGAGCAGTCAGCGGGCACCTTCAGCTCACTGCAAGCTCCTGATGTTCCTCCTCACACGTGTTTCTGGTTTGAAATAAGTCATCAGATCGCTTTCCCAAATAATTGTATGTGAATTGATTTACCACCCCCAGACACAGGGTGGTTGGTTTTTTTGCTGTTGTCACTGCAGTTTTTTGAACAAATGTACGAAAGAAATTCAAGCTGTGCTGCTTAGTTTCAGAGACACGTAGGGCAAGCCAGTCCTCTGATTTCGGTGACTCCAACCCCACTTACTGTGAGTGCTATTTGCAGAGATGCTTTAAAGCTAGAAATCAATGTGTAGTTACTTTTTACCATGAAAATGAACATTTCAGCCTCTTACACTAAAAGGGAAAGAAATTTTCTAGTCACCTGCCATTTAAATAGCATCTCACACACAGTCACTAATTTAATGCAAATCTCATACGGCTTCCTTGTATTTGTCATTTCAGTGCATTTTTGTGCTTGTAGTTTTTATGCTAATGATTCTGCTCCATTGCTAACTAGGTCTTTATACCTATCATTTCAATGATACTAGTAATTACACAGTTATATATGGGTGCATGTTCAGTGCACTCAACTCTCTGTCACCTCTTTTTTATTGCTGCCTGAGAGAAGTGAGTTCTCACCGTCAGCGTGACAGTGGGGTTTTGTTTGCAATGGCTTTCTGCAACTCTAAGTCTGATCAATATCAAAATTTCAGCAAATGTTCCAGCTGACAATAAACAGAACCCTGTGGATTTGGGTAAAAACTGGAAAACCTGAGGATGGCAAATAAGGACATAAAGCCTTGCTCTGCTCTTCGATAGAAATGGCTCTTCTGTAACGCACTGCAGCCGGGCACGGACCTCTTCCACCAGCACACCCCATGCTGGCTGTGTCCAGGATAAAAAAAACTGAAATCCTCAGGGATTTATCGCTCATGATCCATTTGGCCAGGGAGACAATGCATGAATCTGTACAGAGGGAAGGGGAAGAGAGGAGTAAGTGGCCCTAATCCCCACTTACAAGTGGCGAAAATAAGAGAAGAACATGGAGAACCACAGTGAGAAAAGATGAGAGGCAGTTGAGATAATCCTTTACAGAGATAGAAAAGGGAAAGCAGCACACGGTGCCCTGGACGCCCTGTGCTCAGTGCCTAGCATGGGTTTCTCCCATACTTATTGCCTTGCTGCATGTTTTTCTCATGACTCACAGAACAGAGGGTTTGCATCCCTGGCAGCACAAAGTTTTAAGAGACTGCTCAGAGAGCTGCAAGATGCAGCAGTTGGGGGGTGCTGGGATTTGCTGGGATGAGGAGCAGACTGGGGAACTCCCTAACGCACCCAGGCTAGCCAGAAAGACCCGAGGAGCCCACCCAATTTTCTTGTTTTCTTAGGTCCCTCCTCATCCCTCAGCCAACACGATGTTTGCCCAACAAAAGCAGCAACTGCTCTGCTGCTCATTCCTATATAATTTCAAAATAATTTCTCCCTGTGGTACCAGAGTGAATCCCAATCCCAGTTTACACTGGTGTAAATGGAGACCAACCCCATTGCTTCAGCAAAGCACTTCCAGCCCAGGGCTCTTGACCTGGCCCCTCTGGATCCTCCTCCCGCGATCACACGCAACAGCTATCAAATTGCCGCAGGAGGACTCTTTGCAAGGGGACTGAGTAAACTCAATGACAGCCCGAAATGAAACATGACACACAATCATTTCCAAGCACGTTTAGAAGAGATTAACGTGCAGCCCTGAAAAAAAGAAAGTTTCATTTTGTCCTCAGTGCTCTTGACAGAAGAATCATCTGCAAGTTACTCAAACTCCGGTGAAAGCTGAGATGAGCAGCTGATGGCTTCAGCCTCCTTGTGGATCAGGCCACTGAAGAGCAGCCGGGAATGAGGATGACTCCTCTACCCTTCTGCTTTGATAGAGATAAGACTGAAATATGCTTCAGATTAGGAGGTATTCAGGCTGCTGGAAGGTGACTGGAAATGCTGCAGAGGATGCGAGTACAAAATGTAAACAGCAACATGGGGAGAAAATAATTGAAAAGAGTCTGCCAGGCAGAACAAGCAAGCTAGGAGAGGTCAGCCCCATGTGCTGGCTTCTGCTAGGGGTATGCAGAGAAACCTCAGGGATCCTGGCAATTAAAACACTGGCACAGAAGAGTTACTGTCTGCATTATGGAAACATTTCAGAACTTGAAGCAAAATCAGGCACCTTCTGTACTTGGCACTGTACAAACACGTAAGGAGAGAGAACAAACCATGAGCTTAAATAGGCGGAACCTGGGAAAACTGAGGCACAGAGCAGCAGGTGATTTGCTGAATGATTTTGGAGCAGCATATCTTTTTTCCTGCTTCTCAAGCCAATACTGCTCTTTGGAATGGCTGAAACATGCAGCACCACCCCATCACCTTGCAGACACACCAAGCCATGGAGGGCATGGGAACCCCACAGAGTAAGGTGCACCCATGGTGTCTCGCTGCAAGACAAGCCAGGGAGATGAGCAGGAGAGTTGTTGAGACTCAGGATTGAGGATGACCTGGTCATCCAGGCCCAGCTGGCCCCAGAAACAAAAATCTCTGGTCCTTCAGAGGAGACAGGTCTTGCCCAGGGTACAGCTGTGCAGTTGAGCTCATTCTTGTTTCGGATCTTGCTCCCCGAGCCAAAGTTCAGACAGTTCTTGTGCTGTCAAAGCCATGTGTGCATTTAACAGATATTAAAGTCCACCAACGGGCTGGTGTGAGCGTGCAAAAGAGAGAGGGACTTTTAATCTGAACTGGAAAGCAGCCAGAAACCAGTGTTCGGGCTGATTTGCATGAAATGTAGATAAGCACCATCAGCCCTGTGACCATGAGTCACTTCAGATACTGAATGGCAACTCAGGGGCTACAGAGAAAAGGCAGCAAAATATCCCCACAGACTGATGTCCAGTGACCCCACCTCCTACTCTTCCACTTTTCAGGCAGTTCCAGGCTATGCTGACCCATCAAAAAGCCACAGGACTCTCCCTGACTTATGATTTCCAGCCACATCAAGAGGGTACCGATCACTACCAGTGTGTTTGCCCTGCAGAAAGTGCCTACTGCACCTGGTGGAAATGGTTGGCAAAAGCATGCAGCAGTGGAGAACCTCACCCAGAAGCGGGAAGAGGGTGTCGAAGAGGCAGAGCCAGGTCTGACTGCACCACCTGTACCTGCTACGGCCTTTGCAGCATCATTTCCAGAAGAACTGGCTGGGTCAGTGATAGACCAGTGTCTGCAAGTCACTCTGGAAAGAGTAGAGCTAAACTAGGATTTCCTGTAGAGCCATCTCGTCAGTGGATTCTCTGATGTCTAATATAGGCTCACACTACATCACAAACATCACCTCCACCAAACTTATTCTCTCAGAACTGACCAAGAGGTTTGAAAAGCTGTAATGGAGAGAGACACGCACGCTGCACTGGCACAAGCAGGCATAGGCACAGGCACACACATGCAGAGCATGACGGCACAGTCTACTTTTCCTTAGGCAATCATGTTTAAAAGCTTTTTTTTTTTTAAAGATACACTTAGTTCCTTTTGATTTTTAAAAAATGCATATACTGCACAATCTGAGCAATTTGCACTAATGATCAAGAAGCTTGTTGGAAAAAAACCCAAACCCTAAATCCAACAGTTCGGCAAATTAATCTGTTATGTACACATCTGTAATTCCCTTAGCAAAAAGCTGGGAAATGTATCAAATAGTGTCTTTTGTTCATTTACTTGACAAGTATAATTTATTTTTAATATTTACCCTAATGTTTTACAGCATTCTAGCAAATGTTCTCCACTATACACTTTGCAAAAGTTCATGAACATTTAGTAACAGGAGACATTGTCACAGTTCTATGCTGTCACATCTATGTGGTAAGAGCAGAAGGAAAGAGAAAAGGTAGCAAGAAAGGAGGATAGATTTTTGTGAGTGCTAAGAGAGGCAGATTATTAAGGCTTCATTGAACTATTACATTCACCAAAAGGTTCAAAAAGGAGCATCTTTAGAATACCTCCAAATCTTTCTTTCTTCTTTCTTGAAGAGGAGACAAAGAAACTAAATACAAATGAAATTAAATCAAATGAGTTCCTGGACTGCTTAATATGGTATTTTACCCCATTTAAAAAATCCCTCAGGAGACTAGGCTGATTTAATAAGCCTAAGAGATGTTGCAGTGAAGACTGAACTGCCTTGATGAAAGCACAACTTGGCTGGGGCTGCATTAGCCTAGGAAACATGTCCCAGCTTCTTAAAAGGAGTCTTTTAATCCATTTTTGAAATGGAAAGAAAGGATCAGGCGGAAGGCATTCATAAAGGGGAATAAAGGATACATGCACTTATACAGCTATGTGATGGAAACTGTTCTAATCGTAGTGTTTAATTGCAGAGAAAAGCAAACTGCGACAGTTTAACTGGTGAATTTAATGTGAAGACAGACACATGATGTCAGGACCTTTTTCTGCATGTCCAATGCTGTAGTTCACAGTGTCTGACAGCTCGGTTCTTCCCTGCACACTGCAGCATCCCAGGCCTAGAGATGACTTTAACTTGAATTTTGAAGTTTTACGTGCTGCCTGGGTCTCCTGCTAGGTTTCTCTGCAAGGCTGAATTCTGGAGCTCCCCCCGGTGAGCTGCTCTCCGAGATCTTCCTAGACAAAAGGGAATAGCTCATGTCTGAAAAAGTCCAAGCTTGCATGACTGTAAACTATCATGAACTCAACTCATGGGCTGCTGACAGTGGTAGATGGTTTGGTCCTCCCTGGGCCTCTCCTGATGAAACCTGTCGGATTCACAATTCCAGCAGCTAGGTAGGGGACAGGCTTTCCTCCCTCCTTGCAGAAGAGTGGAATAACCCCCTCCAATTCTGTAGTGAATGCTGTTGAGACATATTAAACCCTCCACAGGGTCAGCATCAGCTGTGAAGAGACACTAAGTCCCCCAAGGTCTGCTCTGAGCCACGGAAACCTTGATGGACCTTCTCTACCCATTTCCTCAGACTCCTGGCTGGAAGCCACCAACAGCTCTCGGAGCTACTGCTTCAGCAACCCCAGTTCCCCACCAAAACCAACTTCATCCTGGTCTGAGCAGAACCTGGGCAGGGAGGGGTTGAGCATGAGCCACCCACCTGGACATGGCTTGGAGATCAGCAGAAGAGACCATGCTTCACAGCCCTTTTTCCAGCCCTGGTGATTACAACCCCAAATGATCTCAGCTGTGATCATCTGAGTACAAACTGCCATCCCTCCTACACCATCCCAGCTCTGGCTGTCTTGCACAACACCCAGTTTTGAAATACAAGTTAAATGAATGCATCTAGGAAGGCACATGATCACATGCATTTTGGTTTAGTGTCAGAAGACGCTTGGGGTGCCGCGGCTCAGAGAAGCTGTTCTTGGGGGGAATTTGCCTGTGTAAGACTCAGGGGATGCTTCTGAAATTGTTCACATCCAGTCGTTTCTCGCTGACGATGAACACAAGTTTCTTTGCACACACTAGTAAATTCCTGACCTTGGAATAAAAATATAGGAGCTGTTTTCAACAGCCGGATGGGAAAACATGTGTTTTTCATATGTTGGACTATTTCTGTCACTTCATTACTGCAAAGAAACAATGTCAAAGTGCTTTTATTTCACCCAAATAAATAACAAACAAGCTTCCGCACTCCAGAATCCAGCCACTTAGAATAACTGATTTTCTGCTTATTTTTGTGGTTTTGGTAACATTTTCAAGAAAATGTTTCCCTGCGATTCTCCTGTCACAGGTACGGTTACAAAGGAAGAGGATTTGGTGATAGCAGCAGAAAGCCACAGGTAGAAGATGAGTGTGTGAGCTTTGGTTTTTGGCTTTTAAGTTTGGGGGAGCTCAGACAGGTCTTGTGGGACACAAGAAGCTGTCTGGGCTTTGTCTGGGGGATGGCTCAATATCTTGGCTTCTCTTATGCCAGTTTTCACTCAGGCAATATCTCATGACACAGGCACGTATTTCCTCCATAAAACACCACAATACCTTGTGCATAAACCATCCCTCTGTCCCAACCGTTCCACCAAGGATGGAGAGGAGGCTGCTAAACCTCTGCCCTCACCTCCAGAAGGGGCTGCACTGAGTGTGGGGAAGGGGGTGAGGGGATTTTATGTTTACAGCCCTATTTTTAAAAGTGCCACTCACAAGTAATGAAAAGCCCAGTTCAGCAAGGAAGTATTCATGTACACGGCTTCTCTGAAGTCAGGAAAGCTGCTGGCTGGGAAACCTCCATTTATCTTCTTGAGCGCTTAGTCACAGGAGGCATCAGAAGAGAGCCCCTGCACGGCTGGTACTTCTGAAATCAGGTTATTTATCTTGGTGGCTAAACGTGGATTTAGAGACCTCCTTTCCCCCCTAACACACGTATCCACTCTTGTAGACCTTTTTGATTTGTTAGTCAAATGTGTTCATCTAAAAGTTTTGATTGAAGAAACAGAAAACCTCTGTCAAGATTAAAATTTCCATGGAAGAAGTCAATTTCTGCTTAAATATCTTATTTTTAAAAAACAAAGTCATCAGTAAGTCCAGTAGCAATAACAACAGCAAACTGGTAAAAGGTTTGGATTTATAAATATACTTATGAGAAATATTTCAATTCCTACTTCAACTTTTGCAAGACATATCCCCATAATAAAAAGCAAACCCAGACATACTGTGAAAAATCAATGCTCGTTTCAGACTGCAGACTTTCATGAGCTCCACTGAAGTGAAATGTAAACCTGCATATGCCAATGGTGAATTGTGACAACCGCTCTTGTCCAGTAAATGCAAAATCCTTCATCAGCTGGACAAGAGGGAGCTTATTTGAATTGCATGGACACAGATTCAGATAGTAACACCATGTAACAGTGATAACAGTAAGGACAGTGAAGAAAAGATACCTATGGAGAATGTACTGCCTCCATCACTGAAGGTCTGTAAGAATAGTTAGGAAAAATATTTGCCGGGGACAATATACGTAGCATTGATCCTGCTGTGGATAGAGAGATGGACTAGATGACTTTTTAAGGGTGTTTCCAGACTTATTCTCCTAGCATTTTATGATCTGTTGAATATAGGTAAATAAATATTTGATTGCAGGTAGCAGCAAAGGAGTTGGGGTTAAGGGGTAAATCCCAAACATTGCTTAGAGCCTCTGGGATAGAAATTCATGCGTTGCTTCGTTTCATGTCAGGACTACACAGTGTGAATGGCAAAACGCTTCTAAGTCTGGGCTAGGACTCATTTATAATCAAGATGTCTTTGACTTGACAATGGTTAATGATGCTTTGATACAGGCTGATTGCCGGTGAGGGGCGGAGAAGGCTCCCCTGGGCATTGCACTGACGCACGAGTGAAAACAGGGGATTAATTGATGTTTTTATTCTTGAGGTGCTCAGTGTTTTGTCCCTCTCCTCTCCCTCCGCCAACTTAGATTTAATATGACATTTCACTGCAGGTACCTGACGGAGATTTCTGTCTGTGATAGCTCTATTACACCGTCGCTGCCGCTCTCCCCACCTGGCCAGGCGATGCTGCTGCTCTGTTCGTCTCACCGCCGGGGTGAGTCACCATATGACTGATGCTGCTGGTGAACATTTATTTCCTGGAGACACGGCAGAGCCCCTGCTGTGCAAACTCCCATCTCTGTTGTCTGTCCCCATGCTGAATTAAAGACGGGAACAAGGGAAGGGCTGTGCTCCCCCGTGTCTCTGCAGCTTAATCTATTAAGTCCCATTTAACGTAATTTAGACCCATGAAGCTTAACTCTTATTTAACTTCATTAGGAGCTGAGAGCTTTGAGCGTCTTTGACATGGCCTAACACTTAGGGACCTGTCTGTCATTTTATGTAGTAAAATGCGTAAGATTTAGATGTTACTGAGATTCTCACAAACATCATTAGCTGCCATCTCCAAGTCCGTGGGGCTCTCAAAGGTGAGAGCCTTTGGTCTACAGTGATACTGCCCCAGGCCTGCCTCACCTCAGAGGTATATTTATGATTTCTTCTTAATTTGGGGGCAGCGGGAGGGAAACAGAGCAGCACTTCCCCATCAAACAAATTCAGAACTAGAAACCCCACGAAAATCCCCGTCTGCCTAGAGGCTAAATTATCTCCAGTGGAAACAAACTTAGCTTTGCGAACATAAATGATCAGAGCTTCATAAAGACTGAGTCTGATTGTACAAAACGGTGATTAGACAATTTCCTCTGGGGATGCGTGGTTTCCTTCCGAAAAAGTGACACTGGGGCAACCTCTAGTGGAGGCGAGGAGCTGCCTTGTGCCGGCTTAGGCAGCGCTGGAGTCCAGCCCAAAGGAGAGACTTGGCTTTCTGCTGTCTGCCAGACCCTGCCCCAGCTCCCCCCAAAGCCTCTACTCCTCTATTTTTAATAAATGCAAAAAAGAGGCGAGGTCCTACAAGAACAGAGCTTGGGTGCTGCCCGAGATGGGCTACCGGCTCCTTTGGGTGCAAATATGGCAACACCCGTGTTATTGTCCAAATAAGTATTTCTTCCTTCTGGCTAGCCAGTCCTCAGAGCTATTTAAAGACTTGCTTCTATTTTTCCGATTCAGTTTTCAGAGTCATTTCAGGCCAAGTCCAAAGGGAAACTCACTTCGTCTTTAAACAAAAGTCCCGAAAATCCCCCCCAGCTGTTCTGACATGCCTGTTTGGGAAGAAGCTCCAGGAACAATTGAAGCTGTAACACAGGGCTCCGAGCACAAGACATGAACCAGAAGCCAGGCAAGAAATTATTACTTCTGCTTCTATTCCATTATGCTTTATGCTAAAAGACTTAAATGATCAATGCCGTGTTAATAAATTTCATTTGGCTCATTTAATAGATGACTTAGTAGAGGAGTGAGTTTGGCCATGACCAGTAATGAATTAATAACTATGCAAGTAGCACATTCTCTTACAGAAATACTTTATACTGGCGTAATTCTTTATTCCAAGGGAAACACAGATGCTCTGCAGGACTGCACTGCTTCTTTACAAGTATAGGTGTAGCTTTGATTTGGAGACGGGCATAAAATGTCCCTTTAGGACACAGGTTGAATGAGGCTCTGCTACCAGACACCACCAGAGAGCTGAACCTCAGAGCCAAGAGCTTATATCCCAACTGGCCTGAGTCCTCCTGTTGTGTTTCCTCGCTAATGACACTAATTTCCCTGTGCTTTGCAGCGTGTGGTCTTGAGACGAGGGCTAAAAATGAAGTTTGTCAGCTTTGTTCAGTTGGATCGTAGGAGTTGCTGGCTGACTGGCTGGCATTTACATTACAGCTTTTTCGGCTGCTGGCCCCAAACTCCTCCAAAATATCCTGTGGATGATGCTGCAAATGGAGCTCGGGTGGGGTGGACGTGCTGAATGCCCAGATCTCAGTCCCAGTTATTCCAGTGTTGCCAGAAGGCTTGTGCACGCTGGAGGGAAAGTGCTCTTGACCGGGAAGGAGGTTACGCTGACCACCCGTGGTGCTTGCTGCTTCTAGCATCTTGTGCCAGCACTTCGGCAGCAGGAGTTTGTTTTAAATGAGGTTTGTTCTGTAGCGAAAATAGCAGGCACCGTGCCACAAGCAGCAAAGCAGCATGGGTGGAATGTGGCAAAAGGAAGCCGGCTGCAAAGTCCGAGTGAGGAGATCCTTCGCCTTGGAGCAGGCAGGCTGGACCAGCCGTGGTCCCAACTCGCATATGATGTGCTGCCAGGCAGCAGGTCAGGACGTATGCTGGTACCAGCATTGCTGGTCAGTGTGGGCAGGGAAGGAGGACACTTCTTCTGCTCCATTAGTGTCTTCTGTGTCTGAGAGAGGAGCTTTGCTTGGTGTTTTCTTCTAAGAGAGGACAGAGGTCTGCCCAGTGCTGAGCGTCTCCAGCAGCGGTGGTGCCATGGTCTCTCTTTACCCACTTGAAATGCATCAGTTTTGCTTAGAGTTAAAATGTTTCTTCTAGCACTTAAACGGCAGTTTCCCTGCCACAGCCCCAGCCCGTTAGTTCTCACGTTGTTGCCAGTGACTAACGAGGATAATTTCTCCCCACTTGCCCTGTAATAGCCTCTTTTCCAGTTGCAAACAGCATTCCTGCCTCTGTACAGTCATCTTTTCTCCAGCCTGAGCCTGCCTGTCTCTCACAGGCCCAATTCTCAAAACCTTTTCATCATTTTTGTGGCTCCCCTACCGATACGTGTTGCTGTAGGTTCATGATACGCATCAAATTGTTGTAACTCATGGAGGGCAGGAGAGGACCAAGTTGGCCTGCAGCTCACCTTGGGCTCTGAGCAGCTCTGCTCTGGAGAGCTGGAGGGACCCCACAGCCGGTCACACTGGAGGGGGGATAATGTGGGCGGCGCAGGCAGCGGGAGGGTACATTGTTCAAATAAAGCAGCTAGACCTGCTGGTGCAGCAAATACTGTGCATGGAGCTCAGACCTTGACCTTCACATAGATGGGAGGAGGGGAAGGGAGATCAACAAGCCTGTGCTCTGCTGTATGGATGTCCCTGTAAAAGCCCTTTGGGCTGCTCCAGCCTGGAGTTAGAGCAATGTTAGCCATGGCATAAATGACAGAGATGCTACTACTGCCACCCCACCGGAGGGTGCAGAAGCAACCGTAGGCTGAAACAGCTATGAGGAGCAGGCAGAGAGGTTGCCTTTGCAGAGGGAGGTGAGAAAGCAAGAAGAGGAGTCGGGACCATGTTACTGCAGCCCTTGGAAACGTCCTTTCAGACTAGCTGCAGGTGCCATGCTGGAGCAGGGGTTCCCACAGCAGTATCCTGTACCAGCATTGCCATTTTGGCATTCGCTGTTTGTTTTCTTGCAGCACAAATCTCTCCCACCAGTGGGTGAATTAGTCCCTATATCCTGCAGGTCTGCTGAGCTTTGTAGACCCTGTAAGTAAACTGAGAGACCCCAGGAGGAAAAGTTGCTGAAAATGGCGGATTATAGTCATTTCCACAGTGGAACCTGCACTCCCTGAGTAACAATCTGTGCCTCAATCCAGTGGTTAGAGCTATAGAAAGAGGGTAAAAGCTGCCTACGACTCCCAGCAGAAGACATCCCTCTGTCTGGTTGATAGCAACTGCCACCACTCACCCCAGAAGGTCCCAGCTGCCCGTCCCACTGTTGGCCAACTGGACACAACTTGTGTTTTACCAAGTCCTGTCCAACACTCACTCCAGAGACAGCTGGAAATGTCAGGAAACTGAGGCAGCCCCAACCTAGCAGGGCATGTAAGCTTTTGAAAGTGTCCCTCTCCCAAGCCAATGAGATCCCAAGGCACAGAAGCCAGCTGGCTCTTCTCTCCCTCCCTGTGATCACTGCAGTGCAGTGACTATGTTGGCTGCCTCTGTTTCTGGGCTTCTTCTAGAAGTGAAAAAGGTACCATTTGAGGAATCGGGAACTAGGCTCTCTACATGCATTGCCTGACCCTGAAGATCTGCTCCTGCTCCTTGCCAGCCTTGAGTCCTGGAACACCAGCACTGCTAAGTAGTTTGGGATACTGAGAGCAGAAAACCATGCCAGACCTGCTAATATCCAGGCACAGCCTGCCTGGAGGCCCTGTCTGAATATGCTGCTATTATACAAAATGAGGTCGCTTGCTAAAACAGGACTAAAATTGCCCCTAATTAACATCAGGGTTCCCTCTACCTTAAAACACAGCAGGTCAGACCTCCAGCAGAGATTTAGTGACTTCAACAAAGCTATGATTTTGCAACTTGGAGCAACTGGGATCTCCCCCAAAAGTCCTTTTTGTCCCCATCTCCCCTCTACCCTATTAGTGGAAACAAAATAGGGGGCAGGTTTCTGATTAAGATGCACAAACAGTTCTGTTCAACAACTGATGCAATAAATGTGCTGAGTAAAATCACTGCCAAAGCTCGTTGCGGTGCTTTATGGGGCTGCTCTAAGAG
Organism: Aptenodytes patagonicus; assembly: GCF_965638725.1. NCBI lineage: Eukaryota > Metazoa > Chordata > Aves > Sphenisciformes > Spheniscidae > Aptenodytes > Aptenodytes patagonicus. The sequence continues at coordinate 5,694,946 of NC_134969.1, forward strand.
TGTGAAAACCTGTTTGCTGCATATTATTAAATGATGAAAAATGCCAAGATCGCAAACAAACTGTGCAATGAATGTGGCTCGACTGTCTCTAGTGAGAACACGATTGAGCCTACCTGAGGAGCGGCTGAGGGAACTGGGGTTGTTCAGCCTGGAGAAAAGGAGGCTGAGGGGAGACCTCATCGCTCTCTACAACCACCTGAAAGGAGGTTGTAGCGAGGTGGGGGTTGGTCTCTTCTCCCAAGTAACAAGTGATAGAATGAGAGGAAACGGCCTCAAGTTGCGGCAGGGGAGGTTTAGATTGGACGTGAGGAAAAATGTCTTTACTGAAAGAGTGGTGAAACATTGGAACAGGCTGCCCAGGGAAGTGGTGGAGTCCCCATCCCTGGAGGTATTTAAAAGACGTGTAGATGAGGCATGTAGGAACATGGTTTAGTGGACATGGTGGCGTTGGGTTGACGGTTGGATTCGATGGTCTTAGAGGTCTTTTCCAACCTTAATGATTCTATGATTCTATATAAGTGAGGTGGCAGAGGGAGAAGGGGGGATCTTTCACTATACTGCTGCCATGTTGTGCTGCAGTGATTACAGGGCAAAGTGACCCAAAACAACAGCAGAGTTTCCAGCCAGCCCCACTCCAACCTCACAATTGATCTAGAGTAGGACAAGTACAAAAAGCACTCTGCCAGCCACAACCGCAGCCCAGGAGGTCCAGATCCTAAATGTTTTTCTCTACCTTTTGGCAGCTTATGTCCACAAACCATGTGTGCAGCAGCATGATGCAGAGTCACGCCACACGTGTGATTTCACTGCTCAGGATAACAGCACCTCTAGCGCTGCGCCCAGGAACATCACAAATCTCTCAGGTGGCTTTTCTGGCAGAGCAGCACATGAGGGCTGGCTGGGCATCTGTGCCTTTGCACACCACATTAGGGCTGGGGAGATTTGGACAGAAATTCGAGCAACCTTCCACCTTCACTTGGATGGCTTGGGGCTGAGCATATTCTCTTGTACCTTTGCTATGAAGGGGGGGGTCTGTTAGGCAGTCCTAATTCCCCAAGAAGGTCATAAAAACAGACTTTCAGGAAGCAGGAATTATTGCACATATCACAGGGAGTACTGAGCATCCATGGTGCCCTTTGGGGTGATGCTGGAGGGCAGGGTACCACATGCTGCAAGAAGCCAGCCCAGTCCCGAAGCAGACCTGGTCATGGCTTGGCTACGGAAGCTTGTTCCAATGCTGACCTGAAACTTATTTGCCAAGGCAGAGGGACAGTTTTCACATGCTTCACCAAGGCAGGAGCAAGTACCGGTGCTGCCAACCTGACAGCAGACCTCCCGAGCTCTCCCCTGGTGCGGGCAGCAGCGTTGGCACGCTGGCACTGATGTCCACCTGCTCAGGTGGCATTTTGCCCTGCTCTAAAACCTGTGGTGTCTACATCTGATGAGATGTAGGTGCTAATCAAACACATATTTTAGTGGGGCAGTGAGGAGAGCAGGAAATGGCATTTTATCATCAGAGAGCCTTCTGTGCCAGACGAAACACTTACTGAGCATCACTGCAAAGGAGCTGTCTCTTGGCATCTTACACTTGTGAAAAAAGTCCCTATTAGTTGAAAAACACCCTTCTCCTGTTAACAGCCAGCTGGATATTGTGTATGGATGTTATTAACAGGGCAGCATTGCTTTCAGTTCAGGTCTATATTCACCTTGGCCTTGGGTCACTCAGTTGAAACCTAAGCTATATGGATTGGAAGGTGCAAGGGCATTCTGTTGCTTATCTTCTGCTCCTGGGTTGGGGCTTGTTTTCTCTATGCTACCTAGAAAAAAAAAGAATTAAAAAAATCACCCTGAGCACAGACCAAAACCTGCCATGAAGTTTTGTGTGAAACAAGCAGCGCATGGGTCTTTCAATGGCCTTTCAGATAAGGCAGAAATTTCACCCATGGTGCACTGAGATAAGCCGCCATGCACAGGAGATCAATGATTTTCTCCACTCTGTGATCTAAGCTGGACTCAGAGAAATGACGATCTTCTAGAAGCGGCTGCTGGGACCTGGCCACGTTTCGCCTGCTGTTCCCATTCAGAGTGAGGAGTTAAACCCCTCCATGCTTTGCTGTGTCAACGAATGTGCAAGAGGGAAGATAACAGAGAATCGGTCCCTAAGGCTCAAGGAGTCAGACGGACCCGCTCTGTGCACCAACTAGAAGTACCCAGAGACCCACACAGTTGCTGGAGATGCAGGAGAGAGGCTATCGAAGTAACTGAGAGAGAAACACTGAGTCCCGGGTGAGAAGGTGGATTTAGTATTGCTCTAGGACCTGAGCAAAGTTAGGCTGGCCCCAGTGCTGTGATGAGACTGTGCAGCAATACGGTCCTCTTAGACTCTAACGGTACCCTCGCACTTCTGTTCAGCGGCTTTCTGTCTAATTTAGTGCCTCGTGCTGGGGGCGGATCTGTCCACCGTCTTGGGATAAAGACTGCCAGGCTGTGTCAGTAAGATGTACTTTATATGAAGGAGTGAAAATCATACTAGGGGTTGGTCATGCAGGTGTTGTGTTAAGAGGAAGCTGCCCTGGGACTGGGAGAAAGCTGGGAATTTTCTTTTTAGATAGCATCTGTTAATTGAGAAAATGCAGCTTTGGGTCACCTCCTTGTACTCTTGGCTTTCTGAAAATGAAATGACGTGTGTTTCAGAGACTAAGATATCTCTCCTTTCAAGACACTGGGCTTCAAAATGCCCTTCATTTTAAGAAAAAGGCAGAAAAACCTGAGACCTTCCCCCAAATATACACCTTTTTTTTGGCTTGAATTGAAGTGATTTTATTTTCGGCTGCGGTTGTCGAGCCAAAAAAGTCAGTTACTCTCCATGCTACAGCTAATCTAGAAGTGCTGCATAAATTGTCACTTTCCTCAGTGCCTAATATCATGTCACAGCTAGGCACATATTAAAAATTAGACAGGTGCTAAATGCAGCTTTAATGTTTGCACTTAAACGATGATCCTCCTCCCACTTCTTCTCTGATCCCCTCCCTTTCCTATGCCGGAGTGAGGAAAGAAGAATTGCTGAAGTGCCTGATTCAATATTGCAGCTGTTGAAAATCCACCCTTTGCCTTCCAGCTTCTGCGCAGACACGTGGGACCTGATGGGCTGGGTGGTGTGAGCAGTCACAGCAGGGAACACCCCACATTTCACAGGCTGAAGTTGTCGGGGCGAGAGATGTGAAGATGCTACTACTGCTGTGAAGACAAAGGGGATGCATTTTGCCAAGCACCACCCTTTGAGTTATAATCCTGCATAAACTACATTTTCTACCAAGAAATGGATGCAAGCCACGTGCAGCTTGGTATCTCAGATGGGAACAGTTGCTATAAGCTCTTTGTGCACAAAAGAGAGACGGGCTGTAAATTCGATGTGAATTCAGGTTTGTGGGTTAGGCTACTGCTTTAATCTAGCTGGGGATAATGGAGCCCAGAAAGCCCTTGGGGTTAACTGGGAAGGGGTGTTCTGGGGTAGACCACTGCAGTGAGAGGACCATGACAGTCAAATTTTTCCTCTTAGAGGATCTCCCTGTATCCTGCAGGCTGCAGGCAGCACCTGCTCTGCACCTCCTAAGAGGAGAGGATTTATCCTTGTACTCTCATGTCCACAAGTCCAGATGCAACCCCAATTTATAATCAAAACTGGCCCCGAACAGCCTCTGAATATCTTCTGTCAAGTGACTGCTACCTCCCCACTCATCTTGTCTGTGCACCGGGCAGGACTGGCCCCTCTAAAGAGAAGCCATGAATTTTATATCAAATTATGTTCACCAAAAGACACAAAAAAGCCCCACCCCAGATTGATTTCCAAAAGCCAGATGAAGTAGTTGCTGTAGATAATCACTATAAAGATTAATGTCTTAGAAAATGTTTATTCTTGGAGCTCAGCCCAATACCCCAAGCCAGCTGTCAGGATTCAAGATAGTGGCCACAGTGACGAGGGGCTCTGCACATTGCAGAGGAGTAATGAATTTGGCAACTGCCTTAAAGCAAGAGTAGATTCCTGCTACTGCGGACTAGTCTGAGGGGCCAACACAGAAGAGAAAATACTGTTTTGTGTAACTGGAAAATAAATGAAAGGAGAAGAGTCTAGACTATTTTTGTATTTGTAGGGGGGTTTCATGCAGTTCACTTAGTGTACTAAGGCTTTTGGAGAAATGGATTCTTCCAGGCATTTTGGGAATGCTAATACACCAGCCTATGGAGTCCTGCAGTAAAGACTTAATTTGCCATTAAACGCTGTAGTTGGCTTTACAAATTCCACAGAAAGGCTCTCACTCAATTCTATTGCTCTCCAGAGAACAACAATTTTATAAAGCGTTTTTCATCCAGAGATCTCAGGGCATTTTTTCTGAAAAGAGATGGGCTAGAGATGCTGGCCTGCTGTACACAGAGGGTGTGGGTATGTGTGGCAGGGTCATACAAAGGATCAGAGGAGAAGCACAGGCTTCCCGTAGACAAGGAGCATTTGACTGGCATAAGACCAAGGTTCAGCAAAGTACTAAAACCAAAGTCTGACTCCAGGCACAGCAAAATGTTATGATCCTAAGTATCACTGACCCAGCGGACCATAACAGAGCAGCAAAGAAGCAGGAAATGTGAAACCGATGTCGTCTCGTCTCAAGAACCCAAACTGGACAGATCTGTCTGCAAAGCTCTTGGAAAAAAACATGCATGGCCCCATGCACTGAGCCGTCCTCCCCAGGGCTGAACACAAAGCTGACCGAAGCTGAGGCTGGGTTTGGCTATGCTCATGGCAGTCTTCGGGAGGTGACCCCGGACATGTGTAATGTACGCTTTATTTAGCAAGGACTTAGATTTTTGCAAACTTCCAGAAATGAATTGTACTAAGATGATTACTTAGTAGTGAAAGTAAATGGGTATTTATAGCTCCTCAAATACAAGAAAGGATCCCTTTCTTCCACAACTTAGAATTAGGAATCTTTTCCCACATAGATAAATAATTTATTAGTTAAAAGCTTTCTCCCCATGAAAAATGATGAAAGCAAAGGTTCTGATGGGAACTTGAGTGTTTTGAGGAGAAAAACCCTATAGTGTCCATGTTCATGCTGGCAAAACAGGGGGCTTACAGCACCTGTCCCAACATTACATTTTTTTCTAAGGAATCGTAACATAATTCATACTAAGAGTTAAAACTGAAGCACTTCTCAAAGCAGAACTTGCTAGACGCTGTGTGATTTTTACTTTGTTTTGTGGGAAGTTAAAATTAAGGTGTTTTTTTCCTTTTTGTGCAGAAGCAATTTTTAAATTGTGAAATTTCCCTAAGAAGCAGAGCTGCTCTGGAACGTCTAGGGAATCGCTGATGATAGAAGTAGTGAAATTAAGATACTTTGGATGGCAGGAACATGACTAATAAATCTGCCCATTTAGTTCGTACCTGTTCTTCTGCTGTTCCCAACTTTCAAGCTCTGCTAAAAGCTCCAGCTATTCCAGTCTATAGCCTTCTCTTTGGCAAAGAAACAAACCAAAGCTTCAAGAGTTTCTGGAACAGAAAGTTAGACATTCCTCCTTTCCTCTCCTAGTCCGAGTCAATGGTTGAAGTGAGCCTTTGTTAAATAAGTTTAAGTGCTTAACACCCAGCTACAGCACACAGCATTATGTGGGAGTCACAGACAAGGAGCATTAGCTTTTAGGTCTTGCTGAGAAGTGCACTGAATTGCTGTCCACTGACAATAGCAGCAACAATCTCACTTTTAAGCTCAGTTCATTGGTTTCTGAACACCTTTAAGATATTGAAAAAACTGTCAATATTTTATTTTTAGTTATCCTTTCAGATGCATGTCGACAGCAATTCTGGGAAAGCGGGGTTTAGAAAGAGAAGTTACCGTGAGTCTGAAAACTGTTCTTCTGTTTAAGATTGCTGAAAGTGCTTGAAAGTTTCTGCAAAAGAACAAGAGAAACCATTTATTTTCCAACCATAACACTGGCATGAGAAACCCAGCAGTAAGTGACGCTAAAATACAATGGACTTGTTTCACCCAGGCCTTCTCAAAAGGGTACTTAAAGCATGAGCTTATGGGTGGCTGAAAGCTTATAGAATAATTGAGACATAAGGCACATCTTAACATCCACAACCCCTGCATCCAGCACAGAACATATCCTAATCACATCCAACCCCATCCTCCCCTTGTCCCCAAAAGCCCCAGGCTTTCTTGCCCCAGCCCTCACACGTCCTCATAGCTACCGAACGGGCAACCCTGGGGAGTCTTCCTTTGAATTTTGCACGCCCACCTCCACAAATGCTTTCAGGCTTTTATTTCTCACTCTGCATCCCCAGGAGCGAAAGGCGAATGGCATGAGCCACCGATGTCTCCTGTCTAAAGGGGAGGAAGTACTTTGAGCAAATAAAAACAGACTGTCTGCCTCAAAATCACAAAATCCATGAACCTTCTAAAGCCCAGTCAAACGTTACAAAAGCCCAAGCCTATCTTTCCCCTTTGACTGGCATATTTCACACTCCTCTCTCTCGCTCACATTGTCCCTGCAGAAGCCACGATGACAGGCTGCCGCCACAATGAGATTCATAAATGGAGTCGCATTAAGTCATTTCTCAGGTTTTCTCCAGCACAAAAGAAAAATAAAGATTCTGTGTGAAATGGCCCCAACAAAATTTAATATAGGAGAAATACAAATTATGCACAGAGGAAACAAAACCCAAACTATGGGGGGGGTTTATTGCTATTTTGTCTTCCAGCGTGAAGAAAAAGAACTGATCAGCCAGCGAGATGCTGGCAGTGTTAGCAGGCAGGAAGAAACGGGGTCTTGGTACATTGCTCATGACATTTCAAGACCAGATCTCAGTTTCATGCCAGAAATACAGAACTCTTGGGTTTTATAAGAGCAGCAGGGGTCAGTCACATGACAAACTTTTAAATTTAATTGTGCACACTTTACAAACAGATGGAGGCAGAGTGCCAGGACTTCTGTCTTTGCAGAAGATTTTCTGGGAGCTACCTGTGTACTTTCCACCCATCATCTGCCATGGACTCACAATGTTGTTTTCCATCTCACATAATTTTTAGGGAGCTAATAGACAGATGGAGGCAGGACAATAATGTCAGCTTTTACTACTGGACAATGAAATATTTTACTCTTGAGTGCAATCATAGCACGAAAGGTAGAAGGAGAAAGGATATGAACTTACTGCTTCCATATGCTCCATGAGAGTGACCAGCTGTACTGCCAGCAGGAGGTCACCCGTGTCTATATTTCTGAGTTATAAAAGCATTGCATGCTTTTGTCATTTGCTTTTGTGTTGGATGTAGTTTCCAGAGCTGTTCTGGAAACATAAACCTGAATAAAAGGATCGGAAAGGTTTGAAATCACAGTTCTTGTTCCCTGCAAACTGGTCCTATGGTGGCCATGGGGCAGACAGCCCCGTGCAGAGAGTGAGGGGCAGCTCATTGCACCTACAGGACTGTTTGGTCTCTGCTACCAAGCAATTAGAGCCTGGCCACATAGGACTTGAGGAGCTAGGCAGTAATGGATTTTATTTTACTTTTGGTAGCCTTCTGCCTCAGAATCATGTTCAGTTAATTCCTTAAAGCAGGCTTTTAAAATGCTCTGCTGGTATACATCTAAAATAGTGCCTGTAAAACGTCCAGGTTCTCTGTGTTTAGAGGAGTAACTGAGAACAGCGTTTAGTCCTCTTATTACTTCTCCTTTTGTTACTACAGAAAGACCTTCCTTCCCCCAATTTTGATGGCAATTAGACTTATTATTTCAGTGTGTGCCTAAAATACCATGCAGTTGTGAGCACCAGTTTGGGATTATGATTATAGAGACTGCAAAAGGAAGGGACAGGGCAGACAAAAGAGGGTTTGCTAATACTGAATGGTAACTGTGAAGGGCTGTCAGGTAGACTGCAATGTCACATTTTCCCATGACATTTACAGGGAAGAGGAGGAACCGTCCAAGCTGGAATAGCCTTCATTGTAGGAACAATAGCACAGTCTTTTAGGAAAAGGAATTAGCAGCCTCCAGGTGCAAATACCAGTTAGTCTATGTCCAATGGGGATCCCAAAGCACCACCAATGTTAGCCAGTTTAGTCTCACAGTCTCCTTTTGTAGTAGGGATCAGTCCTTTTACCAATAACGAAACACATGCAAGTCATAAACAGAGCAAAAGTGGCCCAGAGAGCTTGTGGCTGAGGTGGAAACAGGCCTGGCAAATCTCGGAAATCAGCATGAAATTCAGCTCCTTCCAGCCCCGAAGTCTTGCAAATACCTCTGGGAACAGTAACTTTATGCACAGGACAGTCCCTTCTTGCGTGTGTAGAGGGTCACAGGCACAGAAGTCCTCATGACCAGGGTTTTATGGGTTTTTTTTAACTTTTTTAACTTTACTCAGGCAAGCTGTGACTGAAGTTAATCAAACTTCTCCCAAGGTAGAAAAAACCCCCAAAACCAAACAAGCAATAGTAAGACACGGAGTACAGGAGGGATCTCATTTGCGCTGCATATTCTCCTTTAACCAGCACAAAGGAAGCACACAGCCACTATTCTCATGCTGAAGCATTTTGCAGTTCGCTTTGCACCAGAGACAGCGACGACACAAAGTACACGGCCTGGGAGATGCGTACTGGAATGGAGCATCATCTATTTATATAAGTGCCCCTATGGAAAGCAGGGTGTATTTGTAAGACCACAGATGTTTCTTTGTATTTTGCTCAAGTATTTTCTTCTCCTGAAAGGCACTTACTCTGGGACGGTTAACAAGACAGATTAATTCATGTGGATCCTTGCAGCAGAGTAGGGCTGTCACTGGTGGGGAGAGAAGTTTGATTATATTATTCCCTATTGTCAACACAGGCACTTTATAATAGATTTATGGGTAATAAAATCTTTTAGTAGTAGAGGTTCCTTGAGTTTCAATTTTGAACCTTTGGCCCCTGCTCAAATCACCAGCAGATGCAAACATTAATAAAGCCAAATAGCACGTGGATACTAAAGAGGCATATGGCTGGGTACTCAATAAAGGCAGTAAAACAGAGGAGAGGGATCTTTACAATCTGGTTTGACCTAATGGAATAATTCTTTCAATAATAAAATTACTCTTTACTGACACATGATATAGCATACCTCAGATCAGTGAAGTAATTCCCAGAAAATTCAGGAGTTTAGGGTTGATGCTGCTCAATGGCACGTCTTCATTTGAAAATCTTACGTGAATTCACAAACACGGGCTGATGAGGAGAAAACTGAGCTATGGCTAAGGAAGCAAACAGGTGGAAAATAAAGAAAAGACAGGGCTTTGCGGAAAGCTTCCTTTATGAAATGATCTCTTTTCAGCCAGCGGCTCTGCCTAAGATACAGACTCCAGGATAGTCTGCCAGAATACATTAGGGATCTATCAAACCTTTCCTTAAATTCAAGCCAGAGATGCTTCAAACCATAGACTCTGGGTACAATTTAGCCTCATTTTGGGTTCTCTGCTGATCTATCCTCACCTACTGTGTTATCAATAACTTGTGATACCAGCAGGCAAAGCAATGAAAAAGCTCCTTAACTGACCATGTTCAGAAATTTAGCCACTTTCCTCCAGCCTCAGGTATGCAGCCCATGTCTGCATGAAGGGAGTGATAAGTCCAGGAACAGAAGACAGCAGTTCTAGTCACCAGTGTTTTGATGCTCTGCAGAGAGAAATCTCCTCCTTGCCCATATCCAGCAGATCTGTCATGGGATTTACAACCCAGAACAGGTTGGAATCACATCCAGCTGGATGTGATTCACATCTGGGTCTCGATTCACACCCGGATTTTGCCAAGCAAAACTCTATGCTAGCAGCAGAACAGACCACCATCAGCTTGCAGAGAACTCTCAACTTCTCCGCATCGGTTTCTAAAAGCATGTCAAGCGCATTGGGCATATGCCCGGGACTTGTGCAGCAAACCCCCAGCCTACACAAATGAGGGCAGGCACCACCTCTGCCATCCTGCCTGCACTTTGCCCAGGTAGTGGGCAGCTCAGGACCTGCACAGCCACTGCTGACAGCAGCGGGCACAGCATTGCCTCCAGATGTGAGCACAAATCGGTGTGAGCTTTGCTCTCTTGTTGACCTTGGGCTCTCAGGGCTTTGATGCTGTTCTCAGCAGCATCAACATAAAGACCCACAGAACAGCCATCATAGAGCAGAGTGCTGGGGAGCGAAAAGCTCCCATAATGCAACTTAGTCTTTATGTCTTTATGGGCATGAGAAGAGATCACGCCAGTGACTGCCAGAGTAAGTCAGAGCACGTGAGGCGGTTTCAGACTAGAGGCAGCCATACGCATCCAGTGTACTGCCAGTGAATTTTGTTGCTAATTAAATCCTTTCTCCTGATTATTTATAGCCCTCTATTTACTGGCTCATTGATTTTAGAAGCCATGTTAGTTTTCTTTTTTACATGTCTGTCTGAATGGCTAGATTATAACTTATTACACAAAGAACAAGTGAATTGGTGTCAGAGTGATCTATTACACAGATGGTCTGTGAGCAAAGGGCCTCTGTCTTTGACTTTGGCATACTGAGAAGACAGGGAAAGATGCTGAGCCCAGTTCATTTGGTGCAAAATAAGATTGTCATCCCCGTCGTCCCGCTGTTTCGGGAAGTTTAGGACATTGGCTCCATGCAGTTTCTTCTGGTGCTGGCTGAGGATTAGAGAGAAGACAACTGGGGAGGCGGACACAGAAGTCATCTGTGAAAACACAAGAGGCATGGATGGTAAGGAGAAAAGGGTGTTTGCTGCCCATAATAAGAGAATTATGGGATGTTAATTGAAATTAGCAGGCAGCAGGCTTGAAAACAAGAAGTTGTTCACAAATGAAACAACAGTGTGGAGCTCTGCCACCGGTTGCTGTAGGAGCTACAGATTTGCATGATTTCAGAACTAGAGAAGCTAATGGGAGAAGATAGTCCCTGAAGAGATCCTAAGCACAAAGTCACTCTGGTTTAGGAAACCCACGAGTCGCTGTGGGAGCGTTCAGGGGAATCAGCACTACGTGCCTTCCATATTCTCATACTTTGCTCTTGGCAGCTGCTATTGGCCACTGTCAGATGGAGAAAAGCCTGAGCCAGGAGATCTGCTCCAAACTGACCTTAACTGAGTTAAAGCTAAAAATCAAAGAAGAAGCTGGGAAGCACATTTAACCTGGCCACCTGAGGCAGTTTGCCGAGCAGAAATGTCCCACAGAGGCCATGCTGCGGCAGTGGAGCCTGCCTCTCACCGTGAGAGCAACCACGAAACCCTCAGCCTTACCCAAACCCACCAAGGGAGTGCAGATCAAGTGCTCAGCCTGCAAACACATTAACTCCACCGTGCAAGAGGAAGAAGGTTGGCTTTATACCTAACAAGACCTTCGGTTTAAAGGATTCAAATCCATTTCCCAGGGTGAACAACCCTTTCATGGTATATTTATGTGGCCCTTCAGCATTAGTACCTTAAGATCAAGCATTTCCAGTTGCACCACCATGTAGCTGGAAGGGAGCTTTTAGCACTCTGGCAGGGAGCTGGGTCATATGTCGCAGAGCAGGGGTTATGCCTGCCCAAGGATAAAACGGCTGCTGCGGTCTCCCCAAAGAGCCAGCACATGCCTCGCAATCACGGGAGGTCGAGGGTTCAGAGACCAGCTCTATCATTACAGCACCAGAGCAGATACACTGGGAAAACCAGTTAGCCTTTTCATTCAGGCAGCGGTTCAGGACTGATCCAGCACACCGATGTGTTTCAGTGCTGTCTCACCACTGAAGACGAATGACAGAGCTGTAGTGGGAATTGGACTACGTATGAAATCAGGAATGGGTGGGTCTGGAGCCACATCTGTTATGGGAAGGTGCTAGGTTGCAGCACAAGCTTGACCCTGGGCTGGATTCTGAGGCCATCTGAGGGCCTGTACTCAAGCCTTCAGCAAAACTTGGTACTCCAGCTGTAAAGTGGCAGCAGGTCTCTTGCTGCACCTGATGTGGGGTATCTGCACACATCCCTGCACGTACCAAAGCAGCGAAACCTCAGTCCAAACCAAAGCCTGTCTCAAACCCTGCAAGGTCTCTATGACTCCGATACAGGCAGACAAAAAACCCTTGTGCTGTTGTGAGGCTGCAAAGCTGACACTTTTTATTGCTATTCTGGGGAATTCTTCCAAGTGTTGAGTTGCCCACTGCTATGTCAACTTGTACCTGACCTTTAAATTTACCGTATTTGCAAGAAAAGAAAACAGGTTCTTTCCCTCTATTCCCCAATTGTTTTGTGCTTAAAGGAAATAAACTTTTGTTTCAATAATCATAAACACAAAAGGTTCCCCAGAGGGCTGTTTAAGACTCCAAGCTAGTTAAAAAGAACATTTGCATGAATTAAAGAGCAACAACAAGTCACCACTGATCTAAGCTTCTTTCTAGTGCTTAACTAGTGTCTGTAGGTGGGGAAAAGCAAGACAGATCGGTAGGAGGTAAGAAAGACGAAAACTGGGATGTTTGTTCTGCTTTACAGTGCGTTTCCCAAGCAGCAGCCGAGGGAACAATACCTGTCCTTCACCGGCCACGTGGTCACTTTATGCCTGTATCTGTAACAAGGCATAAAGGACAACAAGCCTTTCTACAATGGCTCATACTTTTTGTCTCCCACAAGACAGCATCAGGATTAAGCGGGGAATAAAGGGAGCTTTCATGCTGGTTCCCGTTATTCAGAGCTGCTGCAGCACGACCAAGGATGGCGGAGCCGGCTGCAGTGCTGCGAGGGCCACGTTGGGCACCATCCCTCGTCTCGCGCAGGGAGCTTTGCCTTGGCTCTTCCATCACAGACCCCGGATGAAACTCCCAGCACTGCTCAAGCCTCCCTGAGTTACGCGGCAGGAGTAAAACCCACAAAGTGTGCACATCCATGGCTCTTAAATACACAGACATACACTATAAGGCACACAAATTACACAAATTTTTCATGTCAGATCTTATTTATAGATGTCTGACCTCCACAAGTGTGTACATCTACATACGTGACCTGTCTATACCTCATGGTTCAGACCGCACAAGGAGCCACTTTGCCATGGGGACTTTCACAACACGGACCGTCAGCAAATGGTTTCATGTCAGATCCATGGGCTGTTTTACACACCAGCTCCTGTCCTGTGTAAATCCGTGTGTGCCTGCATCACTACTCATTGCCCAGCACTGGGAAGGTGATCGGAGATTGTGGGTTTTTTGCCTAAAAGCTTTGCTGAGATGAGGTGAATGCTACCAGTCACTTAGGACACCTGCAGCCACCCTGTCCCCCTCCCTGTGTCCCCTGCCAGGGGTGTGAGACATGGCCACATGCACATGTATGAATACATACACCCACATATGACTCTGTAGTCACCGGTGTATTTGCTTATTTTGCCACACAGCCCAGCTGGGGAGATGAGGATAAAGTCCTACGAGGACTGTCTAAAATCCTCAGTGCGCAGTTTATAAAGCCTGCCACACGAAATGGACGTGAATTCATGTCCTCTGTGGCTGGTGCTGGAGCTAGAGACCCAGGCCTTTTCTTAAACGATCATGTTCAGAGAAGTCAACATCCTCTGAATCATCCAAAAGAACCCATTGGAAAGGGACTAAAATGTAAAGTCCTTTTTTATACAAGAAAAGCTCTTGTTGAATGCATTCATATCGCTGCAATACATGAAACATAACAGGAAGATTTGAACAGATGATGCATAGTTTAAGAGCTCCATCGAGATCAGATACCAAACACCCAGGTGCAGCGTGGCTCAGATCTTCCTTGAATTTAAAGTGTTGTGTGGGAATGAAACTTCACAAAAAGTTATGTTCGAGGCTTCTGTGAAGCCTGGATGGGTTTGATCAGTTATTCAACCGCAGCCCAGAGATCCTGTTAATCTACATAAAACCCAAAGTGACTTGCAATGGAAAGCAGTGGGTGGGTGAGCAGTTTTGCAGGGCGAGCAGAGCAGGAGGGGAGCAAACTGACAGCACCGGTGCAGGGTAAGTGCGAGCTTGGCCTCTGGGGCTCAGACGCTGCAACCTTTGCTTTCTGGCTGTGGCAAGGTTTAATCAGAAACTAGTTGCAAGACCACCCATACTTGTCCGTGAGCCTCTGTGACCAGCAGGTCCTCGCTTACTGGATGTTACAGTACGGAGAAAATCTGTGCAATTAGAGGAGGCTGAAGGGCCAGGCTGGTTTTAGGTTTTACAATGCTGAGATTGTTACAGAAACCATTCCAACAGCTCAAGATTTATTTTTGTAAATCCCCCAGTCTCGGGGGTTCAAGATTACGTAGCGCATAGCTGTTCAGCAATCATCCAGCCAGGGAAGGAACCGTGCCATGCCATTAGGTGACCAGTCACACAAGGAGAACATTTCACAAGCCTGAGCATTACTCAGCAGCTCCGTAGGAGAGTGCTGAGAACTGGGAATCCTTCACAACCTCTGGGAAGCGGCACAAGCCCAGAGGGCAGCTCAGGCTGACACATGGCAGTCACCCCCCCAACCAAAGGCTCAGGCAGGACGGTTGCAGGAGGAGGGCAGGGGCTCAGCGTTTGCTTAACCCCACAGCACAGGAGCTCTGGGGACACACTGGGAGAGCCCTGTCCTCCCAGTATGGGAGCCCCTGTAAGGGGAAAGTCACACCATGATTTTGCAGAAGGGGATGAAGGTCTTTATTTGAGATGGGGAAGATTTATAAGTCACTGCTGGGGAGGAGGGTGGGATCTCCCTCAGTGCAAATTGATCGGTCTATGCTCTAATAAATGGCTCCAACAGCAGAAATAATGATTGCTGTCCATGTCCTGGGATGAACTGGCTGTGACCCAGCAATCAGCCCCACGTCCCTGTCCCACTCAGTCCCTGTGCCCAATACAGCCGCGATACTGCAGCTCGCGGAGCGGGAGCTTGTGCAAATGTTTGCCCATGGATGGTGGAAGTGGCTGCGCAGCGGGAATCCAACCCAGCAGCCAGGAGATGTGAGCAGCGGTGAGAGAGCACTTCCCTGCACGGCTGATGTCCTCCTCCGTGCCTCACTGGCAACACTCACCCAGTGAGAAATGGAAGCAGCAATTTAATTTCAAATCCCCTGGAGGGACTCCCACAATGAAAAGACTGCAGAAAGAGGTAAACTCTGCTACTGCCATTCACAAGTAAATATTTTTTCCAGGCATAACAGTGCTGCATTTATCTGAGAGAGCAGCAGCATTTTCTCAGAGGCAGAGCGGACCAGACCACGGTTTCACAAGCTGAAACTCTGATTCGGGGAGCTTTAGCCTCCAGGGAGCAGCTATAGGAGCCACCCTGCTGGCATTTCCAATCAATACACATGGCAACCTGACACCACGCACAGCTTCCTGCTTTTTAGTAGTATTTAAGCCTGTCATTCCTTGTACTTTCTCAGGAAGGTGCGAGAAAGGCAAGTACATTTACAAGTAGCAGCCGTGGGACTGATAGAGGGAAGCTGTGTGTGCAGTCGAGTCACAGTGACACTTCTTTGACCAGTTTTATTTCTGCATGGCATTGGGAACTGATCGGGGTATTCCTCTCCTGGAACATTATCTGGTGGTTGTTGTTCAGAAGTCATGTCAAATCCTCCATCCCCTCCTTCGCTCTGCATCACTGGCACCATTTGCCACCCATCCAGAGTCACACCGGTGTCCCTGCAGCTGCATTTACTGCTTTACACCGAAAAGGTGTCTCCTTGCACACCGTACAGCAGGCATAGCCTTACCATTCATTGCCAAACAAGGGAGAAGGCAGCATCTTTTCAGGTTCAAGTGTTTTGCAGGACTTCAAATAATTACCTCTGCTACCCTCTCCACACACGTGCTCCAAGTGACTCTGATAACGCAGTTTCACCATAGATCTCCTGCCGCAGGGAGAGGGGCTGTGCCTACCGTGGTGCTTTGCTCCCACCACACACCATTTCCTCGAGGGAATTTACTTACAGCTGCGAGGAGCCTGGCACAAAGGAAAAAGACTTTTTAAGTTGGCTCTGGGAGGAGAATAGTCACGCTGGTTAACTGAAACAGTTTCTGGCTTGGCCAAAATCCACATAAACAGGACTTGAATGCTTTGTCCTACTTTTCCTGCAGAGTCCTCTTGCTGCCAGACACACGCAGTTGCTGTTTGAGCACAAAGGGAAGGCAGCAAGTGGCAAAGGAAGGCTGGTGCACGCAGTGGTTGCCATTTTGAGCCCAGAGGCTCAAACCTGATGCCATTAGCTTATCTATGAGAAATAGCAATCCACAAGTGTAAAGGTGTATTATTACTATTTACAACAGAGGAGAATGCAAGGCTGCTTGCTGGCTTCTTCCAGTGCAGCTGGCCAAGGCAGAAAGCTGACTGATGTGGATGGCCATGCACATGTGTGGCCACCTGACATCCATCACGTAGCCAAGCTTTCAGGCATGCACCCACAAAATGAGGAGTCTGATACATACTAGAGTAGCCCCAACCTTTCTCCTCTGTATCAGTATGGTGGATGAAGCATGGGATGATGATAGTATCTTTGCCAATCCATCCAATCCCACTTTCAAAACTGGTTGCTCATGCTTTGCTGGGCACCTCCTGCTCTTGAAAGCCATTCAGAGGCTTAGTTTTAGTGCAGCTCTACCTGACCATCACAGTCTCATATACATCCAAGTTTCGATGCATGAAGCTATGTCATGTTCCTGGGGTGAGGAGACCCAGGACACTGGGTTGAGCTCCGGCTACACAGAAGAGCAGTGGTAGAGTAAAAATGTGAGCTCTGAACAACAGGATCCCACATGTGGACCAGAGTTGTTTGCCAGGTCTGGTAGATGACCAGCCTTTCTGCAAGGAGGCTGGGGTGGGGAAGGACAAGTGCCATGCATGTAAGGCGTAGTCACTAATTAATCCAGGGAATACCGCAAAGGAATGATTTCTCTTTGTGGCAAGCAGCCAAACACCTGGGATTACAAGATCTTCTTACCTAGAAAAAAATAACCATGCTGACAGTTCTTACATTTCCAAACTCTTGTTTGATCCTTTACAAGATACAGGAAAGCAGAAAGGCCCAGCATCATGGGCATCTGATCAATACACCTAAACCCCACTTTCACTTTGATCTCACACCAGGCCCTGGTTAGTTTTTGAAATGTAAATAGTGCTTTTGAACACTTAATCTTCCCTTAAAGCCTGATTGAGGGAAGAGATTCAGCTGTTCAAAGAGTAGAGGGCAACTAAGTTGATGCCAGACCTGATGGCAGCAAGATCTGCACTAGGATGTTAACCTGCTCCCCTCTTCCCATCACCCAACCCCTTCCAGAGGGTCTAGTTGATGCCCTGGGCAGGCTAGAAAGGACAGACCCCAGCAAGCTCCATCTAATCCCAAAGCACAGTTACTTGCTTTTTGGACAATCACCAGCACCTGAGAGTCAGAGCATGTGCTGGCTGAATGAAGCCAGCCAAGGACCTGATCCCATGTACGTCACTCCACAGCCACAGATCCCATCCCACCCAGGCTCAGGCACTTTTGACAATAGGAGGGACAAAAGACAGGCTTCTGGAAGCACTGGGCTTCCAGCTGCAGATAGGAAATACAGGAAGAAAATCAACAGAGAACCAGAGATCAGTGTGGGAACAAATAACTCATGCAGGACACCTGGGTGGGTAGGCACACCTGATGTGCTGGTGGGTCTCTGCCCTCAGCTGTGGCCTGGCCCCCCTATACAGGCTGCTGTGCAGGCTGGAAAGCTCTTGCTTCTCCTGAACTGCCATGTACCAAATTTAATTTTTTTCTGAAATAAGCAGCACCACCTTTGGAGGGTGTTGGATATTCAACAGAACTCCCAGGAAGAAATAGGAACCTTTCATTGTTCCAACATTTGCTGCAAAGCTATTTAACCTCAGATCAAAGTTACTAATATCTTTAATTAATCAGAGAAAGGACAGGGCATTTCCCCTGTCTCTAGTGGCCAGACAGCACAAAAGAGCCTGAACTTGGCTAAAGCTACTTAGCTAAAAATGTGCAGTTTGTTCAGACCCCTGCTAGCCCCAAGGCATAGGGTAAGATGCACATCAGAAGGAAAGAGCTTACCTGTGCATGGTCGAGTTTCATCTGGCACCAATTTACCCCAATTTCTGTTTGTACATCAGACCTAGCCATCTAGGTATCTTTGGAGGTTGATCAAGAGGAACACACAATAGGTAAAAGCTGATTTCATCCTGAGGCCACCAACCTCAGGAAAAAAAACCCCTTGATTATGGCTAAGAAGACCTACTCATCATCATCAAGAAGACTACCTAAATCAGCTCACATATTGACAACAGGCAACGATGCAGGGTCTGAGTGGAGAAGGATGCCTGTTTTAGCACATTAGTCTTGCTATAGGTTCCCAAGCTCTGCAGCAAACTTCCAGCTTCCCCTCATCTACCTGTCTCCATAGCCGGAGGTCTTGTCTCTCTCTCTCTAGAAGCTCCTGATCAGTACAATGAAATATCAGCATTCCCTCCACTACTAAGAAGAAAAATTCATTAGGAAATGGGAGGCTCCCAGACACTTCTGCAAGAAGAGCCTATATTAAATGAGCTGCTTCAATAAGATAGGCAAGTTATAATCAGCATTGCTAATCTTCTCTGGAGTCTGAGTTATACAGATTAACAATACAGTCCCTGAAAACTACTGCTGTGAGATTCCCTTACACGTATTTCTGAAGCAATTTGCACAAAGACCTTCCCAATCACTAGTCCCCAGCTATCAGCTAACGCAGCAGCAACAGCAGCCTGCCCCACAGGCAGACAGACAGCAAAGCTTGCATAGGATTTATATAGCTGGGGAGAGGGAGGGTGGCTCGACGATCGGGCAGAGGATTCAGGGAGGGGATTGGTCAATCCCAGTAATGCACGGATGCATGGTATGGATTAGTAATGCAAGGCGAAGCAAGAGGGTTTTTAAGGCTGAAGCTGAAAGCTTGCTGGTCTGTTCTCTGCTCCGAGCATGTTGGTGTCCCCTTGGTTCTGGGACAGGCAATGCAGTTATTAAGAGCTGTGCGAGGGTCAGAAGTGCAAGAAAACATGCTCGTCTCCACAGCTGGGGCTACTCCTGAGATGGGACTGAACCTTCCTGCAGCTGCGGCTGGTGCTCGCCTGGGGCAGGGGAGGTTCAGCAGCCAGGGGTGAGTTCAGCCCACGCCAGGCAGCTGCTGGCAGGGTATCTGCTTGCTGAGAAATTCCAAAATTTCATCTGTTCATGTCAGAGAGAATGATAAATGGAGATCAGATAAAGGGGGGAAAAAACCCACCAAAGGTTGTTACGGTTTCTGGTGACATTTTAAGCTACTTTTTCTGTTGGATCTGCGGACTCTCTGCCCTTTTATGAGCATTCAGCTATGTTTGGACTATGTTCTCAAAACTGTGAGGTTTTGTTTGTTTTCCTTACTGGAAACTAAGGACATGTCAGGTCTTGATGAAATCGTCACTCTTCACTTAAAGGACTGAAGTCCTTTATCCAAGTACAATCAAAGGGCAAGGGACAGACTGCCCTGACCTCTGGTTTCAGAGATCTCCAAGAAATGTCAGCATTTCAGGCTGTCCATATTGTTTATCATAGCAGGAAGGAACAGAGGCCTAGCAACAATATCTATTCATCAGTCCACCTGTCAGACAAATAAAGCAGTTGTATTAATCATAATCATCCAAACCCTTATCTGAAGCACAATCTTGGACTAAGCAATGCATGGCCGGTCTTGGCTGGCCTGGTGGTAGGAAAGCAGAAGGAAATGGAAACTTCGTTAGGCTGGAGGCTTGGGCTGTCTCTTGGGATTGGTGATAACAATATACAGTCCAGAGGGAAAAGGAAACGAAGATTCCTTGATTTATTCACATTGAGGTTTTGGGAAGAAAGCTGCAATGTCCCCGTAATCTCCATCACAACTAATTGCACAGTGCTGCCCATGGGTTTGAATCTTTTTGGTACAACCCACCTATGAGCAACAGTGAGGTGGTCATTTAATGTTGGTCAAATCACGGGGTAGTATCTGTAGCCTCCTCTTTTACCAGCACTTGTTCCAGCGGGGACAGCAGTGTCACAGGATGCTCCATCTTGGGTCACCACAACTGGACACAGAGCTAAAGAGCGGAATACCAGAGGAAATAAAAAGAAGCAGGGTTTGGAGGTGCCAGGGCCTGTGGCTCTAAGCCAAGCTGGAGGTCACCCCACAGTGCTGTGCAAAGGATGGGCTGACGTTCATCTGAATGCCAGGTCTCCCCTCTAAGATGGAAATGACTGACAGCACAGTGATAGTTTTTAATGTGTTTACAGTCCACGTTGCAGGAGATGCTACAGCTCATTTCTGTTCCGGCACCTTGTGTGGATGATGAATGTTCTTTAATAGCTGCAATATTTAGTGTTTAATGTAAAGTCACTTGTTCCTAATGCTTTGCACTTGCAAGGTTATGAAGCTTGATTTACGCCTGACTGCAGAGTTGACAAATCCACACTAGTCCCCAGCCCAGGTAGCTGCATGGCGAAGATATAAGTGGGGAAAGTCTTTTCCACCTCATCCCACCTTTTATACCTTTCCACCAAGATCTTTCCTCTAACCAGCCCCCAAAACAGCTGGGGTTATATTAGTAATAGACTCCCTACACCTTCCCATAAACATTTTCTCACATGTGCTTCAGCATCAGCAGAAGAAAATGCTCCCATCCAGAAAAATCACCCTGTGTAGCAACAATCTTTCTGCTTCTGACTTTCCATCCTTACCACAACCATGTTTTGTGCTTTTCCCATCCAGACCTCAAAGGAGCCGACAGAGGGAAAGGACCATGAAAGAAGGAGGCACCTGCCTGAATATCAAAATACAGTCTACGTTTGGGGAGGCTAAAGAGGAAAGGACCACCAGGGCTCCACACTGACAGCCCGGTGCCCCATGCTCTGTGCCAGTACGTGCAGCTCTGTAATTGCAACAAGCACGCTGTAATGCAGCTCGGCTTTTGGAACAAGAACAAATATGATTTCTTGGAGGGATGGTTGCTTAAAATCCAGGGACTAGCGTCAAGAGCACAGCAATCCACTCCTGTTATTGTCATTTATTTTGTGCTGCTGGTGGTTGCCTAGGGGGAAAAATAGGCAGAGATTTGAAAGACAGTGCTAATTTAATTTGCCAGTATGAATAAAGATAAGACTGTAAAGCATGTTAATGAAGCTACAGTATCACATAATTCACATGCAAGGGAAACACTGCCTTTCTCAGATCATGATTGTCTTTTCCACATTCAAAACTGATTAAAACAGGATGAGGGCATTTCATTACAGGCCCTCCCATGAAAGGCAATGTTCTTCCAGGGACACTGGGGCACATTTAGAAAAAGCTGTAGGAGGAAAGATAGATGCCTATTGTCATGGTCGGTTAAATGTACAGATTCGAGTGCGTTCACCATATCAGCATACTTTACCTGTTCACACCTGTTTATCTTAGTTTTACGCCTCTGTGGGATTCTTTCTCTCTCCCTGTCTCCTTCGTTTGTCAATTGACAAAAGAAAATAGCCCAAATTATGTTAAAAAAAAGTACTACAAACCCCAGGGAACGAATTATGCCCCTAGAAGAAGGTGAAAGATTTTCTTCTCAGTTAAGCAAATTAGAATTTAGAAAAATCAAAATTCTGAGCAGCAGATGAAAGCCCTTGCTGGCTCCCTGGAGCACCCGTGAGGGTTCCCAGGCATGAGTTTTCATGCAGTCCCAGCTTCATAAAGCAGGTACGGTTCGTTCTGTATCTATCTGTAAAGAGAAGATGACTGATCCTTACAGATACGAAGGCTTGTGCTTCTCACTGAGATCATTGGGAAATCAGTTCCCAACCCTGTAAGAGAATAGCAAGCCAATGTCTGTAACTCAGAAAGAAAAAAGTGTATTATTATTAAAATTAATTGTCTATCAAGCCCCCTTAATCTTGATTTAACTGCATGAGAAAGATGGATTTGCTCGTCTAGCCAATGGGGTGGAGGAGAATTTAAGGGGATTTTAGAAAAGGAGTAAAAGCACTTCCATTGATATGTAGGAAAGGATCATCAAGGCATGTAGGAGCATCATCCATAACGTCCTGACTTGGAAGCCTGGGTGTGTGCCCTGTAGTGTAAGTCAGGCTACTGTGGGGCATGCAGTATGCTGTTTTAAGACACTTTGCTGCTGTTGTGCAGTACTGCCGACGCAATGACTCAACCCCAGAGGGATGTTACAACATGAGTCACACGCTCTGTGCTTCCTCGGGCACGGAGATGTCTGTTTTGTGCCTCTCTGAAGTTTCCCTTAATTGCCAAAATTGCCCAGATTGAAAGTGCTCTTCGGGATAGGAAATTACAGCACAAACACCACATATCTGTGCCCTTTCACTTTAAAAATGCAAAAAAAATAGCCTGCTTTCATCATCTGTCTGATCTGATGACAGCAAGCTTTAGGAAAAGCATTGTGAAGAAGTCTTAGCCCCAGTGCTCAGCAGCACCATGCTCTGCTGCCACAAGGACATGGTGTGTGGCACAGATTGAGAGTGGGTTTAGAGGAGAGGGAGGCAGAAAATTGCCCATGCTTTAATTTAGCCATCACTGCTATGAACCCCCAAAATATTAAAAAAAAAAAATGGTTTTGAGGACTGCAGCACTAGGCTCAACCCGTTGGTGGCCTCTATGGGACAGAGGGTCCATGAAGTGCTCCAGAGGAGTGGGCAGGGAGGCTGGCCATCCCTGTACCCCTGGGACAAGAATCAGGTGCTACATCTTTTGTAAGGTGCCCCTTACAAAGTTCTTCTCCTTGGGCCACCGCAGTGAGGTCAGCATGGTTGTGGCTGTTTGGTGCCCACCTGGAGTTGTCACCAACATCACAGTGGCTCCTGTCAGCTGCCTTGTTTCAGGTTGAAGGCAGCGTGTGGCCAACACATAGGCGTGGGCACAGCCGGGGAGCTACAAGCCCAGCCACTACTCACACCCTGGTTAAGGACTCTAGCACCAATGGAGGGCAGAATTACAGGCCCTTGGCCATTAAAGGCCTCGTGTTTCAGACCAGGCTCCCAAAATCCCTGGGCAAGGCTGAGAAAGAGGAGGGGTGATAAAGCAAAGTGATATTTATTGTGTGTGTCATACATTTATCCCAGCTTTTTTTTTCAAGCAGCGTTTGGAAATCTCATCTCTAAGGATTTATTTTTTTCCTCTGCCTCAGCTCCCTTTGCCACTCTCCCTCCTTCTTCTTTCTGTACAGCAGTATCTCTTGTGCCTTCCTCCATCTAGTAAAGGGCTATGAATCCAGGAAATTCATGAACTCCCAGAAAGTTATAGCTCTTAAAAAAGTATTCATTTGCAATGTGAAAAATGGTTTGATGTATATCTAAACCTAGGTGACTTTATGGAGCCATTACAGTGCAGGTTTGAATTGTAACGTGATATATCTGTCTGTAATTACTTGGTCTTAACCATTGCTCAAACCTTCTGTTTTATACAGAAAAGGTACAAGCAACAAAACCACTCTTGCTTTGCCTTGAGTCTCCAGGGATAAACCTGCGCTGGGGAGTCAGGCCAAATGCGAGAGGCATGTTGGGGTTAATTGCCTGAAATCAAGTAAAATGGGTTCAGTTTCACAGAACAGAGAATTGCACAAAAGAAAGAAATGGACTTCAGAAAATCATAAAGTATTTGAAACCATAAATATTGTCTGCTCTCTGTGTTTCTTTTCGTTTCTAAACCTTTATAAATCCACTTGAATGAAGTGTTCAGGCTTTTTTCTACATCCATACAAGAAAGCTTTGCATTTGCTGTTTTTTTTTCCTTTTAATGAGAGAAGAAATTCTCCTGTAATCACATGCCTTCAGGAGCAAGGGCTTTATGATATGAGACTTGAAAAACAATTGTGATATTTAGCAGAATGACACAGTCGGCAGCTGGTTTCTCCAAGCCTTGCAGCTTGGAGTTTCACATACATCTCTTCCAAATAGGTGCAGGCCTGGCACAGACTATCACCAGAACCAGTTAATGTTTTACACTTGGTTTTCTCCAGGATAAAATACCAGTTCCAGGGCAAAGAGGATCATCAGTTCCTTAAAAATTCGGCTGAACCATTGTTTGCTTTCTTTGCCTCCCCTATGCTCTTCCAAAAGAGTTTGTCTTTTTTTTAATGACGACTTTTACCTTCACGTAATCCAAGATATTAATGCATTGCTCCACTGCAAGGCAGCACACTGAACAGCTGGGGAAACTGAGGCAGTTGCTGCGAACATAACAGTAATGCAAAATATACTGCATTTTCCGCATGTGCTCATGCCAAGAGCTTGTGAAAAGCATTTCACCCAGCCTCCTGAAAATGTGGAGGTAATTACAGATCCTCAGCACTTCTGATTCCAGGCCAAATATTTGATAAAATAAAAAATACATCTGTCACTATTTTGGCAGAGTCTTTATTTCCTGGCAGAAAATTTATCTTCAACTTTGACTAAAAAGTTTTTTCTTTTCTATTTTTAAAGAAAAAAATGGACTGTTTCTCCACTGATCTTTGCACCCTCAGAACTCTACCATTTGTTTGAAAAATTCATTTTGGTAGGCGTTTTTCCCGGGTCCTTCTCTATTTACCTGCTGTGAAGGGAATAAAAGGCAATGTTTGCATGGGCCTGGCCAGATCCCCCAGCCCACACAGCCCCTGCAGAAGTGATGCCTTTCATCTCTCCTTTCTTCAGGTCAGCAGATGCCTATAGCCACAGGTGAGCTGGGAAAAAAGGGAAGTTCTCAAGAAATGGAGGTATTTAGTAGACCAGCCACCCTCTGTTACAGCCAGCTCTTGGTGAATATTTGCTCTCTACATACCGCAAATCGTTTCTTTCGAAGAATCTCATGGAGTTTTAGATGGCCGTGCCCTGACCTCTTCTTCCTCAGCCTGTTTAGCACTATCCTTTCCACAACCTTTCCTGCAGGTCTGTCTTGTCCAGTCCTGAACATGGGAAGAGCATTTGCTGCCAACGGTGCTCCCATTCCCGACACTCCCTGCAGACGAGGACTTTAGCCAGCTCTTGCGTCTCTGCTGCTGGAGGAGGCAGCAGTTTGGCCCCTGTTTTGCTGTAACCCCAAGCAAACATTTTCCCTGACTTTTTGCCAGTGTAAAGAAAAGCTTTAGGCTTGAGTAAACAGACCACAGCACCAGCTACTTCAAAAGCTGAGTTTTCTTTTCCCTTTCCTTCCGTTTTGATCATTTAGTTTGTGACACAGTCTGTTTGTCCAAGTCAAAACTCCCTTTGAATTCTGGCCACAGATAACAACACCAAACTAAACGAGTGGTTCAGCGGAGTGTTCATAGTCTCTGGAAAGAAACTTTACCATAGAAATGAGGATAGTCGTAAAAGACGGCTCTGGCTGACATTTGTGATGCAGCGTGATGCTCCACAACTGAATAACTACAGCAGGCAGAAGCTTAAAACAAGATAGCTTCAGAATAAGTGACTCAATTCATGCTGTAATGCAAAGAGTCTGAAGCTTCATATTTATAACTTGTGACATATAAAAGGAGAAAATATATTTATTACTCTTTTTCCAGCTGTTCTCTCAGATTGATGCTGGGACTTATTGGAGAAATCTCTCTTCTTAGCCTCAGCCTTCATTGAGTGCCCAATCTCAACCTGTCAGGCCAACATTATCTTTGTTCATTTGCAGAACAATTCTGCAGAGTTATTAAGAAGGAGTCTTGCCGCGTTAATGCTTTTGTGCTTTGAGGCAGTAATCTGGAGTCACTGGGAAGTACAACAGATAGATAGACAAAGCCCTCAGTGCATGAACACAAACAAGAACTGCAAAGGAGCCAATACTAATTCTTTAGCTGCTTCTTTTTGTTTTAAATGTACAAATTCTGTTTCTCCAAGAAATAATTTATAAAGCATGTTTCACAGAGAAGGTTCATAAAAAATACCACCTAGCCATTCATCTTTCTATTGAGAAACCCAATTATTTTACTATTGTAAAATTAAATTTAGGATAAATGATCTAAAGTTAATTTTGTAGGGAATGAGAAATACTAGAATGCCACAAACTTCCCTCCCCGTCAGTAATGTTTTAGTGTGTTTTACAGGCATTTGGTCAGACAGTCTCTGTTACAGCAAGACTGATCAGGATGGAATTAGCTCTGAATTGAACATTGCTGGCCCCATGTCTGTCCTGATGGCAAATGGGTTTCATACAGAGTAAGGGACTGTGTCCTGGCATCAATGTGCCAAAGTCTAGCTCTTCAACTCTAGACTAAATCACCTAAACTAGGTGACTAAATCAACTTCTCTTCCCCCTGCCTCAGTTGAGATACATACCGAATCCCTGAATTCATGCCCTAATATTAGTAGTTGTTTCTTAGGACAGGTTTTGCCATGGTAGAGTAGCTCAACAGCCAAGCTAGCACACGAACCAGAAAAGCAGTGCTGAAGGTCAGGTGCTTCAGAGGGGATGACTGCGACCAATTCTGCCGGATGGCACTTGGGTGATCTCCAAGCACGTAGGACCAGTTTCAGGCTGTCTCTGCTAATGGGACCGATGTGTCCAAAGATGAAAGAGAAAGAGCCCTAAGCAGGTCGGGAACAGCACCCTGCTCCCTTCAGGACAACACCCCTGAGCCTCAGTCTCTCCATGTGAAATGAGAGGGATAGTACTTCTCCTCTATTGTTTAGTTGCATGATGAGCTCTGATCTCAAATGAGAGGAAGGAATGATCATTTTTTGATCTGATATGTCCCAAAACTGTCTGTGAATTATGCAACTACGCTCAGGCTGAACCTGTACTAAGCAAATCAAGGTTTCCAGAGTCTTTGGTCACCCTCAGCATCTCCCATTGCTAGGACTGACTCCAGATCACCGCTGTCCCCAAAGCGGCTCTGATGCCACTTCCCTCCTCAGCTTTGGATATCTCACTGCAATAGGATAAGGGCCAAGAGGGGAGTGGGGGGTACTGGACTATCAAGACCCCATTAAATTATACACTCAACTGTAATCAATAAAAAACAGCAGTCAGATCTGTGCTAGTCTTAGGCACCCCTGAAAAAACCCATCCTAACCGCATTGAAACGCTTTTCAGGTCAGCACACAATGGGCTCTGAGATCCTGCAGTACTTCCACTTTCGCTTAGCCTTAGCGACAGCACCGCGCTTGCTTGGAAATGTGTATTTTTCTTGCAGAGATCACTGCATCTATCTCAGGATAAGCACTCACTTACGAAACACGTATAGGAAAGCTGTCCCCATATCTCAGTCTTTCTGTAGATTTCACAGAGTATAAAAGCCTCTTATTCCTTGTATTCATCACCAAGAACAGAAGCTTTGAATTCTTTGATTCCAGTAAACTACCATTTATTAGACACATTAAATGAAAGATAGTCAAAAGGAGAATGCAACCGAAAACTCCAGCACTGGAAAGCCTGCTTCTACCTTGCTTTTCTCATCACTAGCACAAACAGCCTTTCAGCACATCAAAGGTAAGCGCTGCTATATAATAAGGCACACTGCAGTCAGTGAGATATGGGTGGATGTAAACGCAGCTAAATAGGAAGATGTGTATTTAGAGATAAGTTACATCTCTGAATTCAAATCCCCACTTATCGCCTCTGATAAGTTACTCATGCATTTGAAGTCAGGACATGGTGTGTGTGTTCGCCTCTCTCCCCCAAGAGATGCATACACTTCATAATACCAAGTCAAAATTTTCAGTTCTAGTGAAAGGCTGTTACCGGAGCAGTTGTGGCAAGGTTATCTGGCTCTGGGGGCACTGATCTGCGGAGCTACAACATCCCACAGGGCTTGAGGTGAAGAGGCAAAATTCACTTAATGTTGGCTGTAAAAACTCACAGCAGCTGCTGGCTGACACAGTAGACGTGTATCATACATCACCAGGAGGTTTCTGGAGTCAAAAGGCCTCATCTTGATATTGTCCATCACAGGGCTTGAGCTGCTGTGAAGACACCCTGAGGTGTGAAATCTCACGCTAGGTGAGATGCACCGTCCAAGCCCTAGAGCGAACAACGGTGAGAAGATGGAGGAACTGCAAGGAGGCCTGTGGAGGTTGATGCATAAACCACAGCGACATAAAAAGTGTCGGTTCTTTTGTGCTGGAAGATGAAAAGCAGATTGGAAGGACGTCTCTCAACCCGGAGCTAAGAGTAGGTGCATGGGAAGGATGTTACCTCTGCACCCCGCAGAGAACATCGAAGGATCACAGACTTCCTTGGAAAAGGAAGCGATGACCAATTTGCCATAGTGAAATCACTGACAGGCACAATGTCCATGAAGTGTTCAGAGGACTAAGAGTTAGTTTGAGGGTCAAGGCACTCTGAGTTGGTTTTGTTACTTTGAGAGGAGAAAAATCTGTGAAGTTCTTAAAAGCTACCCTTGGAAAACGATGATTTGGTGGTGGATTTTGATCAGTTGAACTCTGTGGCTTCTGGAACTTAAGTCTGTCTATTCTGGAACTTAATTTGCTCACTTCAGGCTTTTAAATTTCAGGTGACACTTACTTCTTTCCCTTTTACCCCATTTTACGGGGCAAGGATTTTAAGCAGCTAAACTGAAGAGTGGAACTCACTGCCAGGGTCCCTTGCTGAGAGCAGGGGTGGAGCGCTGCCTCTGGGGCTCTATGGGTAAGGAAAGCTACATTGTCCCAGAAAGGACTAAGGCTTTTGGAGATACTGATCATTTGTTATCAGAATAAAGAGAGCCCTAAACTGAGCAAGGCTGAGCAGAGCGAGCCCAGTGAATGCCGTCTGCTCAAGGCTTCTGCACCTTCTTATGAAAGCTGTGGCTCTGGTCACATCAAGATAGCAAGGTGGCTTAGGTGGAACAGTGATTCCTGTGGTGATTCCCATGATCACACCTTTCTTGCAAGCCCATCATTCCTGGCTGATTTTCCAGAGCCATCTGACAAAAGCCTATCTCCAGAGAGGCATTCTCTAATCCTCCCCAGCCTCGAATGGGCTGTCTTTGATAAGCAACAGATGTGCAATGCCTGTCTCCTAAATGGGCTGCTGTGATAAGAGGACCCAGCCTTTCTCAGATCCGTGACATTAGAGGACCAGCATGGGCTCACCTATCTTGCTAAGGGCTGTTATCTGCTAATTCAGCACATGATAACTCACACCTAAAGGTATCCCTCTGTAATTACAGCCTGCTCTGATCCCTGAGGCTTCAGGACTAATAGGGTTGTGTTTACAGAATAAATTTCCATTTAATATTGTCCATTTGACTCAATGAGAAAGAGTGAGGCTGCAATGAGGGACCGATAAATGCTGCTGGAGTCCAGTCACAGACACTAACCGCAAAGATAAAACTCTAATGAAGCTGGGTTACTCTCCAACAGCTTATTTCTCATTACAGATTTAGGGCTTCAAAAACCCCAAATGACTAATGAGCTAAAGTCCCCTTTTCAAAGGAGGCCAAGGGCTGGATTCCCAAGGTCTTGACACCACAGTTGTCTCAATGACCAGAGAAGCTGGCAGCTGGTGGCATGTGCAACTATTCCTTTGCCATTGATGTTCCTAAGACCCCTGAAAAAGCATAGAAGAGGGGCTTCTAAGTCACTTTGGAAAATGTCTTTGTAAGGAAAATTAGGAACAAAGAAAATGAGAAAATTAGAAGCTAAAGTGTGATTTATATTCATGTCATTTCCCTGCTGTAGAAAACAAGGACATGCCGGCATGGTATCCCACTGACAACCAGCCTACTCAGACCGCTGGCAGTCTCAGACAGACCTGTGTTCTGCAACCGAAACTGGGATGTCTTTGAGGGATCTTTGCCACTTCCATGCTACTCCAGGTACAGTTTTTCCTGGTGTCACCATGGAAAATAAGTCTTGGCAACTTATTGCACAGAAATATGTCAGTCAGCACCCTGCCAGCATTCCCCTCCCAGGCGGCTGGGACTGACCTATGCTTCTCCATGCAGGAAATGAGAAGGGGATGCACTCTGCACCTAGTATAGCATGGTCTTCACTCTCCTTTCTAGGGACCAGGTCCAGCCTCCATTTTCAAGACAAATGTCAGTCTAGACATCCCTGAATCCTCCCCCACCTACTTTCACTGACGTCTGTCAGGCTGGAAGACATTAGTCATGTCATTAGATTAGCATGTCCAGAACCATTAGAACAAAACAACCAAAAAACCCCCCTTCTCTCCCAGTAAAGGTTTCTGACCTAGAGAGTTCTCCAGTAATAAGGCAAGAGCAAAAGCTTCCTGAGCAATTCCGGCTTTGAAGCTGGCTAATAAATCTTTTCGGCTGATCTCTGCTGTGAGCAGTGAAAGCTGTCAGAGGTTCAGAGGCAGGATTCTTTGTGCGTCCCCACAAAAGTGCTTCTGAACAGTGCACGTTGCTCTTCGCCGCTCAGCGACGGATGCTCCTTTGAAGGTGAAACCTCGTTTAAATTAGAAACAGCCCCAGCCGCCACGGTTTCTTTGTTTTGTTTTGTTTGTTTCATCTGCAGAGAGCAGGAAAGGAAGGGCAGCCGGGACACGCGAGAGGATTGGGATTTTCCCACTCTTTCTCATGAAAGCCCCATCTGTGCAAAGCAGCAATGTTTCACGTTCAAAGGGGCAAAGGCCAAGGAGGTAACAACAGCTGTCGTTAAAAAATGAAGCATCACAGAACTCCTTTGTCAAACACTACCCGTCCGTCCGGCTCTCAGAGGCACTAGGTTTCCTTGGAAACTACAGAAATGCCAACAGGCAGCAGGACTGATATATCAGGCACATGTTTGACCATCCCACAGCTTTTGGTGGGCAGTTAGATCTATCAGATGACGGCATTGCAACCTCAAGGGTCAGGTTGGCTTGTAGGGGTGTCAGGGCATGCTGAGACCTTTAGGATGCCTCTCTTCTACCAGGACTGCAAGACTCTAGCAATTCTAATGAGGCTGTGTAAGACACGGACCTGTGCTGGTGAAGAGTGTGAGCACACCACACCTCAGAGGTGTGGCTCACGTGGCTGAGCTGCTGCAATGCTGGGCTAAATGCACCTGAGACTAATGTTGGGGTGAGCTGCTGTACATCAAGGATCAGGAGGGTCCATCAACTGTCCTCTGTAGTGGGAGGCTCCTGTGCTGAGAATCCAGCATGAGGAGCTTAGGGTTTCTTTTCTGCCACTGATTCACTGTCTGATCATGGTAAAAGTTTCTGGGGCTGCAGTTTTAATCCTGGGGACTAGACTAAAAAGCATTTAGGAGCTTCTTTAGTGACCTGCAGGGCTCTTTGGACAGGCTAAGTTTCCAACCCATCAGCAATTCGGACGGTCTGATTTCCAGCCCCTCTGCACCACCTCCCGGGAACACAGAGGTGACCATGCTTTGAAGAAACCCGTTGTGCTCAGAAACTCAGCCAAAGCTGGGACCTGCTGCACTGAGAGTCCCCATCTCAGAGGCTTTTAGCCTGAATGCAGAGAAAGCAAGTGAGGGCAACCAGAGAGTCAGTGACCTGCCCCATCCCCGCAGAGAGACCAGGACAGAGCAGTGATGGGAATCTGGATGCCTGAGACTCCTAAGCCTCACCGTCTGCTCAGCATCTTTCTCTTGCAAAGACAGTGATGATAATAATAATTGTCATATTATTACTATCACTATTACTATGCTGACTTAACCCCTCTGGCACTTCTATCTATTAAAGTTGCAAAAAATGGGGAGCAGAGCCCCTTGCTGCACGACGAGCTCCTGGGAGGACTGCAGCCACTCTCCTAGCGCAGCGTTTCCAGCTGTACAACGTAACAGCAGATGCATACCACCCCCCCTTCGCCCATCGCAGGTCTGAGCCGTGCCGCATGCCGCACGATGGGAATCTCATCTTGACTGAGGCCTCTGGGCACAGCAGTAATGTGAATAATAACAATAATTTTTAGTCAGGTTTTTAATGGTAAAGCAAGCCTCTCTCCCTCTGAAGAATCCTTTAAATGTTCCCTCGCTCTTTATCTTTTGCTTCCTTTAAACTGTGATTGAATTTAGAACTCATGAAAATGTGAGTCTGAGAGCGTTTACTGGAAGCCAGCTGCTCTTGCTTTTTCATCTCACTCTCTCTCTGCTGGCCTGTCTCATGATCTACCTTTTCTGTGTCCACCCCGTGAAAGCAAAACACATTTCTCTAGGGGAAGCTGGTGTATAATCAGGGTTTGAGTAGGTTTGGGTCATTCATCTTCATGTGGACAATAAGGTCATGAAGTGGGCACTGCTCACTTATTTTCCTTCCTAATATCTTTCCTCAACAGCAAATGGCATCTTAATAAAATGGAAGCTTTCCTTTCTGTCTTTTTCAGAGGGAAAAAGAAAGGGTTGTTGGAAAATCAAAACCTGAATGCGTTTTGCTTTTTCTGCACCAGGCAATCGGCATTTGGCTCTTTTTTTCTGTGGATGGAAACCAAGACTAAGCAGTGCTCAAACCTCTAATTGGGGTTTGGATTGCTGCACCCTTGAAGAGCTGGTCAAATACAGGGAAACTATTGACACGATTTTTCACAACGGAGGAAAAATGTCTTCCTTGGCATGCTGTCAGAAATTCATTGTTATAAAAGCTCCTTCATGACGGTACCGGCAGGTTAACCTGTGTTGGTTGATGGATCTTGTTTTATTGCCCTTTCTGGATCTCTTTGCTTTGATAACATGGAGAGAAGTGTCAGGATCTTAACAGGGGGCTCGGAGATGTGCAATCCCACCACATGTCCCAGGAATACAAGTCAGCCCAGCTGGTGCTAACAGAGGCAATAGAAACCTTTCCTCTTCGCATCTGGGCAGGGCACAGGTTAATAGTTCTTGCAAATGTTGCTCCCTTTGGCACAGGAGACCCGAGCACAGGTCTGGCAGCTTTCCCAAATGTGTCTACCTGGCATCAGCAGGCACGCGGTGGCCAGAGTGACTGATGTCCACCGCACCCTAACTGCTACGAACATCATCCTCTGTGCTGGACTGTGTCGTTGAGGAGACATGCTATTATTTCACCTCCCTTCTGGAAATGTTAAAAGACTGAAGACAGAAGAGCCTCTTACAATCATAAAATAACATAGATGGGCACTTCTATTTTTCATCTGACCTTTCTTTCTTCCACCATTCCTTTCATGCACACTACTTCTAAAAAAAATTGTGGTGTGGAAAACTTCTAGACTAGGTCAGATCACATGGAAGTCACCAAGAAAATTCCGATCATGCTGTTTACCTTGCCCATACTGGAGCTAATGAGTTTGGCAACTGGCTTCTGCGGGAGCAGAATCAGGGCATAACCATGGTCTGGGTTTGTACAGCACCAAGCACAGGTGGAGCAGAAGTCCTGATCTGTGTTAGGCTCTCTGGCTCTCTAAGGCCACCATCTCCATTAAATACAGAATAGATGGAGAGAAGAAGGAACCAAGGGAATAACCACGTAAATGGCTTTGCTGTAGGTGCAAGGACTGGGGTGCTGGAAGGGACGGGAGGTGCAGGAGGGCAGCACTATCCCTTTCGCACGGAGCAAGAGTTAACATTTACAGAGCAGAGTCTATTTTGGGAAGAGGAGTGAACTGCTTAGGGATGTACTTGACTGGGCAAAATCCATCACTTCTCTCTCTTTTTCGTTTTGTTTTGTTTTGTTTTGTTTTGGAAACACCAGGTACATGGGAGGGAGGAGTGAAGAAATTTGAGTTAAAAAGAAGAGTTACGCCAGATCCTGATAAAATAAACTTGACACAAAATTAGAGCACAGGTTATAGGAAAGGGGAGTCCCTTTTTAATAATACAAAAAAGACCTATATTGTGAATCTACATTAGAAAAAGCCAGAGCAATTAGAATTTCAGGCTGCCACATAACAGGCTCACAGTAAAATAGGAATATAATGTGCCAGGTCTTTTTATTAAAGACAAATTGTCAAATAGCTTGTGATGGAAACCTGCCCTGTCTGAGACTGATCAGAGAGGAGCTGGTGAAGTACCTGCTGCTCTGCTGTGAGAGACTGACATTAAAGCAGGTGGGGACAGGAATAGTTTGTGGCTCTGCTAGCAAAGAGCTCTGAGAGGTTGTGCTTCTTCCTTCCGTGTATT
Organism: Aptenodytes patagonicus; assembly: GCF_965638725.1. Classification (NCBI taxonomy): domain Eukaryota; kingdom Metazoa; phylum Chordata; class Aves; order Sphenisciformes; family Spheniscidae; genus Aptenodytes; species Aptenodytes patagonicus. Next base: position 5,728,960 of record NC_134969.1, read on the forward strand.
CAGTAAATGAAGAAGTTATTTGAAGGCAGACATGGAGGCTGAAGTCCCAGTCTGCTCTCTCTTGGCATGCCTGTGCACCAGGGCTCACTTTCCCTGTGTTTTTAAGTGTCACTGAGTTTCAGAGAGTCGGGGTGTCTTTCCCAGATTCACCAGCTAATCCCCGGTCTCCTTTGTCCTCTTGGCTCATAGGGCTGGCCCTGGCCGGACCCACCACGGCATGGAGAAGGGGCAGCGAGGCCAAGGGAGCGCTGAGTTTTGCTTCATGCACGGCAACTTCCAAGCTGCAGTCCCAACTCCTCCTTTCCATGTTTGGATCCATCACCTGAACAGCACTGCCCACCGCCCTGTCCAGAGAGCCCCCAGGACTGGGGGGGTGGTTGTGCTTGCTCCTGTGGGTTCATTTCTGATCCTACCTACAGAATAGATGGGCTGTGGGAGAAGGACAAACCCTGGCTTTGTTAGCATGAAGTTCAGAGCCAAGCCCCGGGGCAACAGGGGAGCTTTGTGCTCCAGCCTTGCTTGCAGGCTGCAGGAGCGTGGGAAGGCAAGGAAATGGTGAATATGCTCCCTCGTGGCAGCTCTTGCGTATGCAGCACATCCACCCTTGAGCAGGCTTCGGAGGCAAGAATATATAAGGCTGCAAGGTCCCATCCTGCCAGGCAATGTTCAGAGGAAATCTATCCATCCGCCTGTCTAATTATATTGATGTAATTAGGCAGGTCCCTCAGCACTTGTGCAGATTTCAGTTTTACATAACATCAGCACTTGGCAGGTTTTGCTTAGCCACCTCCAAAAGAATAATCATTACCACGTTATTTGTGCTGTGGGATTACGTGCCCCAGCTGGGATCAGTGTCGCGTTGCACAAGGACCTCTCTGTACACCCTGTAAGAGGTGGCCCATGCCCTAAAGTTTAGATGGATAAACGGGGTTGGTTTCTCAGATTCACCAAGAATCTCTGTGTATATGGCGTCTGGCATGGGACTGTTGAAATGAATTGCCCCAAACACAATAAAGTCATGACAGAGCCAAAATCTGAACCCTTGGCAGCTGGATTTTGAGCCAGGCTCTGCCAGTCACTCTTCAGCCTTCAAAATAAACTTTCAAAACAAGGTATCAGGGTGAGTTGCACTGTGCACACTCCACCCCCGGCACCTCTATGGGCTGGTGCAGAAAATCCCACGAGGGCTCTACAATTTGTGCTGAGCGGTGGCAACTCCCTGCCTCGGTCTGCAGCAACATCTGAGCTCCTCTCAGCCAAGGTGAAATTAAAATAGACAGAAACAATTACTGCAGGGAAAGTAGAAAAGTTAATAGGGGCCTTGAGCGTGCTTGTGAGACATTTGTAGGGTGGTGGTTTGGTTTTTTTTTTAACTCTTCAGGTCTCAGAAAATAGCTCCAAAGGTAGAAAGATTCTGTAAAAAGACTTTTGCAAATGTGCATGACGGAGCCTAGGAATGCTCTAATGATCAAGTAGGCATTTTGTTCCTCATAGTTTATCTCCTACAATCATGAGAATCCTGTAGTGGAGGAAAAGGAGAACCTGGATGACTTATTATAAAACAGATTGTTAGAAAAGCAAAGCTGCCTTGGACAAAGGAGGAAATTTGATACATGTCTTTGTCTGGTCTAGTAGGAATCCATCCAGAGACATCTAAGGCCCATGGAAAACCTCCTTTTGGCATCACTGGGCGTTGGATCAGGCCCCCGTGTGGCAGGAACCGTGCTATGCCCTAGTGCACACACATGCATTTCAGCTTCAGTATGGAGAACCCTGCCTTTTTTATGCAGTGAGTGAACGGGTAGATGAATCGGGACCTAAAGCCTTTTTGTGGTCGGTCAAAACAGGAATCACCTTTACTGATGAGCTACTGCACGAGCACTTCCACTTCCAGATGTCAGCTTCGGCCAGTAGAGGCGAGCTCCTCCAGGGATGCCACATCGACATGCCCATACTTAAGGCTCTGATGCGTTAGCTGGCCATGAATATTCTCCTGCTCCAGCAGCGGTTGCCCAAAGGGTTGTTCTCCCCTTCACCTTTTCAAATCAGACCTCAGAGCCTAATGCACCCAGTGTGATAGCTTTTGCAAAACCACACACATACACAAAAAGAAAAAACTTAGGCTTTTTAATTTGCTTCTCACACAAGTCAGAAAGATGGATGGTTAGCTGCCTGGATGATGGTTTCTAGATATCCCTGTCTTGTCGCTTAATCATACACTGTATCAAGCAAACAGTTCACATTCTTAATACGACAGTGGCGATGTCTGACTGATTCTCCCTGTTCATAAACCAGATCGTTATCTCTTCCCATCTGCAAACATAAAAAACCATAGTGTTATTACATGACTGATGCCATCGTAAAACGCTCCCCACGTCCCCCCTGCCTTCCTCCCCCCCACTCTCATTTTTACATTCCCGTCAACTGGACCGAGACCTTCTATCTCTCCCGCCATCCCCTCTGTCCCTTCTCCAGAGGGCTGACACAACAGTCATCTCTGCTTTTCACTTTTATTTTCAATAGCGGTGGTTTATCCCTCTGGCATGCTGGCTCTGTGCACCGGCTGGAGGTAGGTGCTGTCCCCCTCCCAGTCCTTGCAATGTGTTTCCTCTTAGTCTCTCTGCACCCAGTAAATCAGGGATGCTAAAACATATTTTATTTGGAGCATCTGCTGGAACAGCAATTAATCACTGTCAGGCTATCTGAAAATAACCATTAGTTTTTGTTTTATTCTTTACTATATAAGCAGAAGAGATACAGCTCTATTCCAGTTATTAATCCTCTTGCTCGCTGGAGGAAGGCCAGACTAAACCTGGGAGCAGACGTCTACCAGTTGATCCCGGGAAATAAAAGATGGAGTTTAGGTGGAAGGTGGAGCTTCGCTGGAAATAGGGATTGACTGAGAAAAGAGGGGGGGCTTCGCTGTGAACGTCGAAGGGACCGTATCTGAGGAGAGGGAAGAAGTCTTGTAGCTCTGCAAACAGATGTTAATGTTTAACAGGACACATAAAAGGAACCGCTACAAAGCTTTGAGAAAATTATTTTTCCTTTGTTTGTTAGCTTTGAGCTCTTTAGGCAGTTAATTAAAGGATATTCTTGGAATATATCTTTTTCAAATTTAGGCACACAGCCAAAACAAATGACCGTAAACTTGGCATCCTAGAGGTCTCTATTAATTTTTCCTCTATGATTTTGGGGTCGTGCGCTGCTTTTTAAGGTCAGAATATTGTTTTCCTAATTTCTAGGACCACAAATTCTCTTTCATGAGATCTAAAAAATCCAAGCTCTGTTTTTTAAGCCCTAGGCTTCATTGCCAGTAGACAGGGTCTTATAAGTGAGACTTCCAAAAGATTTTGCAAAGTCTAGTTCCTAAGTCACTTAGACACTTCTGAAAATTCCTATGATATATAAAATTTAGGCAGCAGCACAGTGGGATATCATCTCAGTAACTCTCTGCCGGGTTCAGCTCTGTAGGGCTAAAAGCCAAACTACCCTTAAAGTCAACCGAAGTGATTTAAAGCTAAAGACAGAGAAGATCTGCTGGGAATTGACACCCCAGTCTTCTTCGCAGTGTTATAGCCACATTTTGAATATATGCAGCAGGAGCGTGGTAGCAATACAACATTCACATGCAGTGCATACACAGTTTCAAGATCTCTGTGCCCAAATATGTGTATATATATGTGTGTGTGTGTGCGTGCACATGTACATTAGTGGCTGTGTGTGACTAAGTCCATAACACACACAAAAAAATTTCATGGACTGAGAATTATAAAAGTATTAATTATGCTTATAAGCATGAAAGCATTTAAAAGGCAAGTAGATGAGGCACTTAAGGACATGGTTTAGTGGGTGGTGGTGTTGGGTCGACGGTTGGACTCGATGATCTTAGAGGTCTTTTCCAACCTCAATGATTCTATGATTCTATGATTCTAAAACCGTGTGTGCACACCTGAAGTTTTCATGCCTACCAAAACTGGCTCCATGGTTATAAAAAGTGGCTCCGTACAAACTGTCTGTACTTCTGTGAATACATTTTAGCACATCAGATGAACAATGCCTTTATTATTCATGCTTATCTTAACGCTGCAAAACACAGGCCTGTGTCCTGCACTGTGCTGTGGCTGATTTCCATGGGCATTACTGCTGCTGCCAGGTAATGGAGTTACTCCTCTAACTCCCATGGTCTAAAATAATAAATCCCCAACCTCTGCTGATGATCTGGCACAGAAGATCACAACTTGCACACTGTGAGAATGAAGCTCATGTGCCAGTTGGAGAACTCTGCTATTGTCATTACTGGTTCTTTTTTTCCCATCAGCTCAGATTTCCTTTGCAGTGTGCCCCCCCCCGACCACCTACAGGGAGCAAGAAAGGCTCCATGGACCAGGTTGTCTCCCCTACTCCCCGACTTCTTCCTCATGTCCCATACACATGGGGGGGAGATGGCGTGGTGCTCTGTAGGACCCAGTGGTGGATGTGGAGGCAGTTTCTGCAGAGCTTTAGGCATTTGCTACCATCCATCCCCAAATTAGAAAAAAAAAAACCCTAATTGCTCAGGTTTTTCCAGCAAGTGTTCCTCAAAACTCTGCAAAATAGGTCCTTAATGAATCATTTCATCTCATTGATCTCTTTAACTGAAATCACTTACTTACTTAAAATTTTAAAATTTGCTACTGTCCTGCAGGTCATTTTGTTTTTAGAGATGCAGACTGTTAGGAAGCTAATTATGTAAAACTAGCAATTAATTTCTCACAAGCATGACAAATATTTTTTGGTGAGCTCCAGCCAATTCGTGTGGTGTTAACTGCAGTGGCACGTGCCAGGAACGAAAGGCTGTCCTGGGATATCAAGGCCTTAACGTTATTTTTAAGAGATACGTGATTCCTTTCTGCTGAACCCCTATTGCTTCCATCTACACGCATGAAAAGAGAGTGCAGGGACATCACATGTCCTCAGGATTTTTAGGCATTTCAGTATGACTTTTGCCTGAGACAAGATGCAGAAATTCTCTTAAATCCACTGGACTTCCTTCCCAGGGGCTGAGGTTCCACACTTCTGCCCAGATTCATGTCATGTAACATTATAGATTTAGCTGCAAGATCTAAATAAGGTGTCCAGCCTCCATAGGCTTTCTCAGCATGAGCATGTGGAGAGAAGAGTACCTCCAGAAGATGTTAGCCCACCCACAAGGTGCAGGGCTCTGTGAGCTGTCGGTCCAGCTCCATGGACAATAGAAAGAGCCACGGTTTAGGCTCTTCTAGGCATGACAGAGCTCTTGGAGATGGACACCCTGAAGGACTTCAATGACCAGGCTGCTGAGAAAGCTAGGAAAGACAAAGTGAAAATTTTGCATGGGACAGCAATTGCCAGTTTTGCACAGCCGTTGACGTGGTGGTTCCTGGGCTGCACTCTGACTCAGACCCTCAGATCCCACTTGCACAAACTCCTGTCAAAACAAGTGGGAGTGTCAAAGACAACTGAAGTCTGCAAGGAGACCTCCTAACGATGCCAGCTGCCTGGACCACACCGTTATGAATGAGCACAGAGGAGGCAGGTTCCCACCTGAAGCACACTGCTGTAACTCCAAGGCTCTCTGGTACTTACACAAGAGGATCAGGTTCTCTGCACCAGATTAAAGCGATGCTTGGAAACAATGTCTTTCCAAAATCTGGAAGGCTTGGGGGAGAGATACTTTGTTTGTTTTTTCTAGGTGTGTGTGAACGAGATTTATAATATAAAAGTGACAGTACTTCAACCCAGCAAGCCTGTTCCTGATGCCAAACGTTGCGTGGTTCATGGTCCCACATGTGCTTCCTGCTCATTTATTTATCTTCTACCTGCAATAAAGATAGTGACTGAGCCATTTTTCCTGTTTGTAGAAACCTTGATGTTGCCAGACGGGAAGTTCAAACAGTAATCAAAGCGTGACTTCGGGACTTTTTTTTTCACCACTTTGTATGGGAAGGGATTGGCTGAAATTCCCTGCCCTTTCCCTGCAGAAGGCATGGTGGCTATGAATCAAAGTCCTTGTGTTACCATGGCTTAATGGGTTACTGACTAACAAGACAGACACGGTAACGAGCTGTTTGCATGCTCTTTGTCCATCTTGTTGCAAAGAAAATGTGTTAGCTCCATGAAATGTAGTTAAGCCAGCAGCTCGTGGGGTGGCTTAGAGCTCCTGTGCAGCTCAGCTGATGAAAGGCAATGCCTTGACCTGTCATGGCTCAACAGCTTTCAGGGATGTGTCAGCTTGAGTCTATCTAAAGTTCATTTGTTCCCTGTACGAAGCTGAATTTTGCCTTTTGTGAATACAGAATGTCCTGGACAAGCTGCCTCTTTACTTCCATTGGCTTATCTAGGCCACGTGGTTCACATGGGCACTTGTACCCTCTGCAAAGTCAAGGTTACAGAACTGAAGTGTGAAATGATATTACAGAGAAAGGCAGCATCAAGTAGGAAGAGCAAGATTTGTTCAGACTGGAATCTTATTGAAAACACAATTCAAACCTCGCTGGAGATTCAGAGATGAAAATAATCCTTTACTTTTATTTTGCCTTTATTTTCAGTCTGTCTTCTTTGTTCTCAACACTGGAAGGGCAGAAATACCAGTAAAAATGCCATTCCTATTGTATTTAATTGTTCCAGTTGAACATGTGAACAAGAGCCTGAGATGGAGAAGGCTCGAGGCAGCTAAAATGTCAGACTGAGAAGCTTTGAATTTGGGGAGAAAAAAGAACACTACAGTAGATGTTGGTTAAATCAAACACCTGAATTGCTGGATGCACCCTCCCCTTTCCCCACCCGGCAGAGAGGCTGTCATGTGCCAGTTCACTCCTTCTTCTAAAGGGGAACTTTTCAGTAGGTTCAGTCAAAGCCATAATGTTAGCTAATACACGCCTGTTGGAGAATCACCTTGCTTCCTCCTGTATCCTCTCAGCTATTTGCACAAAATAACACTAATTATCTAAAACGTTGGCTTCCTCAGAATACCTGTTGGAACAGAAGATACAATTACCATAATTTCACTTCCCATAATCATTCTCCATTACGACAAGCATCTAAGGTACCTTGCGCTTCACCTGGGAGACGGTGAAAGCAAAGATTTAACTCATTTAACTCTTTTCAGCCCAGTTTAGAAAGACTGAAGTATGGGCTTTGTTGTAAGAAGTCTGTAGGAGCTGCACCCATGGGCTTGCTGAACTGGTGATTTAGAACTACAAGGAAGGTATTAATCTGTCCTAAAATTTGAGTATCTCTGGTTTTGCTGTCTGAACTTTCATAATGTCCAGTAGAAAAATAAGCAGTTCCAGAAGGTAGCTAGTTCATCCTACTTAATTCAAATGCTATGTTTAGGATAGTATAAGTTGCCCTCCGAAGGTGCAAGGGGTATGACTTGTTCAGACTGGACCTCCCACTGTTTGACAGCAAAGCTGACTCCTGTAAACCCAAAAATCTGCCTTTTCAACTGTGTGGGGAGCAGCCAGTGGAGGTCTCTGACATTATCAGAGTACTCCTACACCGTGTGTCCTCATTTTGTTTAGATCTGAACTCCTCCTATTGCTGAGATGAGTCAAGTATAGAGAGGTACCCGAGCAGACTCGTTTGTGCTTGTGAGCCTCCAGGGAGAGGAAAGGCCAACTGCAGGGTGCAGCCGGGGGGCTTCAAGTGAGCACTGAGGATGGGACACTGAGACCCCAGATTACTTTGCATTTGCATGGCTTAGGAGCAAACACTGAGACAGCTGCCCCATCTCAACCACGGGGAAACAACTTCCAGCAGAGAGTTGGAGACTTCTTTAGGAATATAAATTTCATGGCTTGTCCCAGCCCTTCTTCTTCTCTGCTCTTGGCTTCCTTTTCTGAGGAAAGCAGGCAAAAACTTGGGCTTTACTCTCCAGTTCTGTTGCAAGCTCCCTTTCCGTTCCTTGCCATGCTTCTCTGAGACAACCACTGCGCTGGTAACAAGGGAATGCCAGGCAGCGTTTTATTCAGATCTGAGCAGATAATCCCACTCAGGATCTTCTCAGATATCAGCATGGCACAGCAGAACACAGACTCTGAGACCTGGTGGAAGCAAACCTCTATGAAACCTCTCCAGGATGCTGGAAAGACAAAAAACACTCATCATTAATTCTTCCACCTGCTTGGATGAGGGTGCACCAGGTGCTGTAATTGCTGTAACACACATCTCTGCAATTACAGCCAGCTATGATACCTCCCGATTCTGCGCGATTGATGGATGTTTGAATCAGTAACCGAGGCCTTTGAAAGATGAGGACTGGAATTTTAACAAGCTCAGGAATATTCATTCTCGCCACCCTCCACCACACATCTTTTCAGTTTTCGTTAAAAAAGTTAATGTTGCAACTCCTGTGATGTGACTGCTTTCTCTGAAAACCCTCCTGCCTGGCCACAATTCCCAAGGGCTTGCTGCTCCTTGTGGTGGTGGCACGTGAGCACAAGCAGAAGAAATCAAGCTGCTGAACGTCCAGCTTCTGCGTGTCACCACCTCCAAAGAGGAGCAAGCCTTTCTTTTTAGACAGTAAAATTTTGCCTGTGTTCTCCCGCCATAACCTGAACAGACCTTATCCCACTCCGAGGAACTGAACCACCACTTTTACCAGCTCATACATACCAGATCATACAGAACTAATATTAACTCGGCTGCTGGCAGCCCTCCTTGAACGCTGGTGGCTCAAGCTAGGGGTTTTATAACAGAAAGTTTTAGTTTTAATCCCACTAGTGACCATAAAATTGACAGAAGCTCACAAAGTTGGTTAAGTTGTATAGATAAATCCTTTTTTCCTTCATGTACCTAGAAGTATATTTTATATGATCTCCATTGGTACTAACAGGGTGAGCAATAGCGGTAAACACAGCTAAAATAATGAGAAAATTGTATATTAGGTTTCTGTCCTGGCAGAGTTTTCTCGGAAACACCAGTCTGGATATTTCAAAAACCTTCAGGCAGGCCCCCAAATCACGAGGGTAATATGCTTTAAAAATAATAAGATTTCATAAATACAAATCGATAATGAGGTTCAGTTTTGCCTTTCCAGTGGGTTCCTTGGCCTTCACGTGCTGCTTGGTCTCACTCTTCAGTCCTGCAAGTCAAAACATTATCTTTTCTTTAAAATAAGAAGCTGAAATCTCTTTTACCCCTGACTCTGGGAGCCGGAGCTTCCAGAAGAATATTGAATACTGCCAGCTTCTTAATCAAATCATCAGAAATTTTTTATTTTCTCTATTTTTCAGAGGTTGAGGATTGTACAGTATGTTAATGAACAGCTTTCATTATCCTCCCCCTTTCCCCTCCTGCCTTCTTTCAGGGGTTTATTTTTAAAAGTACCATCCAGGGCATTGGAATAGCAATAAAGAATAGGTTAAAGCCTCTGATGTTTCATTCCAGGAAAGCTGAAAAGATTAATGCACTTGTCTGCAACTTGAGCCTTTGCTATTCCCAGCTCTCCAGAAACCAAACAGCATGTACAGCAATTTCTTTATTACTTAAATCACATTGCACGATTATTAGACCACTTTGGCTGGAAGGCAGCAAAATTGCACTGGCCGCCAAGGTGAAAGGTGACCGAAAGAAGGTCAGCTTAGCAGCTGATGGGAAAATCTTGTTGGCTTCATAGGACATCATCGTAGGTGTAGCAACTTGGAAGGCCTGGCGTGTGGGGAAGGCAGAAGCTACCCCCTCCCTGCATTTTGACATCTGTTGTCATTGCTTTGCGTGGGAGAAAGGCTCATTTTGGCAGCTACAGCGGGCACTGTCCTTGGGACTGGAGCTCATGGAAGCATTAGCTGTTACAGCTGGATCTAGAAAACCAAGCTTCTCTCTCACACCTCAAACACACAGCACAGAGCAGTCACGGTGGGTTGCACATATCCAAGTGTTGGCTAAATTTCTCTCCATTCAGGGTTTTTATCCTTAGACGGCACAGATTAGCAGAGGCACAAGGCAATTCAAAGCGTAACATCATCCAGCGTGGAGCAGAGCGCTGCATCTGCCAGTGATGGTTTGTAACAAAGCCTGCAGTACACAGTGGACCAGCTCTTCAGTTACTAACACAGACATGGAAGATCTCGTTTTGCTAAAATGCTACAGCTCTGTAATGATATTATGCACTGTAAAAATGGGCATAAATTGGAGCACACTGCATTGTTATCATTATTTGCACAGCACAAACATATAATTAGATGGTATATGAGGACAGAGCTAATGGCATTCGCTAACTGTTAATACTAAATTTAATATGTTTCAAAAGATTTGGTTTTTACATTATTCTTTAATTTGGTTTTTCTTGCTTTCATCTTTTTTTTTTCCCCCTAAACATCTTCTCAAAGGTTAGATTACAGCTGCTATTAATATTTCTGGGTGTTCCTAACTTTAGCTGTATCTATTTTTTGCGATTATTTATATGTTGAGTATCTTTGTTAATAGTAACCAGACTCTTTAGGATGGCAAGTATGAGTGACAGCCAAAGGAATCACTTTATACAGGATTCCTGACACAATATTTTGACAATTTCATTTTAAGTAAGACACTATGATTGTCAGTTCAGTTACAATATGGTTGTTGCTCCCTAGTGGAAAAAAATCAGAAAATGGAAGGAAATCAAATTCCCGGCTAAGTGATTTTTACAGTAAAACATTCAGGTCTTGCCCTTGCCTCTCATTGCACGTGTACAACATTGCATGATGCTTGAAATGCATAAGGAGAGAGCAAACATCTAGCAAGCGTTTGAGAACCCAGGCATACTTTGAATAAGCACCTAGAAAATATAGGTAATTCATCACTCTTTGTAGGCTGGTAATAGTGTTTTGCCATTTCTGCTCCTTTTCTGCCTAATGCAATGCCTGGAACAAAACACAATATTGCTAATGGAAATGCTTTGGAGATTTCCTTGTATTTTTAAGCCAAAAAAAATTTCTCATGGGAATTGAAAGGGAAAATGTAAGACTGTGGCTGTGCATAGCTTTCTTGGATGTCTTGGGGGTAGGGCAGGAAGAGTGTTAGGAAGAAATGAGGTGGCACTTGCGGGGAATTGTTGGGGAAACATTTATTTCTATGGTAGAAAAAGAAGTTTTTAAAGTGGAAATGTTACAGGAAATGTATCTGTTATATAAATATAAATCTGCTCTTCTTGCAAAAAGCACTTTTACCAAAAAAAGTGGTTTTTGTATCACCAGGTCTTTTGGACAAAGGGAACAGGTAAGGGTGGCTCTGGGCCAGGAGTCTTAGATGCATGCTCTGGGAGAGAGTGGGTGGGAAAAGTCCAGGTCTTGACTGTTCATTGAGGGCCCAGAGCTGAACCCTGTATAATAACTCTCCCTGCCTCAGTTCTTCAATACCAAGTTTAGACCGTTTCCCTTCTGTTCAAACACATAACGAAAATGCATTTTGAAGCTGTAATTATACCGTTGAATGGAATATGTGTTTTCTGGACAACTCTAAATTGTATGCCACAAACCCAAAGGAGGGTTAGGATTAAATGGGGCAGGTCGTTGGAGCATTTTGAAGAGTTATGGGTTTAAATTAAGAATGGGAAAATCCAGGCTGAATATCAGGAAAACCTTGTTGGCAATAAGCTTATAGTTGCTATGATTTATATAGCCATTACTGCCTAGAAGCTTACATCAGGGCCTCTCTACAGATCTATAAATTAAAGATTGGGGCCTCACTTTAGAGACACACAATGGATGATAAGATACTGAGGTTGCTGCTGGATTAGGTGCTGGACAAATGCATCCTTAAAGTCAGAGCTTAGACCAAACAATTTGCAATGCAAATACATCAGGCAGAAATTTTGGAGCAGGAGGAAGAGCCCCAGCAAAATACAAATGACGACACAGAACATTACGGATAGAGACTGGATTATAAATCAGGCCTCTGCTGATCAGTCTGCCATGGAGCTACTGAACTGCAGTGCCTCCTGTTATCTTGAAGGGGAGTCTGGATCTGACAGAGAAACGCAGTCCAACTGATGCAAATCCATACTGGGCTGAGCACATGCGAGGGATAATCAAACATTAATTTTTCTTGGGGTCTTGTCGGAGCACTTTCTCACTCCAGGCCATGCCCATCCTAACCCTTCGCTCTCTGACGGTCCTTCCAGCTACTTCTGTGAACCTAAAGACTCTTTTGGTGGCACGTTTCATCTTTATTCAATGCCTCCCTGGAGATTTTGCCTTCTTCCCTTCACCACAGGTCTGCATGTGGGCTGTGTGTCCTGTACACGCGTACTTGCCTTTAGGGATTCAGTGTCCGGGTCTCATGGATTGATTGCTGGCTTGATTGATGGCTATTGAACTCAATCCAAGAGTGGGATATCTCCGTTTGTCAGTGTGTTACATCTCACAAAGGGTAGCCATAGGCCTGAGCAGGTTCATAGAGAGAGTATGGGTCTCGTAAGACAGCGTATCCTCATCCTTGTTCGCATGGGCACCAGCAATGACGAGACAAGCTCTCATCAAGAGCGACAGAGCCAGCCCAGGGTGGTGGTGGGTCATGTTAGCCCACACTGGCAGGTCAGCTGTGACACCTCAGTGCAACAATGGTCTTTCTACATTTCTCCCAGTCCCAGAGCAGGGTCTGACAGCAGCCAAAGGATCTCTGCCCCATGCCCTGCAGCACCAGATAGATGGTCTTCATGGGCTCCACAGGGCGCACCTCGATGTGTCTAACTTAGGCACGTCTGCACCACTGCCAGGCCTCTGCAGACAAAAGTGTAATACTCACTTTATCACCCCACTACCAAATTTTAGACAATTTTAGACATTCATTTCACTAATAAATGTGGAGATGTTGGAGTTGGCTGATGAACTGTCTGGGATTTAAACTCTGCCATTGCATCACATTTGATTTGATATAAAGCAAGGTCACTCCTCACCCTTTAGGTTATTCAGGAATAGAAAATTGAAGCCATTTGAACTGAGGTGATATTTCTTAATATAATAATGGCTGGGAAATTGAACTGTAAGAATGGCTTCTTAGTAGTTCATAGGAGGTGCTTTTTAAAAATTAAGAGTAGAAGGAGGATGACTATACTTTAATCCCAAGATAAATCATGTTTCCAAAATGGCTAGCAAAGCTCAGGAGTTGATATGATTAGGAGACTTAAAGCTGTGGCGGGGCAAGTTAAAGCGCTCACTAATGATTGTCACTGGATTACGGAGGGACACGTAGGACTTTCTATACTCTGTCAGTTCTTTGCATCATTATGCATTGCAGGTGGTTTTCAGTGAGGACTGTTTCTTGATGTTTCACAATAAAGGCAAATAATTACAAATACAACCAGTTCATCTGATCTTCACATTTCTTTGGAGTTGCAGTTTTTTTAATCTTTCTCCAAATTCTTGAAGTATGGAAGACGCCAGCAGGAGAAAACATACTGAACTGGTTAAAATAATTCTAGTTGAAATCCCTCTCTCTCCTACTCTGTGTATATTTAAGCATGGAACAGCTTTTTAACCAAAGCGAGAATTTTAGCAGAAAGCTGTTGTTTGGGTTAAAATATCTCCAATTTTGATCACTGAACATTTTGATTCTTTGCATATCCTTCTCATTTTCTTCCTCCCTCTTGCTTGGCTTCAGTCCAGTGGGAAGAGAAGGCAGGGTTTTTTGGTTGGGTGGGGGTTTTTTGCTTATCTTAAGTTTTGCAAAAAAAAAAAAAAAAATTGCAGTCCGAAAGATATCCATGTATTTTGAGGTTTTTTGAGATAGAAAACACTTTTTCTCAAACAGCTGTAACACACCAGCTGCTCCTGTCTCTCTTCGCTCATCTGAATTCTTTCTACCCTTCTTCTTTCCTCATTAAATTCCCTCTTTCAACTCGTTACTTTCATTGTTCAACGATGAACTTCTGGCTGTTGGAGACATGACCTATTTAGCTACATTCACAGGAGAATGGGCTTCTGTGACAGCTGTCTCCTAGCCCAGACCACAGGCAGTGCCACAAGCCTTGCATCCCTTTTCCACCTTTATTCAAACAAAAGTCCCATTGCTTGAGAATCGGAATCTGTGTTCGGTGTTGTGTAAAACAGGGCTTGCCTTTTGTTCTCCCGTAAGCGTTTTGCTGTTAGAGAGCTTTTGGATTGGCAACTCTGATGAATGAAGACGGAGACATTGTCAGAAAACGCCTTATTTTCCTTTTGGAAATGCTCACTAACTATGACAAAAATGTTCATTGTTTTGGTGAAAAACATAATCTCTTTTTTTCCTAAAGAATCCAAATGCGGCAAGGCATACCCCTCCCCCGTAAAAAGTGTGAATTCAGGATTAGTTGAATTTGATTTGTTTCATCTAAATAGGCTTCTGTAGAAGAAGGAAACAATCTAATCTCTTTGTCCATCTTTGACAAAACAAACAAAAGTGGATTGAAATTTCATGACAGAACAACTTGTTAACAGCAGGGACAGTGTGACACTGGAACAGGCAGTCTGGGGAAAGTGACATTTCATCATCGATGGGCTTTACAGGGAGGTTAAGCAATCCTTTGTTGCAAGTGGTGTGTGTACATATATATATATATATATACACGCACACCAGTTACTGCTCTGGGATAACGTGTGGACTAAGTCTTAAGCAGGTTTTCGCAGAATACCAAGGTTGGGCAAGACCATAAAACCCTGAAAAAATTAAGTAAAACAACCGAAAACTGGTGGAAAGTAAAAGAAATGTTGCATTTTCAACTGTAATTTTGTCCATCTCTCGCCCATTAGATTAAAAAGCAGGTATTTCCCTGCAATAATTTTTGACCCTGGTGCCAAGTAAGGTGGACAGGGTAGCACCAGCCCTTGGATATGCTGCGGGAGTGGTGGTGTCCTATTAGACTGGCTTTGCACAGGCGGAAACCCCTGCAAACCGGGTCTTAAACTGGTCAACGTTGGCTCTACCTCACCGAAGTCAGCAGAGTTATTTCCGCTTACACCAGCTGGGAATACAATCCCTAAGTCTCTGTATTAACGTAATTCTCTGCAATGTTGCTGGAAAAGGTTTATTTTGCCTAGTAAGAGAGCAAAGGAGAGAGAGAGAGTGCTACAGAGAGACAGCAACAGGCAGCTTATCCAAGCTGCGGGTGCCTCTGTGGATTAGAGTGGTGCAGGAAAGGAAAAAAATTATAATTAAAGTATACGTTATCTTTTGAGAGTATTTGTAATCAAGTCCTGTCTCTGTAGCAAAGGTAGGACTTTGTAACGAAGGCTGGTTGGACTCTAGCTCTTGCTTTATTTAAGTTTGTTATGTGCACAGTAGGAAAGCAGATAGGGATGGGTATATGGTGGATCAACACGCAAGGCAAGGCTTTCACTAGCAGCTTGTAATTTTAGCTGTCAGCTGAGTTGTTTACATAGTTAAATAAACGGATGCCAGTCTCACTCCCTCTTATCTCTGATACACACACATAGTGGGAACAAGTTAGAGAGGCCCCTCTAAAAATACTGCTTGCTCACTGCCGGGCACTGGGTCAGGAGCCCTGAATTTGTTCCAGCTGCCTCCATATATTAGATTAGAGCCCTTGCTCTCTCTTCTGCTTGCATCTCCTCTCTGTGGGAGCATGCACAGGCTCAGCGTCAGTTGCACGGTTTTGTTTTCCAGGAGGGTCCATCTGCTCCTGCCTCGTGTAATCCCGTTACAGGAATTCCTGGCTTTGAGCCCTGCTGCTGTGAGTGACATTTTTCATTTCGCCCTCTTGCTTGCCAAGGCTCAGCGCCATCCTGGGGAGGCCTCGCTCTCCCTTTCCGACCTTTTCCTTTGCTATCCGCTCATTGATCCACACCGAGCACATTCAAATTCTCTGTCTGATGGAAGAAGCGAGGACACTCTGGGCAAAACCTGGCTCACAAACGATCAAAGAGTCGTCCATCCTCCCAAGGTCAAGCAAACCAAAGCTTAAATGCTCTTCTTCTCTTGCACGTGTACAGCTGCATCAGTTCACTCCAGGAAAGATGGCAGCAAAGTCTGTGTTCCTGCCAGTAGCTACTTGCAGTAAATCAAAGCAAATCAGGCACAGATACCACAGGTTACTGAACTCTTCAGCTGACTTTATTTTAGCTGTGAGGCAGGTGATGTGTCTGACTCTAAAGCATCTTGATTTGAATCTCCTCATGGGGGAAAATATCAAATCACTGTTGGTGATTCCAGTGGACGTTTTTACCTCCTAAATGTTTCTTACGGTGGCTCTTAAGAGTTGTTTTTGTTGAAATGTGGTGGGAAATGGGCAAAAGAGACTTTCCCAGCCTTTCCCCTGGACTGCAAGCTGTTAAGCGAAATGGGCAGGAAAGAGCCTTCAGTGTAATGTAGCCCTAAGAGCTGAGGATACCGAGGGACCAACATACAAAGCAAAAGTCCCTCCATAACAGGCATGCACTAAGCTAGCTGAGTTTGAGGGAAGAGAAGCCACAGGGAGCTGGATTGACTTTTATCTGAAGCATCATTTTCCAAGTGACCAAAGGAAGTGCAGAAGTACGATCCCACCTTGCAACACAGGAGAGACTTCTCTAAATTCTGGCTTTGCTCAATGATTGAGTTTAATCTGAGCAGTCAAAACTCACAGGGAGGGAGGGAGGGGTTAAGAACCAGGCTGTAATTTATCCTGCGAAACACCCGCAACACTGAAGGCTCGGGGAGAAGGTTCTGGTCCTGGCTGTATGGCACAACAGCAAAGCAGGATGTCTCCGTTCGTGTCGGTGTACTGCAGTGTTTGAATTACTACCCCGATGAGAGGAAGCTTGCACCTGAAGGGAAGATGCTCTGTGAAAAACACGACCTGCCTGGAACAGGGTCATCGAGTTCGTAACATCAATATCTAGTCAGCACCTACAGATTGTTTCCAAAGCTCATTATTTCAGAGAACTGCTGTACATGTTAGTGAAACTCATTACCTGAGAGGCTCGTTATATTTTCTCGTTGCTGACACAATGTGGGCATTGCTTGGCTACCTTAATTAATGCACAATTACAAACTGAAATGTATCATTTGTATTTAGATATGTTTTTCGTTGCTGGAGCCACTGAAATCCATCTTTCAGAGAGAAGACATCAAAGGCCAAGAAGCCTCATCCGACATGGCAATTAAAAAAAATATTTTTCCCTGTTGGAGCAGAGAACTTAACCTCAATGCTCCAGCAAGACTCCAGGACCAGGTTTGAAACTGCTGCAGCGATGCTGCACCCCACCCAGAGTTTGCTCGATGGCTGTGATCCTCTGCTCTGCAGGGCCCCATTTTACTGGTAAAATGACACCAGCCTCCCCCACGACTTGCAAACAACCTTGTGAGTAATACTTTATATATGTGAATCTCTTCTCTGCAACAGCCTGTATAATATATCACATCCTTTATACGAATGGAAGCCAGCCTAAATATTTCACTGTAGGTACCAACAGCAACACTTTACGGTGCCCTTGGGAGTCATATGGGTATCTTGGAGATAAAGCTGAATTTGTACGTGGATTATCCAGCACTGTCCTACTGCGGCCCGTACCCTTGCATTCTTGAGCAATAACCACTGGTGAGTGGTGAGGACGAAAACATTTCAGCTCGCAAGTTGGTTTTTATTTTTTTCAGCTTTTTGCAGTAACTATGGCTGCAGTCCGAACAGACCCAACACGCCCCCAGCCACGGATCCCCAGGGAAGCTGTAACAGGGCAGATGAGCAGCAGAAGGGAAAAGAGATAGGAAGGGGTGACGAATTTGCCCGAGGGCACCCACCAACCTGGTAGCAAGGTTGAGTAGAGCAGAAGTGTTTTCAGCCAGAGGGTTGAGTTAGCATCACTAAAGGTGAGATTTATTGGTCCTAATTTGGTTATCTAAACCCAAGTTGAGCTAGGCTATCCGTATAGGCAACGGAGAGAGTCAAGCAGCTCTGAGAGCAATTAATCTCCTCTTAGGACAGGTACTTTAGGTAGGCCAGATGGTTCACTTGATGCTTCTGGGTGGAATAAAGCTGAAATTTCCTCCCAAAACCTTAAATCAGCAGTGTAATCAAAGCTGAATTAAATCCAAGTCTTGACCTGCTGGAATAAACAAGGAATGCACTTTGAAAAATGTGCCTTGTTTTGAAAACAACATTTTAACTTTTTGGAAATGTCACACAGCTGCACCTGAAACTCCACCAGAGCCGAACCGGTACTTTGGGAAGGGAGGCGAGCAGGTTGGCGCAACCAGCCTCGTGATTTGGGTTTGTGTCACAGTTTTAATTCTGAGTTAGGAATTTTTCAGTAAATGCTTTCAGAAATAGTTAACTTCAAGAGAGCACGCTTAATTGGCAGGTTTGGAGAAACAGAGAAACAGAAAAGGCTTTTTTTTTTTTTCTGATGTCTTCTCCAAATTTTTTGTTTGTTTGTTTTGAACATTTTTCACTGGAAATAGAAATTTTGGTATGCGCTCAAGCGCTTGAATAATAAAAGAAAGGTTTTTCTAATTTTGCTGCTGAATGCAGTACACTGCATAAATGATTTTACTTTTGCTGATGTTCTTTGTGCAGTGCCTGCTGCAATGGAGCACTGTCTCGGACAATGACGATAACAACAACAACAATGAAATAACAATAATTACAAAGCCAGGTCAGATTTATTTTCCCTTCAGCTTTTATATAATTATTCTGTTCAGCTTGCCAGAAGTATCTCCTTTTCCATGAGAAATTTCAGCTTCTCATGCAAGCATTAGGAGTTGGTTTTTTTTTTTTTTTTTTTTTTTTTTAAAACCTGTCAGGATTTAAGAGGAAACTAAAAGAAAAAAAAAAATCAAATTTCTTTTGAACAAAGACTGCATAAACTCCAACTGCGAATTACAAATAGCCCCTGGGAGTGAGGTCTAGTGATTAAAGAAGAGGAATGGAAGTCGGGGTAATCGTGTTAAGCCAGTGTGTATCTTTGAATCCTATAGCGTTTAAAAAGGTATGGAAGCTTATGACTCTGTTACTAGCAGAAGACTCAAGGGCAAACATTTATAAACAGAATTTAGCCACTTCTAATATCAGCTGTATCGCATTCACCTACTGCTTGTATACAACAAATATATGAATTGACACACTTTTAAATTTACTACTACATCTTTCCTGTTGAATGGAAAGTCTCACAGTCTGTGAGATGGCTGAAGGGACTTTTATACAAGGGTGTGGGAACCATCTGTAGTGCTGACCTAGACAGAGGCATTAAAACATATGTGTTTGCTTCTGATTACTGCAGCAACGCCTTATGGGAACGGGAATGTGGGTATCCCATCCCTTTTATCCACTCCATGGGTATAATTCCCCAACCAGATTTATCTGCCCAGGTTGGATCTACCTGGGTTTACCTTACCAGGGTCAACTAGCTAAATCAGATGAAAGCATCTCCAAAGGGTAATTTCTTCCATCCTCAGGTAGATGTCCAGCATACGTAGGACGAATGAGCGTGCAGAGCTGCCTGTTGGTTTCCTTTAGCTCTGGGAGGAGTCTGAAATGACCAACTATAACACCTAACTTGTAGATAGCTAAAGCTAAATGACATGGACTCCACTCTAAGTCTTCAAGAACATGCCAGGATGCCCAGGATGGACTACGAGGTAGTCTCGGTAGTCTGGGAGGGTGGCTGAGATACTGACAGTGCTCCAGGACGCTGAAGTGGCATTTCTATATAGAAACATTTCCAAGTTTTGACTGATCATTTTTCAATGCTTGAATTTCTCTATGAAAAAAAATTTGAGGAGGGAGAAAAACTCTTCTATTTCTTGACCCTGTGCAGAAGGAGTTCAAATAAGGAAATCCCCTTGGCAGCTGTCCTGTAATCACAGGTTCTGGTTCATCCAGTAAACCCAGCCTCCCGGCTGTAATGCTGCTTCTGGGCCTGACTGTGATCCAACAATTTCCTAAGCAAATGCTCCTTCAATTTACAGATCTCTTTCAACAGTCTGTTAAAGCTCCCTTTCACTAACAGCTGTTTTTTAAACTACAAGGGAAAGGTGCAAGACAAGTGGCTCTTCCTATTGTGCCTCAGGAGCAAGCCAAGGTGGGAGGTCACCTTATTGCCAAGCACGCTGGAACACAGCCTGTCAAGTTGCTCTAGAGGAGATGACTTCCCTCGCAAGCACAAAGCCAGCATGCAAATTCTTCTGACTTTGCTCCTTGAGCGTGTGACGTCCTGGAAACCTCCTCATCACTCTCTAATCCATTGCGCTATTGCACTGAAGGACAGAAGAGCCCTTCTTGCCAGTGGAGCTCATGGGCATGAATAAACCATAAGCCACATGGCCGTACCAGCAGCCTGGTGATGCTGATAGTAGACAGGACCTGCCAAGCAAGCCCGATGCCACCGCAGCTCTGTGGCACAGGCAGGACTCCCGACTCCAAGGCAACTGGACCACATTGCCTCTTAAAATCATCTTACGGTGTCCCAGCAGGGCACTGCAGGGATTAGTCTGTATTTGCATATCTGATTGGATAGTTTTGGAGGAGAAGACTTCTGCTACAGAAAAGCAGGTACTGTGTAGTTTTGCTCCACGGCCGTGCAGGGAGCTTACGGCAGAGCCTGCAGTCCGAATCCCACGGCCCCCCTGGGCTATGGCCCATTAACAGTTCCTGTTAATGACGTGCCGGGCTGGTTCTCAGGACCAAAGTCCTGGAAATGCCTGGGAACAGCAAGATGCGCCTTCTCTCCAAGCCCCAGCACCGCTGCAAACTGAATGGATTAGCGTGGCTCCCGCCGCTCTGGCTGTGCATGCACAATTTTGCAATAAGTTCCTCTGACAGTTTGGTATCGCTGTAACATCTTGCCATGCTGTCAGATACCTCGCCCGGTAAGAGACGTGCGAGCTCCCCGACACTCACTCAGCACTAATTCGATATCTTAACATACGGTTCTGCTGTGCCTCCCGTGGAGAGCAGCAGGGAGACCCAGGCTAATGTCTTCATCCCGTCAGGATCCAACGTGTCTTGTAAAGGTGTGAGGAAGGCAAAGCACAGATGAAGGCCAGACAAGATTCCATCTGCCACCCAAATTGGGCAGTAAGAACCGGGGTGCAGCATTGGGCCCCTGCCAGCCCCCTCCGGGTCTCGATGAGGGCTGTGTCCAGGGCTTGGCCAGAGGGTCACACGTGGGGCTTGCTCCGGCTCCTGTCTGGAGGGGAACGAGCTGATCAGGTGTGCTCTACTTCACAGTCCTCATTACAAAGCCTCCCGGTAATAAAAGCTAATGAACTAAATGTCACTTCAAGCCCTGCTGTCTCTTCCTCTCCTTCCCCTCTCCTCCTCCTCACAGACTCATCTCTTCTGTCACCTCATGTCTCTATCCTCACCTGAATCCCAAGATTTGGGCTATTCATTAGGAAATAGCCTCTCTTTCTTCCTCCCTCTCAAAAGTTTGAGCCTGAGACCTCTGCTACCCCAGGGGACAGATAGGATGTAGCACGTGTGGTCCCCCTGCATCGCTATGGAAAGATAGAGGGTTTTGGAGCTCTTGGTTTGATGCAAGAGCTTGACCTCATGCACAAGACACTTCATAGCAGCTTCACATTGCAGCCTGCTGGGTGGGACGGCATCTTCACAGGCCTTCAGCCAGCTGTAGGCACCTACCACACCAGTTCAGTCCCTTCTCCTGAGGGCAGTTCAGAGAAGGACGTCAAAGTGAGTGCTCTGAATAACCCTCTGGAGACATCTCTTTCTTCCCCTTGACCACTGAAGTAGCCTGGGGTGGTGAAGTCCCCAGTTTCACCGTCTCTGAAAGATGCCTTGAGCGCTCTGCATGCTCCAGGGAGCTCCCAGCTATTTGCAGCCATGGCAAACCGGGGACACGCTTTCATTTTTATCCCCAATGACCTGGTTTCCTACTTGGGTTTCATAACAGTTCCTGCCAGACTGGTCAGAGTTAAATCCAAGGAAGCTGCAAAACATTTCCTGAAGAATTAGCAAGAAAGATAAAGCGGATGCAGATAAAACAGCCTCAGGTACACAGCTTCAAAGGAGCACCGAGAACAACAGCTGGACCGTTGAGGAGGGGAGGATTTAGGGCCAGCTTTAGCTGGACCACAGTGTCCTACCCCTTCCTCACATAAAAGGATATTTCTCCCCCATGCAGTGTGTAGCCCCCAGTAAAAAAGGCAACAGGGGGTAGAAGGCTGGCTGGAGACAGAAACTTCCCATGGTACATTAGAGAGAGATCTGACAGACCGGGAAGATGTTATTCAAGGGAGAAAAAGCAAATGTTGCGTGGAACACAAGCTGTTCCTTGTGGCTCAGGGAGGTGGAACAAACTGGACCTCTCTGAGCTCAGGATGGAGGGGTTAAACTTGGCCGAGGGAAAACATGCGCGCGGTCTCTCTGCTTCCTCTGCACATTGCAGGGATGAATAAGTCATGCTTTGTTTTAAAGCTGGTGTTTTGCAGGCTTTGCTCTGTGTAACTGGGCACAAGCTGCGGCACGCTCAGCCCCCAGGCTGAAGGATGGTAAGCGGGTGCGTGCTAGCGAGTGGAGGGGTATGCACGCGGCTGTTCACAGGCGTGCAGATCAGAGTAGAAAGGGAACCGGTGCTCCCAGGAGGAGCAGCGGGGAAAGTCAGCCTGGAGCCCTGCCAGGGCAACGTAATCCTATTCTGGGTGGATTATCACACAAAAAAGTGGAAGACAGTCCTAGTTCCCCACTTGCTCACTCCAGTGGATGATGGGAGGACCTGAGCTGGAACTAGTATGTCTCTTCAATCCCAGTGCAGAGCAACAAGCGGTCACGGTCTAGGCAAGGGAAGGTTTTGTGGGCTATTTTAAGGTCTGTCAAGGGATTTGCTTCCTTGTCTAAGTATGACCAGTCTGTTAGTGTGAGGGGAGTCCTCCAAACATACACCTGGAGGAATGTGGGAAGGCACAGGACACAGGGACGTGGGAAGAAGAGAGAAGGTGGTGGTGATGGAGCGTGTGTTGGGCTGGTGGTGGATGTTCTTGTTTAGGGCCACAGGAAGGAGGGAATGGGCTGCAGAAAGAGTAGGCAAGATTGCAATAACGCTGCCAGGGTCATGGCTGCTTGGACAGAGCTGAGGCCATCCCCCTCTGCCCACTCTCCTGGGGCTCCTGCCCAAGAGGCCACCAGACCTCCCAGCAGGGGATGAGCTCCTCTGAGTGTTCCTGTGGAAACCAGCCAGTGGCTTTTTTTGTTTCCTCCCCTCAGGCTGGGCCTGTCCTAGGGGATATTATAGCCACAGGAACTGTTTTCTCCTCTGCACTGAGTTGCCCTACCAGCTGCTGCAAGAAACAAGAAGAGACACGAGGGGAAGAAGAGAGAATAGACAGGAGATGATGTGGGAGAAACAGCTTCATTCCCTGCTCCTTCCCTTTGCAAAGCTCTGTCAAGGATAACAACCCCATATTTAGTGTAATTTACAGTAACTGTGTTTTAATAGATGTTGTGGGATCCTTAGCCTTATTATGAAAATCCTCTTATGAGCAGCAGCTCCTTTAATAACCTGGGCTGCAGAAAGTGTCTGTCTATTTACATCTATTTGCATGTATTTGCATGCAAGTTGCTAATATAAAAATCCAAAAAGCTCTGATGACTTCACATTTTTTAAGTCTGCCCATAATCTGAAGGACTAGGAATTTGATAGGATGATTTTGGTTACACGTGCAAGCATTGCCCCGGTGGTAACGAAGAGGCAGGGTCCAGTCCGTGAGAGAGCAGGGCTCCTTGTCAGCCCTGGACACTGCCCAAAGGATTTGATTTTGGAAGGATCCATAAGCGGAT
This sequence comes from Aptenodytes patagonicus, assembly GCF_965638725.1. Classification (NCBI taxonomy): domain Eukaryota; kingdom Metazoa; phylum Chordata; class Aves; order Sphenisciformes; family Spheniscidae; genus Aptenodytes; species Aptenodytes patagonicus. The sequence goes on from NC_134969.1 coordinate 5,752,670, forward strand.
CCTTTGAAACCCCAGCCTTGTGACCAACAGTCCCCCTGAGCTCTCTCTGTGTGTAAGGATGGTTTACCCAGTTTCTTAGTGCCAAATGGTAAAATTATGGAAAATGAAGTTGCTACAGCAAAAAGAAAAATAAAGAGCGTTGCCAAAACCTGTGAAGTGCTTCACCTTGGAAATGGCAGGATCCTATACCCACGTGTGACTGGGGAAAGAGGGATATGTCGTGAGATCCCAAGGATTCATTCACAAACCTTACCGATACTGAAAGGGAACTTCTTCCCTGCAAAATCCCAGGCAAACTGTGGGATAAGATTGCAACTGGTTTGAAAATGGGATTTCCATTGTTTGGGAAATGTTGCCACTTCCCATTGGAACTTCATTCTGGTTCAGGAAAAAACCCTGAATAATAATAATAATGAAAAAAAAAAACCCAGTGAAGCAGGAATTCTGAACGCTTTCTATATTGGACATTGCACGGTGGCTTATTTCAACACAGCTACATCATCTGAGTTCAATAATTTCAAAACTTATCATTCTGATGAAGTAAAAATGTTGTTTAGATGATCCTAAACATTGTGATATGAAATCTGAAGTATGAGACAATGTGAATTATGATATAATAAAATTGATCAAAAGAAATGAAGCATAACAATAACATAGAAAAAAAAATACAGATTTACTGTCTTGAAACAACAGATTTAGGACACCACTGAAATGAAACAATTCAACTTCCCATAGAAAATGATGTGTAAATTGGCATATTTGCACTATGTTTCAATTCTGCATGAGAAAACTCCAAATCTTAAGCACGACATAAATAATCAGGGCCAAAAGTACGTGCCCAGAACTTCTTGCAAACCCACAGCTTTGCATCTAGAATGAATTTGCCCAAATACGGCAACATGCTGCAGATCTGGGGAGATCTCATCTGCTGCTCTGAGATGAAAACCCCTTTCCCACAACCAGACCAGCACAAAACACGTACCTGAAATCCACTGAAAAAAACTCCCATTAATTGCTGGATATTGCTGTAACTCCTCTGAAGTCTAATTGGAAATATCTTGCAGAATAGAGCATGTAGGAGCCGTGTCAACCTTAGTGTCCCCGTCCTCGTACTGCCCCTTCCATCTAAACCACTGCAATTTAGCCCTGAACTCATCAGCAGCTGAATTCAATCTGAAAGAGCCTTGGATCAATCCCTGTTGACGAGCTCATGGCCCAGGCTCATCACACTTTCTTTCACCTCTCAGTTTTGATCACAAGGAACACACAAAGTGCAGAGGTTCTCGTGAGAAAGGCTCTTTCCTTTGAGATTTCTAGTCCTATTTTTTAGAGTCAGGGAGTCCGGACAGTTCAGAGAAGCATCCAGATTTATGGGTGCTAGTATGAATTAAGTGCAGTTTTAGAAAGTTGGGGGGGTTCCTATACTCTTCACCTGGCTCGCAGAAAGATCCTCAGTAGAGTTACTCCCTGCACCTGGCTCCTGCTGTGTTTTTCCTGCAGGTGGACACTTTGCTAGCAAAGCTCAGCCCCAGGGAAATAAAGCAAATGAAATAAAGACGGTGATGTAAGATGCAATAACCGCAAACCCAGCAAATTTAAAAATTAAATGTAAAAGGATAGCTCTCATAGACACAATATCTCACGGGCAGCATCACTAATCCCACACATTCAAAAAGTTCGTGTCTACCTTCCAAGTCATCAGAGCTGCTGAAATACCAGGAGAGCAGCAGAGAGAATAAACAGAGGGCTCTCTTTATCTGCTGTCTCAGATACTCAGCCCACTGTACAGCTGCTCACATTTTCAGGCTTTTCTTTACAAAGGCTGGAAAGGTCCAGTTTCTTTTAAAATAAAAGCTAAGACTGCCTGCATTGTAAGTGCTGGCGGTGCTTCACATAGGTTTTGTGGCTGGATAGCCTTGTGCTCTAGTAGGTGAGCATAGCAGCCAAGAAACTTTTAGGTAATAAATATACTTTTCCATCAATTGGTGATGACAGGAATTGCCCAGAAGGACAACTACGGAGTTAAAATAAAAAAGCCTGTGCCTCCAGATTCAGACAAGCTGTGACAGTCCAGAACCTGTGCGCTGATCCTGCTAACGTCTGATAAATAGAAAGGTGAGGGTATTTGGATCATCACTGAGAGCTGGCCTGGGGACTCGGATACCTCTGCCTCTGATATCCAGCGCTCAGCCTCTGGCCCCTGCCCGTTTTGGTGAGCCGTTGGGCAGTCCCTGGGGCATCATCCCATCCTCCCCACATCTCTCCCCACCCTGCCTCTCACGAGCCATCAACCTGGCACCGTTTGGGAATCTGATAAAAGCTGCCTTTACTTTCCTCCCCAATCCTCTTGAGCCAGCCCATCTCAGTTTTGTTTTTGAGCGTCTCACAGAAACAATATTATGTCCCCATCAATTACCACTATTAGGTTAGTGCCAGCAATCTAGTCCTCAGGGTGGCATCTTTAGTGCTATTAAGAATAAGAAGTAGCGTCAGGGTTTCTGCTCATTTTCCCCCCTTGCAGGAGAAAGCCGTTGTTGGAGACTTCTTTCAATATTTCATTAATTCTCAGACATATGCTCTGGGAATGTCAAAATGTTAGGATCTTCTGGAATGAAGCGATAAACAGAACTGACATGGAATTAAACACTAAATTACCTAGAGAGCCAATATCGTTTATTTGGGTGTACGTTACTATAGCTACAGCTCTTGCAGATGCACCTCCACCCCCTAACTGTACCCAAAGCAAAAAAACCCCAACAAAATGGAGATAAAAATAAAATGTAATAATCTCAGGAAATTTCTGTGTCCTCTCTGTTATTGAATGGATGTGCTTGGCGTGTATGGCTAGCTGATTTAAGCTAATTATTTTTTGTGTTTATATTTATTGGCTGTGATTAGTTATGCAACAAAGACTATGGGAGAACAAATCATGTCAGTGCAGCTAATTGGAGATAACACAAGCGGTAGCGAAAGCAGTAATTTTTAAATTTTACGCATGAAAAGGAGACCTGATCCTGCTGGTTGTAAATCAATAAAGTGCTGTTGAGGTCTCCATCTGAGGATATGAACCAAGGGCTGAAAAACAGCACACTATATGAGTTACTCCTGACTTTTTGGGCTCTGTCTATAAAGCTACTGAAAACCACAGATTTCAGTGGCGTAAAGCTGGGGCTGGGGTCAGAACTGTGCTGGAATAAGATACTGCAGAAAATGAGATATATGGGATTTTGTTCCTTGGGAGTGAAGGCTGGTGTGAGGCCACCTGACCACAAATTTTATGATTTTTTAGGAATTGAATATGAACCTCTTCTGCTCATCTTTAGACCGCCAGACTAGAAATGTCTATTTTCACAAAACCTCCAAAGCTCTGCTGCTTAGACCCCAACAGGAGCCCCAGCTCTAGGCAAGGCACAGTGCCTAAAATGAGCCCGTCCGGGAAGCCACCTCCTGTCACAGCTCCTGCTTTGCTTCCCTTCCCTTTCAAAAACCTGGGCAGTCATTTTCATCTGCCCGTGACAACCCCAGCATCAGCTCATGCTCAGTTTCCTCCGCTGTGCCGGCACGTAGCGGCAGTCAAACTCCATCTCTGCAGTGTATGTGCCCAGCGCCAGGACTGTGCTGCCAGCACACGTTGCAACCTGTGATGCATTTATGTGCCTAGCCCCCGGCTCTGAAGAAGGGCAGGGCTACTGTCTCCACTTTCCAGTGAGGAATCAGCCTCTCGGAGCATCTAATGACAAGGTTTGTCAAGGTGCTAAGGCACCTACAGATGCAAACAGATGCCTGGTGTTATATCCAGGATGTCTAATGTGCCCAGTTCATCTTCTTGCCTACAGCTGGAGCTACAGGTGCTCAAAAAGCCCTTGAAATCAGACCCTAAGGCTGAGATTCATCTGGCAGCTGGCAGGGGACTGGTGAGACGTCACCTCCCAGAGGCACCGGGCTCTTTCCTGTGATCCAGGTGTGATCCATGTGTGATGAGCCCACCCTCTACTGACTCTCTTCATGCTCTGGGGCTGACCCAGGGAGCTCAGATGCACCACTCAGCGCTCCCACACATCCTATGAACCTTTGAAGAGGTTTGGAGGCATTTCTCTGGCTGGATTCAGTATCCTCTCTCCTTGCCCATGGACACCACCGGCATTTGCACCCTCCCAGTTTCAACGGTGAACAAGAAGCAATCTTGCTCTGCGCTGCCCTTTGTTCCCACCAATGCTGTGTTTGTTTGTATATTTCTGGAGTGCAGACCCTGTTAATTTATGTTAATTGGAATTGCACAGGTAGTTTTTTTCCCCCTCCATGTCCCTCCACATCCTGCTGTGAAATCAAGCTGGCTTTATAATCTCCTACAGCAGCCTGCAGCCTACTGGAACAACAGGAGCCTTAGCATGCAAAGCATGTTGACGAGTTGCCTTTTTTTTCCTTTTTTTTTTTTTCCCCTTCCTCATGAGGAAGTCTGCATATTTGGAGAGTTTTGAAGGCTCGCTGAGCCATGATTACTATTCCCTTTTATTTATTTATTTAGCAAGAAACCGCCATTTACAAGGCTGGCTGCCCTGCGGCACCATAGGACAACATGGTTTTCCCTCCCCTTTTGCTGGCTCCCATACACTGTTTCGGGGAGAAAAAATGCAAGAGAAGGCATTTGTGCTTCTCGTGCCTCTGTGCCGGGTGACACTTGTCGTTTGGTCTGTGGTGAGAGTCTGTGTCTCAAGCCCAAGGCATGGGAGTCAGGGGAAGTTTTGCCTTTAGCTCCCAGGGGAGCAGGGTCTGTCTTCTTCAAGAAAGTGAAAAAGCTCTGCTTGTCCTGCTCTTTTTTCTTCCCTTAGAGGAGATTTGAAGGGGAAACCCTCCTTCCCCACAGGGATGGCTGTGGATGTGCAGGCTGTGAGCTGGGACCCAGGAACTCCTCTCCCAAGAGGCCCCGTGGAAGGTGAGAGCACCTGGGGAGGGGGGACCTCTAAGCTCCAGGGACACACCACCTTACTGCTATTTTAAGAAGCTCAGGAAACGCAAATCCCAAGAGTTTTGGGGGCTTTGATTACTAAGGGAGTTTTTAAAAACTGGCTTATATCACGAGAGAATTTGTTTTACCCACCAGACATAGCAGGGGCTTTTATCTTCTGTAGGGAATTAGCCCAGATGCATATCACTGTAATGGAGATCAGAACTTGACCACAAATATCTCATTAGCTTGAAAAGTTACCTGTTTTATTTCTGTCCAAAGGATATTTTGCTTGGGTGCTTTCATCTTAAAAACACTAACTTCTAGAAACCCAAGCTTTAATGTCATGTGTGATTTTGCTTTCTTTGAGGAGTGGAAAATGCCACACACTGTGGCATATGCACAGGACTGAGTCACAGGGGAAAAAAATAAACAGTCGTCTCTCTTCGTTTGATCTATGTACATCTGTTTCCTGGGAGAGAGGTGAAATGGGATATTTACTTGGGTAAGTATTGTAAGCCAGATGCACTCCACTGTGAAATAAATAAAAAATGATATTAAAATTAACTATGTAAAAGGGATCTGGAGCTGGGCTTTTCATCAGAAACTGGAGTTTTTGTATATAGCATGCATAACAAGACTATGAATATTCTCATCTCTAAAGTTTCCAAATGAAATGTCAGTCCCACCAGAGATAAAAACAAAACTCCGTGCTTTTAATGAGACTGGGATTTCCCTCTGTGCCTGACGGGGCTGCTCTACTAATCTTGCTGTTGGCTGTGGTTTGGGGGAAAACCAGGCATGGGTGGGTTGCTAGCACTCTGGGCTGGCACACAAAAATCACAGTATATCTCATCCCTTCCTTGCTGCCTGGACAGACGGACGCTCACTGTCTGACCAAAGAATTCAGATGCTGCCCCAGCACCTCTGTTTCATGTCAGGAGACACCCGCTCCGTGGGTATGTGGTCCCCAATGAAGTCACGACTTCAGAAGGGACTTGCACGTTGCTACTAAGTTTACTCTTAGTAAACTGCGATTTGATCACCAACTGAAATAAGCTGTAGGAGAAGAATGGCCTCTATCAGATGTGTACGTGATGCTAGGAGCTCACTAACCCAGCAGACCGCTTTCAGTAGCTCAAAGATGAATATTAGAAGAATTAAAGGAGGAAATAAACAGCCATGCTTTAACGAGGTGGGTAGTTTATCATTACAGGGCTTACTGAGGGATGATGTTTGTTCTTTGTCATCTGGTGTCTTTAAGTCAAGATGGGATGTCTTGCTAAAAGATACATTCTGTTTTAAACCCGTGTTGTTGGGCTCAGAAAAGGAATCACTCTGCGACTTTGTACGGCAGGAAATCAGACTTGATGGTTCTAATTGTGGTCCTATCTGGCCTTAAAATCTATTGATCTGTGAAAATAATTGCCACACTTTACCAATTTTCCTGAATGTTTGATGGTAAGTAAGAAATACTTCTGTCTCCTGTGGCCTGAGCTGCCCTGAAACAATTTTCTCTTTGCATTGAGCAGGAATTAGAAAAAAAAAAATTGATTCAGCATAACCAAAGAAAATTTTTAAATGGATCTTTGCTTAGCTGTTTGATATCTTTTTTTTCTGTACTTGCTGAATGGAATCTGGCTGTCAGGACTACTCAGCATCATCCCGTGGGTGGGCCTGGGAATGCTGGTATGCAGAGAAAAACACGGGCACTTTCCAACTTATTTGACTTAATTGCAAGCCATCACATCACTCTCGCTCAACTGACATGACTAAAATTGCGGACATATACCAAGCTGTGTCCTAACCAAGGTTGAAGAGTAAAAATAGAAAGTCGTTTTTACTTCACATACAAAGAAAGGCTAGAGCATGTAGAACAGAAGAGGAGATGTTTTAATTTTTCCAGGAAAGAGTCCTGATCCTGCAAGGCACTCGGCTCCGTGAGGCGCTGCTATGGGAGCTGAGTGTGCCCACACCGTGCTGGAGTTTCTCAACGCCTTGCAAAACGCCCTCTGAACAGAGCGAGCTGGGTGCATTTTCTGAGTGTAAGCGCTACATAAATGGTGCAGAGACCTCGTATGGGTCTGTAAGTACACGGTAAGTGTTTCTTTCTACAGAACAGGCAACCCCTCCTAACACATTGAAATATGCCTGTTTGCATTTGGCATTTTAAAAGGAGAGCCGTTCTCCTCCTGTGCACCAATCCTGCTCCTTCCTCTTGCCAAGACCTGCATGTTTTGTCTTCCCAGTTATCACTGTGGAAACTCAAACATGATATTAGTTTAATTAGAGATCAACTCCTTTTATGGAATGCAAATGCCCTATCCGACTAAATCCCCCTTCTGAAGTTGGCAGATGCAAATTAAATCCTGTGCACTGAAGTGTAATTTGGCTTTGAACACTCTTAAAGGCCCTCAGTGATTCAGTGGGTGGAGGGGAATTAGTCTTAAGCTGCATTTGTTGCTTTCTCCTCCCTTAATTTGTTTATATGAATGCTACTGAAGCAATATTGAACGTAGACAAATTGCCAAGTGACACACATGAATGAAAGCCAAGGTTTTACTGTTAGTTTTTGGAGCTGTAAATAACATAGGTCCAGTCTACCTGAAATAATGGTAAATAATGGGCCATCTCCCACTTCACCTCCCATCATGTTCTCAGTGACCAGCAGGCTTGGAACAGCCAAGCGGTCCCTCCTGCAGTCACGCAAGGGCAGCAGTGCTGGCCTAGGGCGTTTCTGAGCACTCCAAGAGGCCCATTTTTCAGTGGAATGCTTTTCTTTAGCTGTTACGTCCCCAGCCTGATGGGTGACTTTGGAATCCCCATCCCACTTGGAGAACCCTTGACGCTCTCCCTACCGATGCACTAAGCCGGTTCCTGCAGACACCACCCTTCTCTGGTGGGCCTCAATGAAAACTGCAATAATTTTGTCTAGGATTACAAAAAGAAGTTTCACACTGAGGATCTGCAGGAGACTCTTAGGAGCTCACACAGCGCATTGTTTCTCAGCTTCTTTAAATTAACAGACAACACAGACATTTTGCAAAAACAATCTGTGACAATCTTCTAGTATTGCCACAATGGTTTTCACACATAGCCAGCTAACAGCTACCACTTTGAATGTCCCCTTTTATTTCCCTTCACTGCATTTACTTGGAAGTAGATGTCTATGATTTTGCGGGCCAAATACCATAATGTGAGTCTAATCGCATTGTATCAGTCTGATATCCTTTTAGTCCACACATTGCAATTTAAGCAGGAGGTGTTTTAAGCCAGCCCCAACAGATTAATTACAGACCACAGTCAGCATTTTTCTTCATTGCTCTGAGATCAGACAGCGATCTAGCCCAAGTATTTTTGCTTCACTGTAATGTTTCTACAGCTTTTATTTTAGAGTCTCTGCTTCCTCCCATGTTCTTCCTGTCTCTGATGATTTATTCCTGGGTCTGAATTCAAAGTATACGTTCATCTCACCAGCAGGCGTATTATCACACCGCACAAATTGCTTGTGTCCCACACTCACCAAATGGCATCCGGTACCTTCAGGGTTTTTTTTTTTTTATAAGGAGTGATTTTAAAGCCTCCCATGTGCTATTTCGTAGAAATGAATCAAACAGGAGAATCTGTAGGTAACGGGCACTTCAATTCCTGTTCCTGGTTTTCTGCTGAACATTTTAATGACTGAGCAAATAAGTGCCTTTCAATTACATGCTTGTTGCAGACTCTTCCTGCTTATGTTTTATAACAATGATTTTGGATCAAGAGGTTTTCAGCTAAAGGGATAAACATTTAGCCCAGATAAGCAGATTTGTAGAAGTTACTGTAATCCAGAGCTGGTCTGATTCATTAGGAACCAGCAGTGGACAGCTCTTGAAATCCGACGGGGATAAATTTATCCCTCCAAAGTGAAATCTGCTAAGGCATGAGTCTGAATTATGTTATATTCATAATAGCATTTCCTTCTGTTATTTAATATGGCAAAAATAACCATGTGAGAGAAATGACTTTCTCTACCAGTCTCCCTGACCTGAACAAAGACCTGAAACACACTTGCAGGGAGATTTTTCGGTCCTCCCAGCAGCAGGAACGGGGAAGCAAAGATTCAGAACCAAAGTGCGATGAGATCCTGGACATTTGCTTGTGCGGGCTGTAGGGGTGGGCAACAGGAAAAGGGCCGTATAAATTAGTAGGTGATACTGATCCCAAACCACTGATCTTCTCAGTGCATTATGGTAACAGATGTAACATTTCGCTGCAACCCGCTTTTGCACGGAGACTTCTTTTACCCTAGAGATGGACTCACCGTATCTTGTTTGAAGACTTCCACCTTTTCTATTCTGACCTAGCAGCTTTTCTTGTTTATATTTATTTCTCTCTCTGTCTCTCAGCCTTGCTCTACCCTCTACCTCCTTTCCTTCCTTCTGTTTTCACAAGCAATTTTTTTGCACAGAGGAACATTATTCTGGGAGACGGGCGAGTATTTGCCTGTCCTATGCAGTAGGGTACCCAGCTCCCTGAGCAGAAAGTCACCTAGAAAGACCTCATACATCATGCTGTTCCCATCTTTTAATCTATGAATCGGCCAGGGGAGAAGGCCACTGACATAAAGCACAGACAAGGGTGGGCAGCAAAGCATGCACTTGTCACAGAATTAGTGCCAGAAATATACGGGCAATCAATCAAAGTTATGGCATGCTCTCCTTGTGGGTAGTTGATATATAATACCCCCAATCAATAGCTAAAGAGGGGGGAGAGAAGAAAGGGATTTGATTTAATATTTGCCTAGGCTTTGTAGAAAAGTAAGATTTATTACAACATAAAAAAACAAATTTAGCCTCTAGCTTAATAGCCAATTGGTCCCTGTGATATTGCTGGAATCATATTTACTGTGCATCCTAATACAAAGACATTAATATCTGTATACCTGCTCAGCCATGTCATGCTGGATATTAGCCAGTGTGAAGCATACATCTGGTCTTGACTCGTGAATAGCTTGCTTAAGAAAACATTTTCTTTATTGCATTTAACATTTTGAATCCATAAGAGGTTTGCAAACTACCATTGATACTAGCAAGGAGATCTCAGGACCTGATTTGGCTTGGCCCTGTATTACTGGGTCTGTACGTGTCAGATTGAATTAAAGGCAGGGTTGCAAAATGCATCTGGTAGGCCTGGAAGTGGCAATAACCGCTGGATGTTTCTGCTCGCCCTTTGCTGTTGTATTTGAGACATTAAATTATGAAATCACACAAGACATTTCTTTTTTCCTTGCCTTCCTGGATCCCTTAGATCAAGGCCCCCCCTATTCTGGAGGGCTTCTGGTCCATGTGATGTGGCTTATGGGGATCTGCCCAAGCTTCACACCCAGGGCTCATATCTTGCCACAACTCCTCTCCAGATACCGCATGAAATGATGCTACAGTAAGAGAAGGCAAATGATCCAGTTCAAAATAAAACTGTCTTCCAAAGGTTGGCAGAGCCTTGCAGGAGTTTTATACATTGTGCTTTTTTATGCATGATCAACTAAGGCTGAGAAAGAACAAGCATAGCCTTTAGCTTCAGCTACTAATCCCTGTTCTCGGCCAAAAAAGCAATGAAAAACTGTAAATGTTGGTGAATTCAGACCTCAGTTACAGCAAATCCTGAAACACAACATAGTAACAGGTGGTTTGATGCTGATTTCAGCAATTAGAGTATTTAGCCAGAAGCGTAACTGCCCTCTTAGTCATGTTTGCTTTCAGATCAGTGTGAGACTCCAACCTTTACCCAAATTCCCAATAGACTAGCTGAATCTGCAGAATTTGACCAGAATGCACAGTTCTGAGGTTTTTGGTACGTTTAAATTCTAGTCAGGTCAAAGAAAAGAAAAAGGTGACAACCCTGAGGGTATTGTGACACTCATATTCACAATATCCATCACAATTCCAACAAAAATGTGCGGGGAGAGCAGCAGTATGCATTCCCGTTTGCAAGAAAATCAACAACCATCATACCCTCAAGCCCTTTATATTCCACGGATGTTTCAGATTCTCCTAAAAACCCTGGGAGTCTGGCTCAGAGAAGGGAATAGGCTCAAGTATGGAGGAAAATTCTCAGATTTATGACACATGCACTCAGTTCACAGAAGTATTCTTGCAAGATCCAAATATAATCTCCCTCCTTGCACAGGACACAAGAGCGACACGTGAATTTTGCCAAACAGTTGACCTTTTGAACCAGTACGCCTTGCATAATGGGAAGACTAATGTCCTCCAGCTTAGGAATTACTCCATGTGTGACCTGAGCTATGCAGGAAATCATCTAAATAATTCCTGTGATATCTTCTGGCCTTCAACTCCATTGCCCACTTTATTCGTTGGCCTGAAATTTATGTCATCAATTTGTGGCAAGGTGCAAGGTGAGTGCAGATGATCAGGGCTCTCATTTAACAGCTTTTTATACCAAATTTGTAGAAGTACAGGTAAAAATGCAAAAGGCAGAGCAACGGCATCTCAGAAAAATCTACGACTCGGCTGGAATGTCACAGACTATTTACTCTTAGTTCACAGGCAAGAAACAAATATATCCACAACAGGAAAGTTACTGAAGACAGTTCAAAAATAAATATGATGTGTGTCACCATGGGCCATGGATAGATCCTTCGTGACAAGAAAAATAAGCTCATTTTTCCTCCCAGCAAATGTCAGATGTTTTAGGAATGGTTTGTTCCGCCGATTATTTCTGTTAAATGAGTCCTATTATAATTATGACGCCTGCGATCTAGAGTTAATCCCTGGCTCCAATCTCCCCAGTCTTTGAAAAAATTTGATCTCAATCTTGGCATGAACCATTGTGTTCAGTCTCCTAAAAATTCAACTCAGGGTAGACAAAGCTCCATAAATGTTCCTGAGGTCGGAAATGAATGCATATTTATTGCAACAATAGCTGTATTACCAGCCATTCACAGCTCCAACAGCAAAACACAGGAGTTTCTTCGGAAATAAAACCAAACAGATGTCTCCAATGAACACAGTTATCGTATCGGCAGAATATTTCTTTCAGTAATCTCCCTAGTAATTAATTTTTCTGTTATCACGAAAGCCATTTCAGAGACTGGGAAGAAAAAACCCTGCTTTTCTCACTGGCCTCCATGCCGATCCCAGGACCGCAGCCCCGTCTCATCCAAAGGCGACTTCCGAATAGAAAGTCACTTGAGACACCCCTCCTCCCCCATTCACTGGCAGAGGCCGGCAGCCCCCATTGTCTTCCTGCAGAGAGAGATAACAATGCATTTTTCCCCCCATAAAAGCGAGTTCAAAAAAGCATTTACCTGTAACAACAAAAGCAAGCCGATAAATAAGAAGAAAGCACACGTGGTGTTTAGGGTAACATGCAATTAAAGGATTAAAAATTCATACATTTCGATGGGAAACGGCATTGAAATTGCTTGAGCCGTTAATGACTTTGAATGAAAGGGGGACTTATCTCTTCACTCAACCGGAGTGTTCAGAACCAAGATAGACCTTTTATCATTTTTAATTGTTTCATTCATGGCACGCCGGAGACGTGTGCCTTGCCAGAGAAGTTTTTGTTATTCCAGCCACTGAAGGAAACTTTTCTAACCCCGCTGTTATTGCCTTGGGTGGTGGAGCTGCCTGGGGAGGGTGAGGCAAGGGGAAGACCGTGGATGTACATCAGCCTTTCTAGCTTTTTGCCCCACCGCTGTCTTTCTTCCAAGAGCTGGATGGAGGTGCGTGAGCACAGTCCACAGCCCAGTCTCATATAGATAGAGCCTGATCTGGAGACGTTTAGTCTTAATAGGATGGTACCAATCCTCCTGTGTCCTAAGTTTGCTTGGCTGAGCCCTTCAGTTGCCATAGGGCTTCTACCTGGGGGAAAATCACCCCTGTCAACAGGGCCGGTGCTAAACCTAACCCCTTTCTGGTCCTCACATCAAGGCTCGAGTAAGATTTACGTGATGCAAGGCCTTCTGCTGAACGACTGCCACCCTTTCTACATTACTTTTTAAGCACATCTGTTATTTTTAGAAAGACAGATAGACAATCAGCTAGCTAGGTGGATAGGCATAAATAGATATACTGGAGAAAGAGAAATTCATACCAGCATCTTGCTGTCTATCTCTCTTTAAGAAGCAGTGTTTTAAACATTACTCTTTTCACAGCCATAAAGACAAGATGACTGATTGTTTTTTTAAAGCGAGCTGAGAGTCCCGTCTGATCACACAAATGGCTAGAGTGGAGCTCCAGGAAAAACCTCAGCTATTGGGAGAATTGCAACAGGATTGTAATTGGACGATAGCCAGTTCACAATTACAGATAAGGCTGAGGTCTGATAGATGCAACACAAGACATTGGCAATGGAGAGCTCTGTTTTCATCATGTTAGAAAAGTGGCCTGATTTTTCTGATTTCTGGAAGATGATGGGCACCCTTGACTTATAATTTGGTCATTCAGTTTGTAGTACTTGATGATTCTTTCTTTTATAATTGTGACCAAAAATGGCAAAAAAGATTTTGCTTACAGCATTCAAAGACACAAAACAAACAAAAAACCAAGAAATCATCTAATGAAAGGGATCAATCAGTAATAATTATAGCCTGAAAGAGGAAAACTTTGGGAAGCAATGGAGGTGTGAAAGGAGGAAATTGGAAAGAGTTTTCTGAGCTTAACATCTGGTCAGATATACATTCTCTAATAAGCATCAGATAAATTTGTCTCTTTACAGGGGACGAGAATTATCCGCTGATGGTGTTTGCTGTGGGTTCCCTCAGTGCCCAGCGTGCAACATGCAGAGGGCCATGCCTACAGCTACACAGTGCTGCTGTACTTTTGTCCTATTTGGAGGGGTTTAAGTGTGATTTTAGTGGGGTTTTTTCCCCCTTATTTTAATCTTGTGCTGTTTTTATGGATGACTGAGTTCCAGAACTATGCAAATCTGTGTAAATAAGTGTGGTCTTACTGAACAGGGAAGAGTTATACCAGCTTTTCCCAGCAATAGACCTTTCTCTCCAGCTAAGCATTGTGAAGGGCACAACTGAGACCTGGTAGCTCTGACCTGTGCTCCCACCAGAAGTGTCAACAAACTCTTGATTTATTAAGCTCATCCCACAGAAATACTTAAAATTTAGGTATGTGTTTAAAATTAGGAGTGTCACTTTGAAATGGGGCCATCATGGTTGTAAATTCTGTGACTGCTGTAATAGAGACCATTTGTCTTTGCTGGATTTTAACATGCAAATGTAGCATGACTCTGTTATTTCTCCATTTGCAATAGGAAAATACGAAAAGGTGAATTTTTTTAAATTACTTTTTTATTGGCATTTTCATTTTTTAAATATAAACATCATCTGGTTCACATTACTCAGTCAGCCACACAGGAAATGGTAATAAGTTTTGTTGATATTATTTTTCTTCGAGGGATTAACAAGGATAATATTTATATACGTATTAAGAGATTGGTGCATACCCTCAGGCAGCGGCAAAGAGAATAAGAAATATCAGCAGCATCAAAACAAGTTGCAGGTGGCGGGCTGTTACTGCATTTCAACGGTATGGCAGGACCAAGGGCACAGAAAGGACATCACTTTGGGTACTGGCACTGGATTAATCTAAGCTAAATCATCTTGTGCCGCTCACCAGAAAGGGACAATTTTCCAAGAGAGATTCCAACAGAGTTATCTATCTGATCAGCTATTGTGGGCTGAAGATTTGGGGCCAAATCTAGCAGCTGTATTTCAGCAGGGAGAATAAGGGAGAAATTGCCCTCTAAAGAAAATACTAGATTTCTTATATCTTACTTCTCCACTAGTCTGATCTGGTACAAGTTTATGATGACGAAAATCAGTGTTGTGGTACTGTTTGGGGATCCCAACTCCAACCAAAGGCCCTTTTGCAGGGTGTGACCCCTACAGCCTGCAGCATACGCCCACCCCTCAAGGTGCAACCTTGGCACTTAACTGAACCACCTAAATTAAGAAGCAAGTCAGCCCAGTTGGCCTCTGTAGTCAACAGCGAGCGATGGGTATCTTCAGGCAGTGTCAGACTATTTGAGGATCCAAGTCGGCTTCTGTAGGGCATCCTTCCGTTTTCATTGGCTGAGGAGGGAACATCTCACTACACGTTAGTAATGCGGTATCCAAGCCTGAAATCGTTATGCAGGTCCTGTCCGCATCTCCCTTCACTACAGAGAGATCCTACACAAAGCGTATACCTCCAGTCATTTATCATCGGGGAGAAACGTGGTCCAATTGTAACCAAAGAGAGGGAAGAAAGGGGATGGGGTGAGTAACGACGTGAGTGGGGGTACAATGTGCTGGAGTTCACACAAGGGCAGAAGCCCATCAGGTACTGACCCCATCTCCTGAATCCCTGTCCTGTGGCCGCTCTACTGAAACATGAGAAGATAACCATAAGATGATATTCAGTTTATAACCGTACAGGCTGAAAATATTTTGCTCTTTTGCACACCCATTTGACGCCAGACCTCTAACTGTTTTACGTTGCTCTGTCCTTCCAGTTCCTCCACAAGTGACAGCCTCTTTAATCCACACGAGGTCTGTGTAGGATGGAGAGCAGTGAAGGAAAGAAACCTTGTGGCATTAGAGATGGGAGGGAAAAAGGCAAGCTATGATTGATGCCTGTAATACCGACCACACAAATCACAGAGCTCAGTGAAACTCCTATAATTTACGGGAGAAATAAGAAGTGAAACATTATGCCCATGTCACATATGATGGCTCTTGGAATAAGACAAACACCGTGCAATCAGTTTAGACAGCAGGACACAGAAGAGAAGCCACACACAGAGATTATAAATATTATGGACCCAAAATTGTCCATTCCCAGGTCTGGGCATCTGGCATGACAGCACCAATCTGAAAGAGACTGCAGCATCTACTCCAGGAGGCTCCTCGGAGAATACAGTGAAAGGCAAAACATCTCTCTCTGATTTAATTGCTTTGAAATATATTCCATTCTTCTTGTACAAAGATTTTGTCTGAGCCAACCTCCTTTCAGGTCAACAGGACATAAACTTTGTGACTGACTTTAATGAGATTTTGTTCATGCTCTGAAGAGTAGAGCCTGCACTGAGTAAAGCTTGAATGCTCCTAATTCCCATTTACTTTTACTTCCGATGTAGGTCTAGCCCCTTGAGAGGACTTGCTGACCCTGTGCTGAGTGACTCCCTGGCCAGTGAAATTTTGGATAGAAAAGGGTACAACTGTCCTGGTCCCATCTGTAATGCCTGGACACCCACGTGCCTCCCAGATGAGGTCCTCCAGGAGGAGAAATGCTTTATTGGTAACTCCTAGTAGACCTAAACCCAAGTTTTCCTGTGTTTGTCAGCAGCCTCTCATAGCATTTAAGCCGAATATTGTCCCCTCTCCCATACTGTTTGCAAAGAGAAACCTCACAGAAATACAGCTTCTAGGAGGCAGATACAGGACGGGCTCTTCCTCTTCCAGTGCAGTGGTTTGGGCACGGGAGAGGAGGCATTGAGATAATCTGGGAAACCTTTCCATGGATCCAGCCTGGGGAGGAGGGAGGCTGTTGTTGTCTAAATGTTGTCTCCCACAGCATTCTCCTAGAGAAGCTGGCGGCTCACGGCTTAGACAGGTGGACTCTGCGCTGGGTCAAAAACTGGCTGGACAGCCGGGCCCAGAGAGTTGTGGTGAATGGAGTTACATCCAGTTGGCGGCCGGTCATGAGCGGTGTTCCCCAAGGCTCAGTACTGGGGCCGGTCTTGTTCAATATCTTTATCAATGATCTGGATGAGGGGATCGAGTGCACCCTCAGTCAGTTTGCAGACGACACCAAGTTGGGTGGGAGTGTTGATCTGCTCGAGGGTAGGAAGGCTCTGCAGAGGGACCTGGACAGGCTGGATGGATGGGCCCAGGCCAACTGTATGAGGTTCAACAAGGCCAAGTGCCGGGTCCTGCACTTCGGCCACAACAACCCCATGCAGCGCTACAGGCTTGGGGAGGAGTGGCTGGAAAGCTGCCTGGCGGGAAAGGACCTGGGGGTGCTGGTTGACAGCCGGCTGAACATGAGCCGGCAGTGTGCCCAGGTGGCCAAGAAGGCCAATGGCATCCTGGCCTGTATCAGAAATGGTGTGGCCAGCAGGAGGAGGGAAGTGATCGTGCCCCTGTACTCGGCACTGGTGAGGCCGCACCTCGAATACTGTGTTCAGTTTTGGGCCCCTCACTACAAGAAGGACGTCGAGGTGCTGGAGCGTGTCCAGAGAAGGGCAACGAGGCTGGTGAGGGGTCTGGAGAACAAGTCTGATGAGGAGCGGCTGAGGGAACTGGGGTTGTTTAGCCTGCAGAAAAGGAGGCTGAGGGGAGACCTCATCGCCCTCTACAACTCCCTGAAAGGAGGTTGTAGCGAGGTGGGTGTTGGTCTCTTCTCCCAAGGAACAAGCGATAGGACGAGAGGAAACGGCCTCAAGTTGCACCAGGGGAGGTTTAGATTGGACATGAGGAAAAATTTCTTTACTGAAAGAGCGGTTAAACATTGGAACAGGCTGCCCAGGGAAGTGGTGGAGTCCCCATCCCTGGAGGTATTTAAAAGACGTGTAGATGAGGCGCTTAGGGACATGGTTTAGTGGGCATGGTGGTGTTGGGTTGACGGTTGGACTCGATGATCTTAGAGGTCTTTTCCAACCTCAATGATTCTATGATTCTATGATTCTATGAGGCAGACGCTGGAGGGCTGTCACTGCCCTAAGGCAGGCGAGGAGAGATGCTGCTCAGAGGAGGTGGAGCTGTGCTCTCCCCTGCTCCCTCCTTGCACCGGGCCACCCTTGTTCTGCTGGGCACGGGGTGGGCATGGATCAGCTCTCGGTGACGGTGCTGCAGAGTTACTGTGCAAACGCCCTTGCAGGCAGCAGCCGGAGCGTGCCTGGAAGGAGGATGGAGCAACGGTTGTATTAGGGCCTTGGGGGTTGGCTGCTATATCTGTTAATAAACTTTACGAAAACCTTTGGGGTCAAAAGAGTAACAAAATAATGGAGGACAAGCCCATGCTGCCTCTTTGCACTTTCCACCTTTCTAGTAATTTTATCCTTCCTTCCTTCCCACAAAATCAGCTCGCTTTGGCCTGACCTTGTAATGCGACAGCTCTGTTCAGCCTGGCAAAATTAAGATGATTTGTCCCCCTTCATGTTACTGCATTTGCTTTCACTGTGCTCCTCCAATCTGTTTGCTTCAAGCTCAGGGCTCCCTAATTGTATTCCAATGGAGACAAACCTCATGATTAAAACTCAAACGCGAGCCTACCCAGGCTTCGGCAGCACAGGCGTCAGGGACCCTGAAATTGCAAACTCAATCTTTCTGATGGATTTAATTCGGGGATCTGTTTTGTCACCCTTGTGTTGGGTGCAACAGTAACCCCTGCCCCGCCTGCCCCTCCTTCTCTCACTCCCCCTGGCAATTTCCTTATTGCTTAAAAATATTCCGTGAGGCTACATCAAAGTGAACATTGACACTTGTATTATTGTTGCCAGGGGTGACATTAGATGAGAATTATATGAAACAATAAGGGCGCTGGAGTATAATCCATTTGACATTTGGAACATGTTCCCAGTGCTCTGTGCTCCTCGAAACATTCACACAACAAAACTGTCTTCATTTTCATCACAATATTTGTGTGCGTGAGTAGATTTATCTCTCTTTTTATTTCTCTGTCTGGTCGTTCTCTGCAAGGCCAACAGAAAGAAAAACCTCACTTCTGGGGCTGCTGCCCTGTCCAGGTATCACTTTTGCTTGTTTATACCCAGAGGACAAGGGGGGCAGTAAATTGCAATCAGCATAAGGCTGGTCCAGACATCGGGCCGGCGCTTGTCGCTCTTGTGCCAGGCCATCAAGCTCTAACCCTTCCACTGCTGTGCCTGCACGTCCTGGGCCAAGGTTTGAATTTTTGGGACGCCCTGGGAAGTGAAGTCGAAGAAGCCCACGTGAAGCAGTTTTAGTTCAGAATTGCACCAGAATGGCAGACGCAGACGGTGAAGAAGTGTTCGTGACAGATCGGTTCCTGCTCTCCTTCCTCTGGCAAACTGCCACGAAGGCGCTCACGTTGGGTCCCAGTGCATGAAGAGAGCATGTACCTACAAAGCTGACTGCCTGCTAACATGGTCTCGCGCTGCTCAGGCACTGAGCCCACCCGCTGAACGGCTCGGTCGGCCAGCTCGGGCACAGCGTGGCACAAACACGGTGCTGTGACTTTTAGCCTCTCTGGAGCACAGCCAGATTTTGCTTCTACCACCCAGGCTGTACTACACAAACACATGAAAGCATGGCCGCAAAGTAAAACCCAAATTCCTCTGAATTTCCAAAGACTTCAGAAAAACTTTTCAACTTCATGGCCAGCGCACATCTAGGAGGAAGTATTTTAGACTACGATTCTCGCTGGCATCCCCGTTATCCCAGGAATTTGCAAAGGAGCCAGAGCAGACCACGAGCCTTGTTCCCACGGGGTGATGGTGATGTGGGCAGCCAGCCTTGCTTCTTCCTAAAGTCCACCTTAATTGTCGCTCTTTCTCCAATATTACATACAAAGACTGACATTTTTAGGAATAAGAGCCCAACCTCTTTAAAAGCATCATCACCGAGTTCAACTGGTCCCGAACTGCAACCAGTGAGTCAGCTCAAATATTCATGTACCCACACAAATACATGAATAGACGCACCAGCACACACACACAGAAGCTCCTCCTCCACAAACTCAATATCCATATTCCAAGTAATTATCTCAATTACAGATTCAACAAGATCATCTCATTTCCTTGCTGGATTCCCCATGCGCAATATCTTTCCACTCAAAGCGCCCTCTCTGCCATATGCTCATCCCCTGCCCGACGCACTGGCTCGCAGCTGAACTGTTATTCCTTACGACCACTGAGCAATTTAGCTGAGAAATTACCCCGGTATGGCAGTGGATCACTTTTCATCTGGAAAATGTGCAATATTGCATCTTAAAGAGATACAATACAGAATGTACAGCATGGGCTGGATTTTGCAGAGGTTTTAAAGCACTTGGGGTTACTGTTAATTTTGATGAGAACTGTAGGCTTTTGGTACTTGTCAGGTTTGAGAGAGAGAAAAATGTGGGGAAAGTCGGAGTGGTCTGAGCAGGCAAATTTACACTCCAAGATTAAAATAGCAGAGTCTTCAGCATAACTGCATTAAAAATGTGTTTATCCCATATAATATCTATGCTTTATGTTATTTTCACTTTAGAAATCATTATCTTGCCCTCTGAGCTGCATGTTGTGAATTATTTCCTACGAGAACTGTGAATCTAGCCTGGAGATTCAGCCCAGGTTCATTTAAAGTTTCCTGAAGGTTCATGAACTTGTTTGAGAGTCTGGGCTGATTTATGGGGCTGACGTGAACACAGGTGAGACTCATTGGCCTCTGCTTGAGATTCTGGGCTCATTCTTGCTCAAATCTCAAAGTGAAGCTTATACAACATGAACCTTCCTAAACTGCCAACGAATCAAATGTTTGTAAAAATTTTTGCAAAATGAAACAGCGAGAGATCCCTGCACTGATGGTGTTTCCATCCTGGAAGACAGCAGTGAAACGATTTTGCTGCAGGTTCCCACCACTGAAGGACTAGAAACCGCAGTATTGGTTATTCAGGCTGCGTTTTACCTTGCTGCAAATGTTGGTTCTGCATGTGGTTTTATCAGCAGGGATGGGGAATTATGGTCCCTGCTTTCCTCCCCCAGGAGCACCGGCTGCTGTGGTCCCTCTGACCAGGTCTGGCCAGCATCCACACAGGCACTAACTTCTGGGTTGCTTCTGACCAAGGAGGGGAAGATATATCTGACCTGATTTATGAACGAGTTCCTACACAGGCTAACAAGAAAATGAAAGCTGCTCAGATGGCAAAAGTATGTTTATATAAAGAACACAATGGCAAAATAAAAAGTCCTTTGGAACAAAAGGATTAACACTTTCTGTTTTGGAAACCACGTATGACAACCTGAAAATGTTAAAATTTTTCTACCAATACGGAGACATGTTGACGTGGCTCCTTCCCCACGAACAGTCCCAGAATGACACATCGGTGCTTCTCCATGGCAGAAGTCAGAAATGTCCTCTTCTGCTCATAACCACTGACTCCACTGGCTTCCCCAACATTGTTTTCCATGCACCTTGGCCCTTCTTATGATGAGTGATGCTACAAGGTATTAAGTTCTCCTCCTGGGTAGTGGGAATGGAGCCGAACGATGCACCATATTGGCAGGAAATATTTGATGGGATCCGTTACACTTCTCTCAACCAAAAAGGATGCTGAAGGGGACTAGCTCCGGCTTCAACATCCAACCTCTCAGTCCTTGGGCAACTGCCCACGTGCTGCCCTCCGCCCAGCTGCAGCTGACAGCCAGAGAGCAACAAAGTGCTCCCATTGCAAAGGGCACATCGAGCTTTTCACTTGGCATTTATGGAAATGACTCCAGTAGACACGGGGCAGGGCAAAGGCGGGCTTTCTAAGGTGACATTAGCAGGAGCAGCTCCCTTCCTTGCCAGCCTTTACCCAAGGTCAAGGTCCTGGTTCTGAACCCTTTGTACTGTCCTTTTAACTAAGTATGAAGATAATTAAATTTTGCAGTGTGGTTACACCTCAGTAAATATTGTCTATAAAAATCAATTGGCATTTACTGTACTTAATGTATAACAACGATTCTTATAAATCTAAATTATCCTTATAAATCTAAATTAAATGCCTAGGTTTAAATGTATTTAGGACATTTAATTAATAAAGTGTTACCAAATAACCATTACTAATCTGTTTACTTCAAGCCTGATTTCCATTTCCAACGGATTTATTTCTCAGCAGCATGTGTGGGAGGGTAAAAATGAAAGTATGTGAAAGGGTTTTAAAAAGGTGCTGCAGGTACCAGAAATGTTCAGAGATTGCCCAGGAAATTCCCTCATCTTTTCCCCCATGGAGAAATGTCGATGTGCTGGAACCAGAACTTTTCAAAGGAAAAGGTCTATTTTGATCCATCTGTAATTTTAAGTGTTCAAAAAGTTTTGAAATCTGAAACATCCTGTTTCAATATTTTCCTAACTAAAAGCTCTGGGTTTCTGTTTAGGCTGATTTTCCAATTCAAAATTTAACTTAACTTACAAAGAGAGAAAACAATTAAGGATCAAAAGGTCAAAATCAAAAAGAACTGATCTAAATAAAACCTCTAGATTAGACAGAAACATTATATGGATTACCCATTTGTGAAAAACACAGATTTTTACTATTTTCCTTGGAACTTCTCTTGAAATTGCCCTTCATTGGGTCTAAAGGGCAAAGTGGCTCATGTGAGGTCCATCAAGGAGCCTGTGACAGGCAAGGACTTGAGGTTACCTCCTCCAAGTACAGCTGGGCTCAGCTGTTTTATGTTGAAAAAACCCAGATTCTGGTCTATCTGGAATATGTCATGAGCTAGTGCTGAGTTCATTCACTTCAGCTTGCTGGTCCCCTTCCCCCACTTCAAATTCCCTTATCTAAACATTGTGATGTTTTATTTTGAAATGGGATTTTATTACACACCCGTCTTTCTAGACAATTGAACAACAAAGACTTCACAATCTCCCCCAAATGAAGTAAATGTTTTGTTCACGCTGGAATGATTTCTTATTCAGTTTCTTTTTGCTAAAAAGCTGGAGAAAACACAATTCGCATCAAGTCAACCCCCAAATATTTTGCAATAGCCACCAAGCACAACAGCCCAGCCAGCTCTGCTCCAGAGCACCCAGCTGGACTTTAACCAGTGGATTCTTCTTTCCTCCCACCATAATTAATATCCATAGACTTAGCTCACATAACGCCAGAGGGTCAAATTCAGAGTAAGCGTAGCATGGTGTAATTCTGTTGAACGAAATACTACGTCTACTCCAGTGACTAATTTAGCTAAAAACATATAATTATGAGCAATAAAAAAATTATTTCTTCTGCTGCTGGAAACTGGCTGAGACTGTTTCCCTGTATAATAGCAACACCTGCCAGCATCCAGGCCTAGCAACTCTCCTAGCCCAGTCCATATTGACTTAAAATCATTAGTCTTAAACCTATTCAGTGCCCTGTAAGATATAAATGGATGATCACGGTCCAGCCGTGTGAGGGGAGGTATCGGCAGCAGAGTGAGCCATTGGTACCCTCCTTGGTAGGTTGAACAGATAAGTCCAAGCGCATTAAATTCACTCCTTTGCACAGGGTGTAAAGCAAGGTTTATGTACTAATTAAGCCAGAGTTGAAGGTTATAGTCAGACACTCAATTGCAATTGTTCTAGTGCATTTTAATTAGTTAATCACTCGTACAAGTTGGTTTCCCAATCCCAGCATAGGCAGGGTGACGTGTTCCAGGCGCACTCCTGGTGTCTTGCCTTGCAGAGAGCAAATGCTCTCTTGGTGAGAGACACCCCGACAGCCACAGGCAGTTCCCACACCCCTCCAGCACCATCCCAGCCTCCAGCCCAGCTCTCTGCAACATAGACCGGGGCGAACTTCAGTTTCTCTTTCAACACTAGTCTTAAATCGGGCCAGTGCAACAGCCCCAAGTCCCGCGGTTCCCTTTGCTGAGCCACCATCGGCAGAGATGTAAGTAGAGGACCGCAGTATGTCCAGCTCCCAAAGGGCATTTTTAGCCACTGTTAAATTCACTACAGAAGTGTAATACAAAGGCAAACACTTTCTAGGAAGTTGAGATATTTTACAGGCTGTCTATCTTTTTCCGCTTGATTCAGACTGAGTTTGGCAGATGGAAGCAAGCCCAATCCTAAAGAGGGAAAGAGGCCGAGAAAATATTTTGAAAAGGAGCCTGCCTTAACAACTGCTCATCTCTTGGAGTGACATTTGACTTCATCTGTCTAACTAGTTTGGCGGTCTCTCAGTTTTTTTTCTGATTGGGATAATTTATTTGTTTTCATGCTAAGTTTTATAGCTTACTGATTTTCCAAGTCATTCTGAACCTATGTCAGTTTTTATCTACTTGAAGTAATAGAAATCGTTCTGCAGAAGATACACCGTGTAAAATCTTATTGCCAGCCAGCCTAACATCTACAAATACTGTTAATTACCGTGATTACAATCCCCTTAGATGACAAATTCAGCCCTATTGTCCCTCCATTGCACCACGCAACCCCCACTGTAAAGAATTAATATCTCCAGACACCAGGTTCAATGAGTGCGTAAATCACATGCTGAGGACAAGAAGTGAGTAGCATCCAAGCTGTCACTTCTGGAAAGTCCAGTGCTTTAGATTCCCACAGTAGTCCTCTCATGCAGTCTGAGGAAACATGACAAACTGTTCATGCCATGATCCTGCTCGGATTGCCCCAACGTGCTTTTTTAATGATTTCCAATTATTTCAACCCGATTTGAATCAAAAAAAGAAACTAACAACAAATCTAACCTTAGTGAGAAGAATGAATAGGTCTTCTGTGGGCTGCTTACCATAGCTTCATGTCATTTTGTGTTTTTCTAGCATGAGATGTAATGGCTGCCAAAGGAGAGGTTGTTCTTAATAACTATTTCCAGTAAGCCTGCTCTTGGAGCCCTAGACCTCTCCGCAAGGCAGGTCATGTGGTTTCTTTTGGAGGTGCTGGAGACCCGCTACGGCCTGTCCCCCACGGCAGCTGAGATGTGTCTCTCACTTGAACAAAATGAAACCATCCTTATTGCATGATGGGTCTGCTTCTGGCCACAAATTGAAAGATGCAATTGTCACTAACCGGAAAGTATGCCCTCCTGCTGCTGTTTGCATGCTGACAGCCAAATGAAGGGAAAGACCGTGTGGGTTTTTTCTGCTTCTAGTCCTGGTTATTCACTAAGGTTTAAGGTCCGCGCGCTCCTCCGGCTGCTGGGGCTCAGCATGCCCCCCCCAGCTTCCACCACCTCTTTGAAGCTGCTACTGCTCTCATTATCTGCACACCGATCTGCTACGGGAGCTCAAACTTAAACTCTCAGTCCAGATGAACCAAAATCACAAAGATCTACTGCCTAATGCTACTCTGGCCTATGGTGGCTTAATGGGGTGAGCAAATGGTCACACAAGCAGCTGTGCCAGGAGACTGAACAGACCCTACCCTCCTGCTCGGGGTGTTGATGGGGACAACACCCCTGTAGCCGGGAACAGGGCAGAGATCGAAAGAGGCAGAAGAGGATGTATGGGCAGCCTTTTAGTCTGGTCAGTGTTGATCCTCTCAAAGGCGGTAACAAGAAACAGAGGTTGCAAGGAAGACACAGTGGTTACTCACTGCTCCATCTCCTCCCTCCTCTCCCCTCTCCACAATGCAGGGCAGAAACCCATTTTTCTTCTCATCCAGATGGAGGGGCAGGTCCCGCGTTGAGCTCAAAACCCTGCCTGGCACCGAGCATCCTGACCGGGCTGGGAAGTGCTGAAGCTGCACCATCATGAATTGCACGGCATGTGTGGGGGAGAAAGAGGAAGGAGGAGGGGAGCAAAGGGAGGAGGGGAAGCGTTTCTCAATTTAGAAAGTAATAATGCAGCTTAATTGTACCAGCAGCTGGCAGCGCTAGGCGGAGTGAGGTGAGGCCTAATTATTGCACTTGGCAGCTGTCTACTCTGCTGAGCATGTTGATGGGAGAAGAGAAGACTCCTTCCAGCAGACAGGTTGGGAGAGGGAAGGATGAGGGATGCTGTCCTCACACCCGCTGCCGTGGTGGCTGAGAACAGAGAGGGGAGCACATGTTGCTCAAGAGCATCAGGTGGGACTTCACTCTACCTCCAAACCGAGGGGTGAGAAAGGAGGCAGCTCTCCAAGGTGCTCCTGAAGGAAGTGGGGGGGAAAAAAGGCATGACAAGAAAGGCGTATCTGTGAATGGAGGCCAGTCCAAACTCTGTAAGAAAGGTGAGGAATTGGTGGGGAGGCGAGACCTGCCAGCCACATCCCAGTTTGAGGTTTCTGACCTTCCTGCCGCCCTTACACCTGCAGTCAGCTTCTCCTCCCCCAGCAGTTCATGCTTCCAGCTCCAGAGGTGTCCAGGCTACCTTCTGGCTGCTGAGGGCCCCTGATAGGATACGACCTTGGGGACTTCTGCTTAGCGAAGACTAATGCATCTGGTTTAACGTATGCAGTTTTGCCTCCCTTTCTGCTTTTATCCTCTTCCAACACTTAGCGGGGGGAACGGCAAATGCAACTGGGATGGTTTGTATTTCCATAAGAACTGAGCTTGATTTTCATTAGCACTAAGATCCCTTTCCACCATTTAGGTTATGGAAAAGGTCCTGAAAACAAGGCGAAAATAATTTACATCTGCTTTAAAACTCCTTCACACTGTCAGAGGGATGTAAAAGAGTCTCCACATAACCACAAAGAAAACCCTTCATTCTCCCATTTCTCAGCTCACCACCACAAAATGATGCTGAAATTGTTGATTAGCTGACATCCAACACTTAAATGTTACAAGTCTTTATTATTTATTTCTTGGGCAGAGAATTACTACTACGTGTTATTTTTATTTTACAGATCCAGCTTCTGAAACTACTTAAAAAGCTTTCGATCAAAGATGTACAGTGGTGCTGGCAGAACACAGAAGAGTTTTCACTGGGGAAAGCCATCATTAATTATCAGACTGTAAGTAGCACTGATAGTGCAAGCATTTGATTTTGATTTAATGTCTAAATAAGCTCGCTTACAATGGCAAAGTGCTTCTTGTTTAATTGAAAAGCACTAAGTTTTCTATCTCCCCTTCTTGTTTTCAATTCTGGCCGTGATCCAGGTATAGAAATAGAAAGAAACATGAACAGAATGAAAAAAGCCAGTGTGAAAAAGCATCAAGAGCCACAGGAGCCTGCTGAGCCTTCTGCCAACACCACTGCTGAGTTGTCTGGACCAGCCTGTCTCTTCAAGGCTGCCCTTGCCCTTCAGATTTCCTGCCATCCTAGCCTGGTGCCTCTCCATCCACCCATCCCCTCTCTTTTCCCTGTATCTCCCCTTACACCACACTTTCTGAAATCACGTCACCACGGGTTTCCCCCATCCTCCCCCAAAAGGGGATTTTCATCTTGAAAAAGGTCTTCACTCAAAGGTAACTGCACAAGAAACCAGAAAAATTGCCTTGCCAGGAGGAGAGGAGAGACTTTGGAGACCCTCGCCTTGCTGGCACGCCCTGCATCTGCATGGGTGCCCCATGGTTTTGCAGCCTAACAGACAGCAATAGCTGATATTTTTAGTGCTGCCAGACACTCGATACCTGCCAAGGTCACTGCATGACAAAAGCAATGATGAGCCGGCGTGGCAGCCTGTACCAACCCTGTCACTTCCCAGCAATCGGCTTTAACAGGCGTGCAGCCGCTTGCCAAGGAGAGACACAAATCGTGAAGGAACGACAGTAGCAGCTGCACAGACTGCTGCCTCTGCCCTTTGTTCTCTGCTCGATGTGTTGTCGTGTCAGGTCCCCGCAGATGCTGCCCAAAGAGTGGCAGAAGAACCTGCTGAACAGTTTGGGCTGGCGAGGTCTGGAATTTGTGGGGATGTCGGAGCAATAGCTGCCGTCTCCGTTTGGGACTGAGCGTGAGCCCATCAGTCACTTCACCAAGAGGGAGACAAAAACCAGACAAACGTGCATTGGGTGGAAAAATGGAAAGCTTGGCTCGTTTTGCCCTGAGCCCTGTGTGATGAATGCCACCGAGGCAAAGAGCAGGATTGTCATAACTGGGAGAGAAAACCATTTCCCCACTCTTTTTCCACCAGCCCACATGGTTAAAATAGGTACAAAGGAGGGGAGGGGAGTTTATGTCCTCTGCCTGCGGATGGCAGCCCCCACTGTTCAGGTCCAAGCAGTGTGCTCTAGCCACCAGGCTAGACCATTTTGTACAGTGAGTTCGTTGTAGTCAACTATTTATCTCATTCCTTTCACGGACAAGTCTCCTGCTGGACTCTCACTCTGCCTGTTTAGGCAGATAAAAATCTGTCTGCAACTTTAGAGCCAGCTCAGATGATGCTGGGTAGCTCAGGGTGGGACTTACATCCATGTCCATGCTCAGACACTGCAAAAGGCAAACTCCAAATGGAGGTGACAGTTTCACGGGAAGCAGTGAACTGGCATGACAGCTCTTCTCTACTGCCCAAACGGCACGCTCATAAACGATTTTCCACTTCAGGTGCCTTCTACAAGTGTTAATGAACTAACCCTCATGGTAGCTCTCTGAAGCAAGGGCGCTGCGCACAGGGAGAAGGTGAAGACAAGGCTTGTCTGGAGTCTCCACCAGAGCAGATCTCACAGGCAGCAGAGCCACATGCATCTCCTTCTGCTTGGAGGCTGACGTGTGTATGCCGGTGCGTGCTTGTTTGTGCACTTGTAAAGGTCTCCATGGCTCAAACAGCTGCCAACAGTTAGTGCATTGCTACATGAAACAGCAAAGATTAGAAGAAAAATACATTTCTTCCATTTTTAATTAAATCAGTAGGTAAGAAAGGTAAACTGAGGCACAGATTCATCACATTACGATCTTGAAGCCTGAAGTGAGTGTCAGACCAAGAAGGCTGAAATCAAGTGGCACATACCAGACAGTTCCATCCAGCTGCAGACTAATGTCTTTGCTAAATGACTTTAAACCTAATGACATGTGACATGCAAAGATCAGGCTGTTCAGTATTGCAGGAAAGATAGTGATAACGATCGTTTATGAAAAACAAACCTCAGAAGGACCCAATACCACCCAGCGCAAATGTGACTTTGGATGGGAAGGAATGCAAGAGCAGAGTGAATTCGCAACCTTGGCAACACGTAAAAGTTGGACTGGCTATTTAGGAAGAAATAATACTACCGGTGTGTCTTGGCAGAGGTTGTACTGACTAAAGAAAACAAGATTTAGACATTGAAAGACTTATCATTTCAAGATGAAACTACAGATTTATATCCCAGCTATCACTTTCCTCTTAGCGTATGATTGTGGATATCTGACATTCAGCAAAGTTGCACACTTCTGCAGGCCCTGGAAAGCAAGTTGCTTAGTTAAAAAAATTGACTTGCTAACTAACGAACACTGAGTTTTTACAATAACTACCCAATCCCTTCCTCTAAAGCCATCTGGATGGCAAGGTGGAAATGTTCACGTCAAGAATCAAAAGTGCAGCCAAAAGCCTCTGCAGTGATAGATAAAGAACTGGGGAGAGTGGCGAACACTTATCTGAACGGACACCATCCTGGCAGATCCTTGCACCTAAACCGATAAGGAAACAAGTGGGTCTTTTCAAACACAGGTGAGATGTTGAGATGGACCTGGAGCAGTCAAGGATGGAAGAGCCTTTTTGACAGCTGACAGATTACATACCCAAAAGTCATACAGAAACTCACAGGCAAAATCAGGACTTGAAGGGCAGAGCCTTGGGCTCCCTGCTGCTCACCTCCGTGGGATGTGTTTGCTCTGCCAATGAGCTGAGCATTGCAGCAATGTTGAGCTGCTAACAGCGCTCTGAAAAGCAGCTTTGGAAGCCTGAGCTGATGCTTGCTCATCTCTCTGTCACTGGATATTTACTGATTGGGGTGGGGAGCTGTAACCATCTGCCATAAACCCCTGTTTCTCCTAGCAATAGAAAACAGGCATCCATCAGGACAGCACCGCATCTCCTCCAAGAACAGAAACGTAACCGAGCTGGATGGCAGTGGTGGTTCCCCAGGCCAGACTGACTGGATGGGGAGCGGAGCAGAGCCAGCCAAGCAGGAGCACACGCAAACCTGGGGAGGAGGTTCCCAAGTGCTGCTCTGACCCAGGGTACCCAAAGCATTGCTCTGCACAAGAAAGCTAGTAAGGAGTGGGCAAGCATGGAGAAAAAAGAAGCTGGGAGAAGGACAGCAAATGGCAACCACAGCAGAACTGGTGGCTGGTGTTACATCTCCCTTACGCTGGTTATTTGCTGTAAACCTATTAAAGCAAGACCTAATTAACAAGGAGGGTGACTGAAAGCTGGATCAGACCTTCCTGTTCCGACACTGCAACATGAGAGATGGCATTGGTGCTGGATGCAGATGAGATGGTAATAAGTGTGATACAGGAGGACCCATTTTCTCCCCTGTCTTCTGGAGTGCTGGCGAGAGACAAGGTTTGCAAAGCTTCCCTCCCCTTCTTGGAGCCGTTCTTCCACTGCAAGGGCAGGATTTGTCCTTCAGCATGGGAGAAAGCAAAGACCTGTTTGAATAATTGGTTTCAAGGCTCTTTGGTAATGCTGCATAATTTAAAATAGGAAAAAAAAGATTCTGTTTAACCTTTTTTTTTTTTTTTTAACTTTTTCTTTGGAAAATTGGAGGGAAAAAAAGTAATTGCAGACCCAAGGGAAAGTTTTACTTCCAGCTTGAGTATTTTCAAAAGTGATCATAAAAATAATGGTGAATTCTAAGCAAGACTGCTTCAAACTAGAAAATGTAAAAGTTTCATTTTAGCACTTTCCAAGAGGACACATCTAACTCTTCCCCAGCACAGCCAGCAAGTGCAAGCTACTTAGCAGAAGAGGGATAAGTTTGCTAAAGATTTCAATCAGGCACTCTGTGTTTTGCAGTGAAAAAAAGGTTTTACTCCATCAAATCATCGCAGAACTACCTGTCATCTCCCTGAACACGCACAGCTGCTGTGGACATGCCCACAGTATAGGACTCTAACTTCACCCCATGTCAAGAGATGAGTCTGATCTACTTATGTTCTGGAGAACAAGTCTGATGAGGAGCGGCTGAGGGAACTGGGGTTGTTCAGCCTGGAGAAAAGGAGGCTGAGGGGAGACCTCATCGCTCTCTACAACCACCTGAAAGGAGGTTGTAGCGAGGTGGGGGTCGGTCTCTTCTCCCAAGTAACAAGTGATAGGACGAGAGGAAACGGCCTCAAGTTGCGGCAGGGGAGGTTTAGATTGGACATGAGGAAAAATGTCTTTACTGAAAGAGTGGTTAAACATTGGAACAGGCTGCCCAGGGAGGTGGTTGAGTCACCATCCCTGGAGGTGTTTAAAAGACGTGTAGATGAGGCGCTTAGGGACATGGTTTAGTGGGTGGTGGTGTTGGGTTGACGGTTGGACTCGATGATCTTAGAGGTCTTTTCCAACCTTAATGATTCTATGGGCGATGGAGATCAAGCTTGCCTTTTCCAGCTGCACTCTGTAAGCTGCCACCAAGCCCATTTCCCTGTGGGACAGGAGGTAATTTTGTGCTCAGCTATAAAGGGTAGGATTTAGGCAGAGAGAGGAAACGGGCAGCTTTTCTGGGGCATCTTCCTCCTCCTTAGTGTAATGTAAAACACAGTGTCATTATTTTCATTTAATAAAGTGGAACAAACTTAAGATGCTTAAACATTGATTAAAGGCTTTGATCTCTGAAAGTGCGATTAGTGTCCTTCTGTCGAGGAAAGTCACTTTGAGAAATGTATATGCTGATTCCGCATAATCCCCCCATTAATTCTGTGTCAGATATTGTGTTTACTGGAAGCACAGGACAAGCCTTTTCTTCTTCCTTTTTTCCCCCCTCCTGAACTGTTCTTGACCCAGCATTTTTGTGCAGCTTGTTCCAGCCCTGCTGTTCTTCCCCTTGCCCTCTTGTATAGACACGGGGAGGGAAGGAGGTGACAATCAAAAGCCCTGGCTGTGACATGCAGAGAGCCGAGCTCGACTACGTGTAACATCCCAGGGGCTGCAATAGCTCCTCCGTAGCCTCTTAAAAACTTGGACTCTCTTATGGCTCTGCAGGGGAAAGGGAGACCTAGCGGAAAGCGCTTAGGTTCAGGTCTGGGGTTTCTTCCTAACGGTGATGAAAAGACTGTGCCTCAGTTTCCCCACCTGCAAAGCAAATGTGGTGGTGCTGCTCTGCAGCACAATCTGCGATCGATGGATCAGCTGTGCCACACGAGAGACAACAGTCATCCCACACGTGCGTAGCTGGGATGTGCACGTGTATACCACTTTCCTCTGAACACGCAACATCAAGCAAATGGTGGGGGAGGAAAAACGAAACCAGTGAGTGGTTGCACTAATGTTTTGTTCTTTGTTCACATTAGGACTTGCACTGCACACAAGACAGCTCTGCAAACTACTCTTGCTCCAAGACACGGTTCCCAGTTTGCTGGAAGCTCCACTTCATTCTAGCACCAGCATGTCTCTGCACAGGGTTTGGTGGGCTTTCACACCTGCCCAGGGGAGCAGCCACCAGCTGAACTCCCGAGCCGCTGGCTCGCTAAGGAGTGAACTGAAATGCCCTGTGAAATGGCTGTGAGCAAACAGCACAACCGCAGAAGTTGGCAAGCAGCCTCAGCAGCAGCAGTTCCCTTTGGATTTACTTTTTGGGGAAGAGAGTGAAGCTTTGATATGTATCACAGCCATATTAATCCAGGACATAGGTAACTAGATACCTAAAACCACCTGAAACAGACCCCAGATCAGAGCGCCTCCAAGGTCTGACCCAGCTCATCTTTTGGATTCTGGGATTTGCGGACATTTTCATTCAGTTAAAACATTTGCATTTGGGATCAAAACAGCTTCATTTCAGTTTCCCAAGTAAAAACTGAGTTGGACAAAACGTGCCCAGAAAACTGTCCTTACACATCTGACAAAAGATAAAAACTAAATGAATTCAAAGATTTATATCACTGCGGCAAGCTCTCTGTTGCACGCTGAACATCTGGGTTTATTGTTCCACATCACATAATAAAAATATATTCTACTATTAATTTCAGATGAACATTTTAAGAGTCCTTTAGCAGAAAGCAAACCCTCCATGCAGCCTCTGGTGAACGTGGAGTCACAGGGCTGATATTCTTTGTGTTTTGCTGACAGTTCTGGAAAAAAAAGGGGGAAAATGAAACCAAAAATGGGTTTTAGAACTTTTTGGCAAATAGAAAAATCAAAAGGCTTCTGCTTTAAGTTTAATAAAATACTTCACTGATGCGTAGCAGTAAATAAATAAATAGGTCCTTCTCACCCATACGCAGCTTTGATATGGTTTAACATGCTGGAAAGGAATTTCAAACCCAAGGATTATTTCAAACTTCAGAAGCGATCCCTGTTGTTTGGAAACCCTTGCCACGAAGCATCTCATCTGGGGCAGGGGGAGGCTGCTTTCACTTGCATCGTGCAGAACACAGGCAAAACCAGTGAAAACAGAGATATTCCGATATCACCAAGTCTGCACTTTTCTCCCCCTAAAAAAGTTCCAGCTGAAAAATATCCCCCATTGCTCTGAGCAGGCCAATTGCCCACTGGAAGTGCCTTTCCCTTGGCGAGCGGGGACTGGCCTCTGAGCGAAGGTGTCGTGGGCAAGTGCCCAAAGCCAGGAAAAGTGCAAGATAGGAGGGGAAGGTACGCGGTGACCTCCACGCTCTGCTCATCAGAAAAATGTGTGCAAACTTCTCCAGAGGAACAATGTCAAAGTATATAATGTACCTCTGCACGCCTCCAGAACAGCCCAGAACGACGAATACACCTTCCTTTGTGTCTCTCGCTGTTCTTAAGAGACTAATGAGAAAATTTTCCCGTGATTGCCTCACTTACACACACGCTCGCTCGCTCTCCACGCCGAGTAGCTAATGGTAAGAAGATTTAATAGCGTGATATCACTTTAATGTGAAGAGCATAAATAAAGCTCCTATAACTGTAATTACGTCTGCATTGCACCTATTAACCATTCATCTGCATACAAGGCTCTGCACAGTGACGGGGTGATTTCAAAGGTTTTTCCATACTACAAACTAAAATCTTGGTTAGAAAGGAGGGGAAAAAAGCGGGGGAGAGAGAGAGGAAGGGAGGTTTGAAACTCTGGCTCCAGACCTGCACATCTCTTGGGTATCGAGTGCATAATCCAGAAGCAATCCTGAGGTCGTGCTGCTACACTTAAAACTGCCTAGTGTCTGGCATTTTATTCTAGGAAATAAGAAACCAAAGGTCCCAGCTATTCCCACTGTCCGTGGCATCACTTAGCAGGCAAGACTGATCTCTCAGACACCAAAGCTTGGGTAATGCCGTAGATCAGCTTCGGTGCTGGGCGCGCAGGGAGCACAGCCAGCAACGTTCAGTCTGCAGGAGTGATTTGAGCTCAATAACAATCTCTGCGTCTTCACCAAAGCAAAATAAGCTCAGTCACTTAAAGCAAATAAAAGCAGCGTGTATTTGATCGGTTTAACTCTGTCAGCATCCAAGAGTACAAGTATTCCTGGTCCCCGCTGCCCTGAGCACATCATGTAGATCAGACAGAGCGATGATAACAGGCGAGCGTGCTAAAAGCTCTTCCTAAGTTTCTTTGTTGTTAAAGCTGAGCAGAGGAATGGTGTTTTGTTGGCCCAGAGGTCTCAGTTTTCACACTGGCTTCATTCGGTGTCAGAGAGAAAACAAAACTCAAAATGCTGACATTCTGGTTGCAGTGTGTCAAGCTTTAAAGCTGACTTTTTGATGATGTAATACGTTATCACTTGCCAGGCAAAAATAATCATTCAAAATGAAAAGCGATGTAGAAAGGAGAAAGTGAGAAGTTGTATTTAAAAATACCAGCATTTTGACTTTGTCTGAACTTTGCTCCAGTTCTCCGCAATGACAAAATTCTAGGGAAATCAGGATAAACCTGGAAAACATTTTCACATCAACAAGTGCTAAGTGAACACGATCTGTCAGAGTTCCTCTGAGCCAGCTCTGTAGGTTTATTTTATTTAAAGGTTGTTAAGGCTTGAATACGAACCACGCTCCTGCAAGCAAAAGGGGAACGCAACCTTCGGTCTTTTGGGATAATTACACTGCATAATGCATGGCATGATGGAAAACTTTCCCTTCACAGCTCCCTTCAGCAGGGAAAAGGCCCTCCTCTTGATGCTGGGAGGCTTATGCTGAGTTTCTGTGATGCAACAGCTGTTCACATCCACCGCTGCCGCATGAAATTGCAGAGTGTAGTTAAGAAGGAAAGGCTGTCGATGATTTGCATAGCACAAGAGCTTATAACCCGGAGGATAATTTTGCCATTCATGATACACCGTCTTCTGAAACAGCTTTTGAGCTTCTCTTACTGATGTGCAAAATGCCCTGTGACTGTGCAGACTCCGCTGCTTCCCCAGCTCCTTCTCTGTGCATCGGCACCGTAGCACGGTCCTCATCGTGCCCGTCCCTGTCTGCAGTCAGACAAAGTTTAAGCGTGCACCTCTGCGTCTGTAGGATTTCTGACCGGTTCTAGAGTCTTAGGATGCAGTTAAACTAGTGTAAGTTAGGGTAACCCCATAGGCTTCTCTGAAGGAAAAGAGAGACCGGAGTAAGTGGTGAAAACAGAGATATATTGATGGAAGATACACATGGCAATGTTTATCATTTTAATTTTAAAACCTTGGATTTGAAAGGGTAAGCAAAGCTAATGAGACCAAAACCCACACTGAAGCTGCAGCAATAGTGAATTACACCAAAGGTTGTGATGATTAGTAAACAATTAGGACCAAAGTTCCATCTTAACTAGCGCCACTGAAGCTAGATGTAGCTAATTTCCAGCACCAGGAAAGGGGAGATGGAAAAAAATGGGATTCTAAGCACACAGCCAACAAAATTAAACTAAGAATTAATTTCATCCATTATAACTGATTGTTGTAAATTAAAACTAGAGGAAAATAATTGGTAGCATGTAGCTTTTAGTGTTTGATACAGATTAGGGGAATTAGATTTTTTTATTAGGAACACTAAACTCATCTGCCATGCTCTTGTGTCTTTAGCAATATGCATTTTTCCTGATTACAGCATACAGCCTGTTGTCACAGTGGGGTTTGCAGCCACGAGCATTTGCTTCATTAAGACCTAAATCCTCAGCCATTCCTGCAGTCTAGGTAGCTGAGCTGGGTTTTCAATGAGTTCCCCAGTGAGCAGGACAAGAGAGGCATTTTCTGTTCCTGTGGCATCATTATTTCAGCCATGCTCCCTCCAAGCTGGGGCCAACAGGATACCTGCTCCACTGCTGGAGTCGTTCAGCATCTCCAAGGACCGTCCAATATCCAGGAAAGCAATTGCCTTTTGCGTAGAAACGAGGGAGAGCTCTTTGAACCTTATTTTCCGCAGTGGGGACTACTGGCAAGTTGGGATAATCATGTTGGTCTGCTCCAATTGCTTCTGCTTGCTACCACGCAGCAGTCCCAGCAAGACCTTTGCTGGTGAGCTAAGCCTGCATGGAGCAGGCAAGAGTTTGGTGGTGAATCCATCCTGTTGATCCAGCTTCCCTTTGCAAAAATCCTTTGGGTCTGATTCCTCTCCTTAATTTAGTATAACGCAGCAGTCATTGCCCTGAAGCAGTATAAGCGACGCTGGGCTAGAGCACGGTCCCATGCTACGCTGGCAGTGCCGCCTTCACCTTTCTGGGGCTGCTTCTTAGTCTGCTCTGGACCTTTCGTGTCCTGGATCAGTAGCGGCTGTAAAGAAGTCAGTGTTGGTCCCACAAAGCTCATTGCTACATCTTGAAAAAAAATAGGACTGATAAAGCAGTGCTTGGCAGGAGTGCAGAACGGGCCTCTCGCTGTACAGCACCGGGCACAGCACCCTCCAGGGCCGTGGCTCCCTGTGCTGTGCTTTTATCCGCATTCCTCTATATTTTACAGGTATTTAAAAATTCAGAGAATGAAGCTGTCACCCCCGTACGGAAAGAGGCCAGAGTCTTGGGGGTTAAACTTTCTTCTTCTTCTCTATCTGAAGATATTTTCTCACAAGGTGAAAAGCATTAGAAAGACCCAGCTTTGTGCCGTAGCAGATTTTAGAGAGTGGCAGGAAATTAAGTTATATGCTAGCTGCTGTTCTGTTTTTCTGCGAGGTTATTTTTATGCACTTATTTAATTAATTCCTTTGGCTTATATAAGGGTAATATGATTTTGCATGTCTGCAGCGCTCCCTTTCTCAAGAAACTCAAAAACATTTTGCAGAAACAGAAATAGTCCTCGCAGCTGCCCCCGTGCAAAGACAGAGCAGAGTGGCAGCCACTTAACACCAAACAAGAGCATGTGGTACTTTCCTAAGACTGTAAGTAAAGGCCACCGCCACTATTTAAAACTGCAGGGAGGACTGCAGAGCGCTAAACTGAGATTATTCTAGTCGGAAGTGTGCCGCGGCATTGAGTTTTACACCTTGATTTTTTTTTTTTGCAGAGGGTGCTCTGGGATGCTGGGTGAGCGCGTGAGTTCAAGGAGTCCGTTTCCCACCGCTCCCGAGAGGTAGCACCTTTCGGAAGGCAAAATCCTTCTTATCGTGCCAGGGCTGCCATCGGCGGAGAGCGGACTGAGAGGGAGGAGTGCCACCTACTGAATCACCAGCACTTGGCTTGCTCTGAACATTTCTGCGCAAACTAAAATAGAAACTTCTTGTTTTGTAGTTGGAAATATAAAGGAAAGGGAAAAAACGGGGGGAAGGGGAGGAAGAAGCAACCTAAAAAAAGGAATTTACTGAATGGCATTTTGTGCCAGCATCGTGTTTATAAATAGCCGAAGTGACACTGCTCTTTGCAAGATGAATTTCTGAATATTTCTGATCAGCAAAGAGTTTGAGCTGCAAATAACAATAAATGGGGGAAAACGTATATAAATAAAAGGCATTAAAAACCCTTTCTGTGTGGGATCAGCATCACATTTTGAAGCCTACATCAAAGGGACTCAATTAGCAGACACATTTTCTAATTACACGTTCTAATTTACAACGAATCTGGGTTTCTAATGAAGCCTTGATTATTGGTCCAGATGGTAAGGATCGGACCTGATATTCTGCAGCATGCGGAAGCACATTGTAAGTGCCAAGAAGACCACTTGATGCTCAAGAGCCAGCTTCATCTTCTTGTTTGCCCAAACACCTTCTTTCTTTTCCAGTTCCCTAGGAATTTCCCCAAGCAGTGCCTTTACCCAAAAGTACCCGAGTGAGCAACTGGTGAAAGCAGGCGCAGGTAATTGCTACTGTAGAATGAAGCAGCAACTAAACCACCTCCCCGGCCAGTCAATCCATCGACTATTAATGTTTCCCCTTTACAATCTTGATTTGCACATACAGAGAGGGGGAATAGTACTTTTTTGTAACATAACCCACAGGCGGTCACCCAGGCATTATTTTTAATTACAGAAAATGTTCCCTGTAAACTTCCCATGGGTATTACTTGTAGTTTTTAGTATTAATCACTCCAAATGAAATGAACACAGCGCCATAGGATTTATTTCCTAGCTGGCTGCCGGGACACAGCTCAGAGGGAAGCAAAGAGACATTCCCAGGAGAAAATGGCTGGGGAGCCAGCACAAATCCCAGCAACACCTAGGTCTCACATGAATCTCCAAAAGCAGAGATTGAGAGGGAGCAGAGAAACAGAAGCCAACCACAAACCACGCTTTCTTCCCTACTTCATGCTGTGGCCACAGATCTGCGTTTAGAAGCAGAGTGGCAGCTGCCATGTGCTCTTACAAGATCCTGGATGTAAGAAACTCCTCCCTGCGGTGCGTGGCATGAGCAGGAAACCCTGGGTTTTCCAGCTGAGCTGATAAAAGCAGGGATGAACAACTCTTGGCTGAAGATACTGTCTCTCTTCCTCTTTGCAATATAAATACCTGATGGATTCAATTGCTGTGCCATCTGCATGCCCCCAGCAAGATCAGGGTGCCATTGCCCTCTTCTAAATCCCTCGAAGAGACCGTCTCTGCCCTGAAGATCTTTCAGTCTAAACAGACATGACAAAGTGCTGGAGAAAGAGGGGACCGAGGCCTGGAGAGAGCACAGACCACCTGGCTGTGTGTGACAACAGCAAGAAAATCTATTTTCCTTCCATCCTGATACAAAGAAAAGAAAATCTTTCCTTCTAGGGCTTTCTTTTTCTTTCAGATGCTATTATGGTACTGAGCCTTGCTCCATTCTTCATGGCTGGATAGCTGTATGCTCTCTTGGATCTAACTCTTGAATCCCATTAGCTTTTAAACCTGCTAAATCAAAAATTCATCTTGCAGCTCAACCTCCCCAGCACATCATCAGAGTTTACAGACCCAATTCAGGTCTCTATCCTCAGAGCTGGCCCCATGCTTCAGCTGCCCTTGGTTCACAGCCAGGACTGAGCTCCTCAGATTTCCCAGGGGTCTTCCCAAAATACCAATATTATAGCTGTGTGTATTTTTTTTTTTTTAAACACTTTACAGACCTGTGACAAAACCCCAAAGGAACAGACTGCACTGACAGAAGAGCTACACTTTTATTTACAGATGAGTCCAGGAGCTCTGGATTGAGGCAAAAGTGAAAAACCCCTGCAAGACCTTTATTCTAACGTCCTAACCACCCCAAGAGTCTTTTTGGCTTTTATTACTGTCTTTTAATAACACTGTCCTAAAAAGTATAGAAATCCAGGATAAACTTGAACAGAATTAAACTGGAAATGAGAAATACCTGAGCATATCTTTCACTACTGAATCACATTCTCTTGTATTGCTGCAGTCCTGTGCATAAATAGACAACTTATTCTAAAGGAACATGTTGTCTAATATTGCTGCCTGGCTTGAAAACAGCTCCGAGGGAAATTTCTCTCCAGCATCAGACCTAGTTGGACTAAACTAATAATGATAAGAAAATAATGTCAGCGTAGGATTAATTTTAAATTTAAGCAGCTAGTCTAACACGGTCAGCAGGACTCCTATCCTCTCAACTTTCATTCCCCTCTAAGACAGGATACATTTCTAACGTAGGTGGATCAGGCTGTGCTTGTTTCTTTCTACAGTCTATAAAGGGCTTAGGCTAGATACTTAACTTCTGGAAGGCTGCAGTTAAGTAGGATGAAGTGCCTGCTGCATAAAGCTTCAGAAAATAAAGGTCAACTAAAAGGAACCTGCAAATGTTGTTGAGCATTGTGATTTCGAAACAAATCCCAGGACTTCCTAGAACCTTGGTTTAACTTTTGCTAGCTGAATGACATTTATATGCCTTTGCCAGCAAGGTATTTCCCTTGACCTAACAATTGTTCCCTCTTCTCCCATAATCTGAAATCTAAGCTCTGTTCAGTGAGCCAGTGCCATAGCCTGCACTGCCAGTCAGACTGAGACTTCTGCCTCTTTGGAAATGAAGAAATTATTGAATGACCACTAATTGGAAATACTACAAGCCCTCGGTGGATTAAAGAAGATTAACGGAGAAAGAAGAGATGGGACATTCACTTGCATTAATGCAGTGGCTGCGGTCTCTAAGTAGCTGGACTGCCCACTCTTAAACACGGTGTAGTAGCTTTTAGAGAGAATTACGATTTCTTTATTTGTTTTACAGATAATGATTACTATTTAAAGATAAAAGACTCCAAAGAAAAGTAATATTAGCACAGGATAAGAGCAGCCAATTAGATGGATGCCTAACACTCTCCAGCCTGTCCTAGCGTGATTGAGATCAGTTTGATACCTCTCCCCTTGCCAGGGGATTTCAGAGAGCAAAAAGCTCTGGCTCAGGATGTGCACCAAGGTCTGTCTTCATTTCTTTCAGTGGTAAAGGCAGAGCTGGTGTGACAGACCACTGAGAACAAGCGATGCAGCGGGGCACGGTGGGACCACCACCCAGGGTAGGGTAGCTAGGCATGGCTGAAATACGGCTGGACCACTCGAGGGACCGCAGTGCTGTAGACATCATCCTGCTCTCCTTCCAGCTTTCCAGATGGGATCTGGAGGCTGGCCTGAGCCCAAACTGAGTGATTAAGCGCTACTGACAAAAGAAACTCCATGTACAATATTGAACTTTATTATCCTAATTGGTTTTTACGCTAAGATGGAGTCACTGCTGGGAAATACATCGCAGAGCAGGATCCAGGCTACCCCAAGTGGTAAAATTAGTATTCACAGATACAACAGAAAAATGCACCTTGCAATGATTTCCAGGCAGGTTTACAGCTGGTGAGAGGTGGAGAGCAGAAGCAGAGGCCAGCACAAGGTAGGACAAGAGGAGAACATAGGCAGGGAGGACAGGAGAAGAGGGTCAGATGGTGGGTCCTGTCTCTGGCTCTTTCCTTCCTGTGTCTGGGTTTCTTTTTCCACCCTTTCTCAGTCCATTGAAACCATAAGGTTTTGGATCTCCTTATGTTCTGTGCCTGGGCAGCAGCTCCCCGATTAGGGACCGACCTAGCCAGGGAGCTCCAGATGGGATATCCAAGATGGGACACTCTCTGAGAAGAGTGCGGCTGGTCCTCCATCCCCTGCCGCAGACACAGATCCCACCCAGCACAGCTGTAGCTCACTTCTCCCTGGCCCATTCTGGCTCTAGTATTTTGGAGTAGAGGGCCAACTCAAGTGCTAATTAGTGCCAACTGTTGTGCGGCTTTTCATCTTCCAGGAACTGGGCTGAGAACATAAACTAATTTTCCTTAGGTCTTTCTCCAGCTGCTGACAGGGCTTGGATTTAAGCCTAGGGAATTAGATTTGAAAAGCTCCATATCTCATTAATAATCTGTTGAGCCATTAAGTGCACTCAATAGAGATTTTACCACCATTTTTTTGCCATTGCAGAAGAGAATTACATGACCTTCCTCCCAGCCTTGGGGGTAATGGTACAAGTGGCTTTTCTTGTAGTTAGCTAAGGAAACAGCCATGTATCCCATGCCAAGGGCATCATTTAAAAAACAATTATTGGAGAGTATACGAGAAACCTTTTTTATCTTTGGCCTTGATTGCATTTCAAAACCAATACTTTTTTCCTCCCATCATTTCATTTACATATCAAAATAATTGCCTTCTAAATTCAACAGATTGCTGGAGTTCTAGAGATAATCTGCCTTTCAAAACCTGGTCAGACTCACTGGATGAGACCTGGGCATAGTGAACTCCATGATAAAGTACAGAAATCGTTCAGCAAAGCCCATGCTGAAGAAATATCTCTGTAGAGAAACTGGTAATGAAATGTGGATGTCATTACTTTAGCGACATGAAACCCCACAATATCCTTTTCTTTTTATCACCCCACATCAATAGCAAAAAAATTCCCCAAATCAAACTAGCTTTTCCCTTTATTCTGGAATGAAAGTTTGTTTTGATGTGCTTCATCTTGGTTTGTCACAGTGAAGTGAAAAGTTTGACTTCAGCTTTGCCTGCGCAGCTCATGAGACTCGTAGTTCTTGTGGTTTGCATCTCCATTTTGCAGGTCACCATGGTGATCCCACGATACTGGTGTATCAATAATCAGCCTGTGTCACATAGCCTGCAAGCCAGAGAGTAGGGAGAGGTGTCTAAATACCATACAGAGAATCATTTGGGAGTTATGACACTTAACTTCAAACCTTTCTTACTCTGTTTTTTATTTCTATTTTGTGCAGAAATAGAAAATATAGAAGGACAGGGAGACAAGGACTATGGTAGATGGATAAAGTATGTGAGAGAGTAGACATGGACATTTTGCAACACTTAACACACCTCCGTATGATTTCGCAAGTTTTCCATAAACAAAAAGATTCACAAAAGCTGGAGCAATCAACACAATAGTCTGAAACCCCACAAAGATTAACCTTTTGATTTCTTGTGCAATAGTAGGAAAAGAAACTCCTTTTGTCTGGAGTTTTGGAGTCCTTAATAAATCTTACATTAAAAAAACCCAAAAAACAAAAAACAACCAAAAACCCCCCCAGAAATCATGTGCTACGTCTCATTTGCCCCAGTGATAGCCTGTCTCCTTGAGATCTAATGGGAAACTTAATGACCCCCGAATTTTACTCCTGCACAAAGTGCTCCTGAAGGACCTGGTAAGTGTTCAGAAATGATGAAGCTCAGACAATCTTGGCCAAACCTCTTGACATGGATTACATTAAAGTCAGTTAGGAAAGCATGGGTGAGAAGGCTTTGCTAACTCCAGTGAGCAACACAGTTAACCCCTAGTGTCCCCTATCTGGGTTCAATCCTGATCCTGCAACAGTCTGATTCAGTCAAACGCCAGGGATTTTCCTGATCAAGGCTGGATGTTCTCCCTTGGCCCTGATAGTGTCAAGGATGGCAGTCAAGAGGCAGGACTGAGCCCATAGGGTCAACGTTTGAGAAAGGAGCCAGAGATCCAAAACATTGGTGCAATCTGACAAATCCTTGCAAGACAAGAAGTTGCCCAAGTGCTCCGAGATCTAAGTCCCAAGGAGAAAGACAGAAGTGCCAATCTCCAGGCTGACACTGACCAGTACTATCACATCATGACAGTTACTACTCCTTCATGGCCCAATTTATCCCTTCAATAGCATGGAAATAATGTCCTCCTCTGTAAAATGTTTTAAGCTTTAAGCACAGGAAGAATTTACTAAGGGGGAAAGACCTTATGAAGAGAGGAAAGGAAGGTCCAGGAGATCTCAATTTTTCCCTAAGATAGCACTTTCTCACCTGTGGTTTCTCTTCTTAGTTTTATCCCATTCCTATTCTCTGACTCTAAGGGGAATCTGGACACCCCGGTCAGATACAAGTGTCCACACCACAGACATCTGGTTACAGCTCCTGGCTGAGCACAGGCGTCCTTCCATCTATATCCTGTGATTGCCAGATATACTTTGAGCTGAGGATGAGCTCAAGTTTAGGTCTAACACACACTACAGGTATATGTAATCTCTATGTCTTTTATACCTAAAGAAAGAAAAAATAGTGATAGTTCATTTCTAAGGCTGCTGAGGAAATACTCCTGGTCCTGCAGAAAAAATGATCAGATTTTACTGATCATCTCAAGAGAAGCTTGTGAGAAACCAACTATTCTCCAGCCTTCTGAATACCACAGGCTTCTGAAGTTCAGTAGCTAATAAAATCATATTGTATTGTCTTGCTTGTTTAGTAAGTTGCCGCTATGCCAGACCTCTGTGGAATTACAGGAGTCAGTGATAAATCTTGCCCAAATAATTTCTCCATCAGCATAAATTCAAATAAAAAATTTTATCTATTGTCCCTTCCAGGAAAAACAAAACAAAAAACAGAAGAGAGCTACGATCCATACGACAGACCCTCAGATAGCAGTAGCTCAGCTAATACACATGCACCTGCTTCTTCCTCTCTCCGGTTGTGCCACTGAGGGACTGACAAGGAGAGAGATGACCCAAATGACAGATTCCCTTGATAGCACAAGCCCTTCTAATAAAATGAAGAAAAGAGAAATAAATCTCTATATTCATTTTTAAAACTGTTTCTCCTCCCTCTCCATGAGCTGCGTGAGACAAATTGAAGCTGAGGTATATACTCACTCGATGGGTCTTCACGCCAGCGTTACCATACATCACAGCCCGTCAATACCATTTGGTATTGACGTGGTGAGGGAGTAATAGACATTTTCACTGTCTGTCCCTATGCTGGGGCACTCTTACACCTCACCCCAAGAGCCTTCAGCTGGTAAAAAATATGGTTCCTCCCATCAGCAGCAATGCCCATTTGATGAAATTGAACATCTAGTTAGCTCTGCTATAAGCCTGTAAGGTTTTCCTCCACTAAAAAAGCATATCCTAAAAGCTCCTTGCTGCAGTCCCAAAAATCTAGCTGGAGTGGCATCAGAGATTTTCCACCTTAGCACACACTTAAGACTCTCTAAAGATACACCAGTCCCAAAGCTATACCTTGAACGTGCAACAGACCACACACACAAGATTAACTGAGTAA
Organism: Aptenodytes patagonicus; assembly: GCF_965638725.1. NCBI lineage: Eukaryota > Metazoa > Chordata > Aves > Sphenisciformes > Spheniscidae > Aptenodytes > Aptenodytes patagonicus. Next base: position 5,797,149 of record NC_134969.1, read on the forward strand.
TGCAAAGAGAAGCTTCTGCTCGCTCCATGCCCCCGATGCAGGTGGCTGTGAATGCTGTTCGTGGGACCAAAGTAAAACGCTCCATAATCTTCATCACAGCTAGCTTTGCAGGGAAATGTGTCGATTGTACAGCTGCGGTTGATTGTGATATGACCTGCTTTTCTTTCTTTTCCTTAATTGCTCACTTTTAAGAGGTGGCAATAAAAGTTGAATGCGGTTTATTACGCAAATCGTCTGTTGTGGGCTAAATCAAATGCCAACTGCTTTCAGATCTCTCAGAAAAAAATATCTTCCAGTGAAACTTGTGGACAGTGTAAGATCTTGCTTACCTTGTTTCCAAGTGACTAAAACACATACATTGCAACACTGCACTTTTTTTCAGAAAGCCGCTGGTGTTGGTGTCTCATGTTGGAAAAGAAAAAAACCCCAATACCCCCATGCAAAAGAGGACTGCCTTTTTTTTTTCTTGGTAGGCAGAGCAACACCAATAAAAGAAAGTGTTAAGTTGCAGAGCTGAGTATAAATAGCCCCAGATAAGATTGAGGCAATAGCTTTCCTTCCAGCTGTCAAACAGCCAAGCCAATTGCATCTGAAGAACCTGTGACTACATGTGTTATAATTTGATGGAAAATAATACTGTGACCTATTACAGACAGGAAAGCTGAAGGTCTCATAGGTCACCGAATAAATGTGAGGCAGAGCTATGGATATAATCATTTAAGACCAGAAAGTGAAAGTAATGGATGAACACTGGATTTCAATTATCCTTAGATAATTCAAATTACTTTAAATAGATAGCTGCCTAGTCCCTACTCTTGCATTTGCTGGCCAATTCAGATAATGACTATTTGATCCCATTCTTCTTCTTTTTTCATGGAACAGTAAAATTGTTAATAGCAGTGAAGGGTTTCTTTTTGAGCTGAACTTGCAGTAACCTGCTGTTCAACATCTACCCATGTTAAATTCAGTTGTTACAGCACTGACATTTGCAACTTGATAAGTTAAAGTTGTGTTGGTGGCATTTTCTCTCAGAACAAGCAGGCTCATTTACAGCACGGGCTGAAGGAAACAGCTGGGCGTTTTGCTTCAGTACTAACTTGTATACTCATTTTCGATCATCTTGTTGGCTATTTTAAAATTAGCCTTGTGCAGTCTCAGAGAAGAAGGAGGGGAAAAAAGGTTTAACTGCATGACTAATGAACACTAGGGATACAGCCAGGATCTGCACACCTGCTGTGTTACATACCATTTTGGAGTTTAGTATAATTATTACGTTATTGCTATCATTTGTATTAAGATACAGGAGTTCTACTCATGTACTAAAATCCTGCTGCGCCAGGCAAGATACCAATGTACAACAAAAAGATCACCTGCAATCTAAGAGGCAGAAGGTGGCTTTACTGTACTCAGATTGCTTGCTTGAAAGTTAAACATCTAATCTCCTCTAGCAAACCTGGCTCTCCATTGTCGGTGCAGGCAGAGGGACGCTTCCAGAGGGCAAATGATCCTGCCCAAAATCGGACACCTGTCTCAGAACCAGGGGGGCACCAGCATCACACTACTGCCAGATAGTGAAGCTCGAATGAGGAGGTTAGATTAGATGACTAATGGCTGAAGTTCGATAAGATAAATTTCCCTCTCACTTTACAGTCTAAGGAATGTCACTATCAACATTAGAGCACCTAACAGGCGTTCTTGATATGCATAGACCATGTATTCAAGCAACAAGGTGGACAAAATGACGGAGAAAGAAAACATTCCTGACTAGATAGGGAGCCAAAAATACAGGTGTCTGGATTTATTCCATGTAATCTATTTGAGATTAAGTTTGGAGCACAGTTGCCCGACGTTCCCTTTGTAGTCAATGGATATAGACAGGTATTTCCAGAGTGTGACTCAGATCAGGTGATTGGCAGGCTGACCTGATCTCCGGAGGTGTCCCTCAATTAAATACCTAAAACTTCATTTGATGAACGTCCACGCGGTGAACTCTTTCCTGGAGTTGGGCAGAATTCACAGGAACTTAAGTAGCTATATCTGATCTGACCATTGCGGTACCTCTCTGCGTAGGTACATCCCAGAGGAAATACAGACAGTGGAACTGAGGCCACTCATCACCTCGTTCAAATGTTTATGTCTGAAAGTGATGAGGTCAGTCTCTTCCTCTATGTGCCCACTTCGTTCCACTGTCTGTAAAGGGACCTCGGGACCCCATGGTGGCTAGCTCAACTGTAGATATTCATACTGCTGGTATCTCATGTCAGTTGAAGTGAATCCTTGCATGCAAGATGCTAAATCCCAAATTAAATTCTCTAAACTATTCCCTAGTCTTGCCTAAATTCTCACAGCAGTTTAACCTCCATCAGTAAGGTTCTCCAGATGTCACATTGATAGTGTTGGGTATGCACACAGCCACAAAATCAGAACAACATCCAAACATCCTGAGATCTTTCCCCACAGCCACAAAAGTTTGCATTCCTTCTGCCTGCGGGGTTTCTCAAGTACTTGATTTTCCTTATACATTGTACAGTGAGCTCAGGTGCACAATTACAAACAGGAGACTACCCAAAACACAACAGCACTGACTGCATTTCTCTTTCGGGCGCGTGACCATATGGGTCCCTATAAGTTAGATGTAGTCCATATGGGTTAGCAAGGGTTAGCTGTGCTGGAACCTGCATTCAGAAATATTCCAGCCACTTTGCAATGCATTCCCCGGGCACGCAGGGAGCACACACCTCTGCTGGAGCATCCTAGTACGTTATAAAGTTGGACATTTAGGAATGAGAAGATGGGATGCACCTGCTGATGAGTCTTCCAGCTACATCCCAGCTACATCTGCTACTCTGGTAAATGTCCCAACAATTTGCTAACAGATGACTGATTCAAGCAGTTTACAGAGTCAAGGGAGATGTATGGAGACAAGATGCGACTTTGCTGACTTTATTCGTCACTTCTAATTGCTAAGCAAACAATGAGTGGAAAAATATCCTCAATATTCGTTCGCTCTTGTGAGCAACTGGTTACTGAAGTTACAGATTTTATTTGCTGAGGGAAGGGGAGGTGGTGAGAGGTGAAGGCTCAAATTTAAGGAAACGTTGAAGCTGGAATATTGTTATAGTCTGTTGTCAACGCTGAAAGCGTAGCACTAAAGCTTACAGTCAAGCCAGAGCTAGTTTTGGACTAGGCACGTCAGTTTTCAGTAAGAGCATAAAAAAGGCTTCCCAGAGTGAAATAAATTCTTTTATAAATACCAAAAAGTTCCCACCTTTTGCCACTTGTATTAAGATATGAATTAGTATAATTGCATTGCTGCTAATCTCAATGCTTGCATGCCTAATGAGACACCTGACAAGCTTTTCAATTAGAGACATTACATTAGGTTGCTAGAGTCCCAGAGTTTGCTTTACCCTTGACCCTAGTTATCCCATTTAACCATATTTTGAGGTGAAACAGGCTGTGAATCAAAGATCTAACCAGAGTCATATAGCCAGTCTGGCATGTCTTTACCATGCAGCCCAAATTAGCCACGAGGGCTTGAATTGGGTCTTTAGCCAGACTAGACCGACAATGTTCATACGGAGCCGCAGAACAGACACGTGTTATTGCATTAAGTAAACAAGTACAGAAAAGAAAACCTCACTCACATTAAAATCACATAAAAAGGAACATCGCAGCAGATCCTTCCTGAATTACCAGCAAAGGTCTGAACCTTTGCCCAGCAGGGTTATTGCTAGAACAAAAAACAGCATTGCCATTACCAATAAGGCAAGGAAAGCTTTTATGTGCGTATGTACCTGCTGTGTGAAGAGGGGAAAGACTCATAGTACCTGAGCACGTTTTCCCCAGAAATTAAATGGAATAATTGGAAGCCATCAAAAAATGCGGCTGGCTCTTTTCACAACACAGCAGGTTTGAACGGGGACTTTCTGCAACCCTTGATTTCATCCTGGCACCTGCGGATGCTGACTACCCCTGCAAGCCAGCTCCTGGGTACAAGCCCAACCAGACAGCACCTAGTCTCCAAATCCAAAGCACAAATGCAGTTTGATGTTGAAAGCAAGTCACGCTTTAACTAAGCAGTTCTAATTATACTACAAATTGTTCTAAAATTGCATGTGATAATTTAAAAACCAAAACACAAGTATATGCTCTCAGTTGCTGAGTTTGTGAGCATCTGGTGCCCTTTGAAAGGTTATTAACAGTACCATTTTCTCTTGATCATCTCTTAACTAAGTAGAGGACCTTCCAGGCTTGTATTAGTTAATATTAATAGTGGAGTTTTGTGTTAATTGACTAAGAAAAAGATGAATGAAATTAGTCTTGTAAGAGAGAAAATGATTCTCAATGCTTCCACTGGGGATATCTTCTACATGGCCACACCCATTAAGTTACACAATTTTATTTACCAGCCCATCCTAGGAAACATTAAGTCCGCTGACTCTGCAAATACCTCCTGAATCCACCTGAAAACCCGCCTGGATTTTTTATATGAACTCTGTAATATTCATTCTTGTACAACTCCAGGTAATTCAATAGTAATTTCCTTTTCATGCCTCAGAAGTAACAGCTCATGGATTTTTGCTGCATTCCTGTTGCAAGATTAAGTACATATGAACAGCAGAGGAGGCTTCAGATGTTTCTGACTTCATGGCACAACGACACAGTGAAATAACAAATGAAAAGGAGCAGGAAAAGGGATACAGCAGAGATTTGACTATACTAAGACTTTAGGTACCTGAGCTCTAATCCTTGGCTTCTCACTGTCCTCTTATACCACCCAGGGCAAATATACATGTCCATCTCCCCTTATACTCATCCTTTATTACCGCATGATTGATCAGGGATAAGGTCTATCATTTGCAGAGGGTAGGTGGTCAACTTTCCATTAAGGGGGGGGGGGGGGGGGGAAGCCTGTGCCCATAAATCGGTCAGGGTGGGAAATAACAGCACAACAGAGGCACTTGAGAGTTCATCTTGCAGGAAATCTGAGATAAGCAGCAGATAAGAGAAACTGGGTAATAGCACAGTTGTGTGCAGGGAGGCACGGCTTCGATGGCAGAACGTGCGGCCAACGGGACACAAGACACACTGTCAGAGCCCTGGGGAGGGCTCAGTCAGTCCAATCCCCAAAATATGCTACTTCTGGGGAAAGTACAGCCAACGCCACCCAGGGGAGCAGCTCATCCGGCCGCTATCCCTCACGTACTCGTTCCCAGTTCAGTTGAGGGGTGGCTTTTGGCAGGTGCTCTGATCATGGCTTGACTGCCCACTCTGGTTACAGCAAAACCCCTTAGGCACTGCCTCCCCTCTTCCCCCGTCACTGCGCCCATGGGAGTGCATACATCCCTGTGCCTACGCGTGTGTGCACAAACCATCTCTGAGAATAGGACAAACTCTTTGCAACACCCTGGCAGCCAGTCCCCAGTGGTCCTTCTCCAAGGCTGCCCAGTGGGCGAGTGCATACTGCATTTCACAGTAACGCCCATTTTCATTTCTCAGCCTCTTGGTGATTTCTGCGGGTACATTGCTCTTGTCTGGCTCTGCAGGGATCCCCTAAGCAGCTCCAGACCCTTTCTGTGTCAAACCTAGAGCCTCAAGCCACATAAATCAGCAGGGCACGCGGGGCAAAGAGCAATGGGGCAGCTCCTCTGACCTGGGAGAGGGTGCAGGACTCTGCCCTTGACACATCCATCCACATCTTTTCTGATGAGGAGGGGGAGGAATCCCAGCTGGAAAGATTTTGTTGATTTTACTATTTTTTGGGTGACCTTTGGAAAGTGCACAATTCATTTCATATTTTTACAGAGCAATTAAATGGGAGGAAACATGAGTCTTTCACAGCTCACTGACCTCAGGAACCGTTTCCTATCTGAGCTGTCAGGAGACTCATCGTTCTCACTGGCCTATTCCACCGTGTTTAAAGAGGATATTTAATAGCTTTTTTACATTTCATTTGGAGCCGTCTCAGAGCTGGTTGTTTCTTTGTTTCTAGATTGCACTGGTCACATCCTCTCTGTAAATAAATTCACCTTTGAGATTTTTATTCAGAGTATTGAAACCTAAGACAGCTAGTAAACTGCACGATGCTCTGAGGGAGTGGATTTTTCTCAGATCCTGCAGAAAGATATCTTGTCCTGTAGCATTGGAGCCCTGTCCTCACCCTCCTGCTGTGGTGTGAGAGTAGAAGTGCCCCCACTGTCCAGGTGACCATGTTTCAGCATTAACTCATCCTTCGGATGAATGGGGACATACACACCTCTCAGAACTATTTTTCAAGCTGTCCAGCCAGCTAGGCAGAGCTCTGCCAATGACATGGGGATCACCTGCTAAACCTTCCCTTTGCAAACAGGAAAGCTAGGAAAATCTATAGTTTTATAATGAAAAATTACTTGATCTTGTGTTTTTATAGAAGAGGTTTTAGGCATAAGCCGTGTTTGCCCAGGAATGCTTTCAGGCCTTTCACAGAGGTATTTTTTTTGAGGTACACCAGCTAGAATAAATGCTGACTGATCTTACTGCTTCAGGGTCTCAGCTGACCTTGAGCTGGGATGTAGGAGGAAGTCTCATCATCTCAACAACACAGTATTGCAGAGTTACAGATACCCCCCCTTTCTCTAAAATCTCCACTGTATGTTAAATTCATAAGAAAAAAAAAATCACCATCCTTACCCCAAAGACAGAAAATCACTGGTCTATTCCAAGCTGGCGAAAGCCAAACTAAAAACAGATAGTTGCTCATTTAACCCTCATATTCATAAAAAGTAGTAAACAGAGAAGATGCTTTCAACCTTAAAAATTAGATTTAAGAGGTGAGTTTTACCCTCTCACAGCTCTGTGAAATATTCACAGCAAAATCAGCAAGCCTTGCAAGAAGCAGCTTTTGCATCTCTTATTGGATTTTGTACAAGAAGTACTGTGAGGTTTCTCAGATTTTCTTTGGCTGAAGGAGGATTCTTTTCAAGCCAGCTCTCTCAAGTCTAGCTAAAATACCCTCCTCATTTGAGTCCGCTGAACTGAGTCCTTTATCTCCTGCGTGACCTCTGCTGCTCTGGGTTTGAACCGACCATTCAGAGCAAATGCCCTGTGTCACGGTACTTCAGCTCCTTCTAGGACTTAGACCTGAAGCTCCCACTGGAACTGAGCACTCTGCAACACGGCATAAGCTTTTCATAAAGTCCCCTGAAACCACTTCTTCTGAGGTAGACATCCCTCCCCCCAAAGAAAAGCAGGAGGAACATCTCCGTACTGGTAGCAGTTACACATAAGGCACGCTGAGATCTTCAGGTGCAAGCTGCTCCTTTGGTGACTCTTTCTTGGCTGCCTTAGCTTTCATTGTGATCAACAAAATATGTCAAGTCCCCTGACAACAATCTAATCTTATTCCCGGATGCATCAGCTCAAGCACTCTCTCTTTTGCAGAAGAATGTTTCTTCCCAGAAAAAGCAATTTTATTCGGCTGCCGTATCAAGCCGCTGCCTCTGATATTAGTGCTGAGCTTCTCAGGAACTTTCTCAGCTAGAACACTTCTGTTCTGGCAGATCATATGAGAGAAGTGGGAAAATATGATGCCTATATGCCTATGCCTTGGCTATTATGAATAAAGACACATATGGAGAGAAAGAGAGAGAAAACACAAGATAGAGGTACAAACAAACAAACCATAGCAATATGCTATGGTTTTTGAGGAAGGGACAGATAAAGAGTCTCCTGACTCCACAGAGGCCAGGGCACAGTCTCATGGTCTACCTTCCCCCCCCCCCCCCCCTTGAGCTAGTGATATATTTTCCAGTCAGCCAGAGACGTGCCTGCTTTATGGAGAATAAGATGATCGGACAGAGTGAATGTGGCATTAATGGTAAGGAGACAGGGGCAAGAGACTGAGCAAAACAGAGAGATGACTTGAAAACCTAAGGGGAGGGAAGCCAGCAACAGAAATTCCTGTCTGTTAAACACAATCAATGGCCTGTTGGTATCAATCACTGCTGAGCTCTGTGCACTGACTGATGATTCCTCCCTGTCTGCGGCAAAGATAAATGGGAATGAGCAGGGAAAGGCTTGGCCACTACACAGGAGGCAAAGGAAAGCTCCTCCAGGCTGAGAGAAATCAAAGCACTGCTGCTCTGAGATGGCTCATGAGATTGAGACACCATTTATTAGATACTTAATTAATTTATTGAAAATAATAGATGATTACTGGAAAGAGACTATTTGTCAAAACCGGTCCCCTTTTGCGGGAACATACCCGTTTCAGGGAAAGATCCAAGCTGAGCATTTCCTGAGGTCCAGAAAGGACTTTGATTGACCAGTGGCAGATCCAGGCTCCCTAATAGCCCTGTCCTGGCATTTTGCCCAGGAGCAGTCGCGGCCCAGGTTGAAAACCTGTTATTTGCATGAGAACTCCCACAGCAAGAGCACATAGCATATCCCAGAACAAGATACCTAAATCTGACTTATTAGTAATGTGTCATTTGGTATTGAAAAATACATTTTCATCAGTGCGTGTTTGAACCTGAAGCTACAGGGCAAGTAAACACATCTGCTTGTTTACTCAAAAACAAAAGACAACAAAAACCCAAACCAAGAACAGATCTCCCATTCAAAAACATTAAAGGAATCTTCAGAGATCTTTGTTTCCCTAACAGTGCAAAAGAAAAAAAATTTCCTTCCCTCCACCCTTTATTCACACTCTTGCATTTATCTGAGTTTATGGTGGCAGCCAGGAATCCCCCCGGACGTACCAACACATCAAATGAACCAGAACCTGAACTAAAAGTCAGTTTTCTTGCTTTAAGTCTGTTGCGGGACCCTTTCTTCCGGGACAAATAAATTCCTAATGCTAGAGGCCTAGGGACTCAAATACCATAATTTCCCTGTGCTGCCTGATATGAGAGCATGAATCTCCGAATCAGACTCACAGACCTGTCCTGGCTGAGGTTCTCTGCAAATCCTGCCTCCAGGATTTAGGTGCTCGCTTAGCACAAGTAGGAGCTAATTCTCTGCTTCAGATTTAAAGCCTTCAATGATTTCTTGAAGGTGAATTTCTAACCTTCTCTGTCTAAAGCAAAATACTAACCCATTTTCTCCTGGAGACAAACAGCTGCAATGGGATGGAGGCGCCTGTTAAATAGGGTTCGGTACGAGCCGAGCTGTTTTGAAGGATGTAAAATTTAGACTTTGTCCCCTTGTCAGTGTAAAATCTCTTTGCGGCTCTAACTCAGTCACTTGAGGCCATACTTCCCCCCCAGGGCTGACATCTCTCTGAAAGACTTCACAGCTAAATTCCTAGTAACAGACGAGAAGGATGTCTATGAGACAGCTAAACATAAGAACGATGGAGCCTGGATAAGAATTTAGATTTCACCACGACGTAATGTCTGGCGTTCAAATCAATGGCTAGAAAGAAAAGAGAAATACAGAGGTCTACAGTGAATAAAACAAACAAATCTAGGATAATTCTTCCTAATCACTTCAGAGTGAGCAGGTCTGATTACAAGTGCATCTCCACTGAAATGAATAGACTGGCTGGCCCTCGTTGCCGACAGCCACCGGCATGGCTGCCTCTGCACACTGGGGATGGGCAGCCCGATGGGGAAGGCTGGATGGATAGATGTGAGGGGAAACACTCTGTCCCACAGCTCCCTTTGGTAAAGGGATCCACCGTTTGCTAAATAAAATTTGCCTCACCATGAAGCGGAGTTGGAGAAGAGTTAACAGCGTCTGTATCAACGGAGGGAGATGTCAGGCTGGAACAGACTCACAAGAAATCCCATTACTCTAGCTGAGTCGCACTGCAGCCCGCTGAGCAGAGACATCCCTGCTGACAGCCCCACCGCCGAGCCTCCCGTGCTGTGCACCCAGCAAGCAAAAATCCCTTTGAATTCCTCTCTGTCCTGTTGCTCTTACAACACCATCCAGCCACCACCTCTCCCACAGGGGCCACGCTGGTTTATGAATTAAGTGTTGCGATTGCAGTTCATTACCCTGCCAAAACATATTCCCAGACCTTCAGAAACCGTATTGCTTCTGTGGACACCACATGAGGATGACTGACATTTAACAATTCTCTCAGAGGAAAATTGCCCGTTCCTCCCCAGAATGAACCTGCAATTTTTTCAAAGCTGAGGCCACATAGTTCAGGTGTTTCGATTCAAAAGCGAGGACAATCGTTTACTCCACAGTGGAGAAGCAGAGCATGGCAGAAGATGCTCTGATGACAGGCTGTCCCTTTTGCGACAGAGGTTATAACTTGTTTTTAATCAGTGTTTGCTCTCTTTTCTTTTCTTGTCTCATTTTTAGCTGCTCAAGGCAAAAGCTAAAGTCAATTTACTGTACATATAGATTACCTGCTGTTTCAGTGCTGCACATGGTAACTGATGGGAAAGGTCTCAGGCAGTGATGAAAGGAGATGGCAGAGAGGATTACCAGTAACAGCAGCTCACACCGGGTTAGAGAGTAGACGCGGGAGCTGGGTCTCACACGTGGCATTTGAAAGGCCCATGGCAAGCACTGCACAAAGGTTTTTATGCATTAAGACAAAGTCTGGGACTCGACCAAGGCTCTTCACACGAGTAATGGGAAACTGCAGGGAGCTGGGGGCAGGGACTTGCCTAACACACTTCATCTCAAAATCTTTGCCAAGTTGTTGGAAATGTTTCAACGCGTTTTCAGTGATAAAAAGCTTCAGAGGTTGGGTTTGAATCTTCCCGTGGCCCTTAGGTCAACCAAAGGTGGGACCTTGTTTTGTGGACTCTGTTTGGATATATCCCCAAATTTCTCTGCTTGTTCCACATCCTTCCAGGGAATTCCTCTCCCCTGCACTGGACACCTTGGCATTTCCTTGGAACAGCGCGGTGCTGTGACCACAATTATGGGTTGACCACGTTAAGTTATGGGAAGGCCTCTGCACCAAAGATCCCCATTAACACACGCTAATGCTACAGCGACAAGATCCTGATTAATCAGACCCTGCACCCAATTCCTGGCTGGTGCTGGGGCAAGAGGGATCACATTTAGCAGCAGACCAATCTTCTCTGGCACCTTTGAAGCAGCTGGACATATCTGTCTCTCTCTAGATATCTATATATATCCTGCAGCCTGTTCTCAACATGGGCAGCAATGGGGAAGACCCTTTTGCTTGCCTGCATCCAGCTCCTTTGCAAGAGGTACGTAAGAGCTGCTGAGACGCCTGCATGCTCTGATATTGCACGCTACAGCACTGCTGCTGGGTTTGCTGTGGGCAGCCCACTGTTCCCAGCAAAGCCTGACATGCCAGAGAAATGTTTCCACAGGTCTGCAGAAACAAAGGGGCTCTGAAGTCCCCGTGAGCTGCCTACATTCAGAAACTTTCAGAGGAAAAAAAATGGGGGGGGGGGGGGGGGGAGAATAAACATGAACTCAATGCCTCCTTTGTTGAATTCACCCACCTCCGCAATGGGTTTCAGCCTTTCTCAGATTGCAGCTTACTGAACACTTTCCAGCAGAAGTGCTGGGTACTGGATTTTGGCCTCCAGGCTTGCCTTTCCCATGTGCCCTCTGCCTGCTTAAAAGTGGCCCCAGGAATCCCAGGGACCCACTGATTGCTTTGCCGTGGTACTCCTGCTCGATACACGAGCTTTCTGCAATGCTGCGCTAGGCTACACAGGGTCTGAAGCGGCGGGCTGCTCCCCATAGCACTGCAGTGCAGATAAGCTCTCCTAGACTGAGACGCGCCAGGTGATAAATAGGGATGCACAGAGGGATGGAGGAGGCAGGAGGTCCTTGGAACAGACTGCGGCAAGTCCACCCAGGCTGATTTCTAACCGAAGTTAATAGGGAGCCAGTGGACTAGTGCGAGCAGGAGAGCAACGTGCCCATGTTTCTTAAGCATGGCAAGAAGCCAGCGAGCAGGCTCCCATCCCTCCTGCTGCCAGGAGAACTGGCCCCACGGGAGTCTACAGAGCAGCTATTTGTACCAGACCAGGTGGGAGGAGATGAAGGTATTTCAGAGCTGTGTGTGCAAAGAACAGCAGCAGCTTCCCCCATCTTTTCCCATTTCTCCTGCAAGCCATTCCCATGACACTGCCCTCCCCTCGCTAATAGCCCTTGCATACCTACAGATGAGCTCTACAGCATAAGCCCCACTCCCTGGTACCCAGACAAGAACCTCGGCTAAACAGCCACTACATATATACATTCATTTCCTTATTTTCCTTTTATTTTTTAATATTTGTCTGCATTTTCTCAGACTCCTTTGCCCCAGCACAAAGCAACGCCCCTCTGCCCGCGCAACACAGAATCCACAAAACTAACCAGCAGCTGCTGCAAGCCACAGAAGCGTCTGCAGTGTTTTTATCATTTAAATCATGTCAGTCAATGGGAATTTCCTTTCTTTCCCTCTCTCACCAACACCCCCCTTTTTATTTTAAGTAAGTTCATAGTGCTGAAGCCTCAGCTCAGCCAGCAGACACGAGCAGCAACAAAGTCAGAGGAACAGAGCCCAGTTTGCACCCGTGATGAATTTGGCCTTGTACGCAAATCAGGCGCTTCAGCATCCCACCCATGGCAAAGCCTTAAGGGGTTGGGAGGAGGATGAGGTAGCACCTCAGCTGAATTCACAATTCTCCAGCTTTATCCACAATCTTCTCCTGCTTTTCCGTTCCTCGCTGAAGCACTGGCAAATTTTGCACAGCTCATGTCCAAGCACCCCACCCTCGCTCCCTGATTGCTCCCAAGCTCATGCATATTTCTCTCTGCTGTTGTCAGTTCAGCTGTCAGTCCCCATAGTCATTAGGGCTGGAAGGAGCTGGTGTGAGATGCTAATACCGGGGATTCGGCTTGCGAGATGTTGCAGTGCCATCTTCAGACAGGAGGGCAGCAACCGCAATTGGGATATTTTAAAGTACAAATAGGAGGGGAAAACCAAACAAAACCAAAAGCCCATCCAAGCCCAGATCTTTGCAGAGTGAACATGCAACCTGAGGCTAGGAAAACATTTGCAGTCAGAGTTGCAGGAATCAAACAGCACAGCACACTCCTGCCATCTATATGGACCTCAATGCACGTGGCAAAGAACAACTGATTAACCTCTGCGTAGCCCTAGGAAGACTGAAACTTTGCTCTATGCTAAAGCTTAGAGATTATGGGATTCAACTGTATTAAACAGCTAAGAGGTTTTATGAAAAGGAAAATCAGATTGTCTCTCCTCTATGATTCTGCATGCTGGGGCGGAATATTGTAATGCACATTTTAATACTTTCCTCCTCTCCCTCCCTTCCAGCAAGCCGAATAACATTGTTTTATCCTAATGGCTTATTCTGTAGTAGCAAATAAAACAGGCCAGAGAGACCTCTCCCCCTCTCTGCCCTGAGATCACGCAGCACCGCACAGGCTCTGCCCACACAATCTTCCACCACCCCATCATCCGTACTGCCTTGGGAACAGCCTCTGCTGCCTCCTGAACCAGGCTCTGGCATTTTCTGGGGGAGATAAATGATGGCAGGGAGCAACGAAGGTGTTTAGAGAACTGGGGGTACTTGGACAAGCGCTTGGGTCTACACCCCATTTAATTCAGTAGCACATTAGTAACAACCAATGATAACGGTAGATTGACCCCACAGGTAAATAGTGTACAGAGCTTCTCAGAGCATTAATCAGGTGGAGTTTGGTGGTAAGGCTGTTTCAGACATTGACGTCTGAAAACCAGCGCCTTTAAGAAGTCTTTTTCTAGTAACACTGGCTATTTGGGCCAATTTTTAGTCATTTTAGTAATTTTGGCCTGCTTGCACACGTCACAGCTGACATAAGCTTAGGAGACAACAACCCAGCCCACACCGCAAAGCTTTAAAGAAAAAGCAAATGGACCTCAGGATTTCGTTGGGATGCTAAAATTGATCCCACATGGCTTCCACTGAGGAACCTACCCATCAGAGCCTCCGAGCAAAACTGCACACTACAAAACACATCTGAAGACAGTGGATTTAGTGAGCTGAGGAAGGAATTTCTGCAACAGCTACAGAAGTGGAGCTGTTTTTCAGCAGCAAAGCCACAAATGTTGGATCCTCCTGGAAAGGTATTTGCGTTATCTGGTCTTGGACATTTTAAAGTTGGTCTTGGACATTTCAAAGTTTAATTTTAAGACTGAGCTAGTTAACGTGCTTCTCTCTGTAGTTAATGGAGAGAAATAAGGACGAAATAAGGAGAAATATTTCCTATTTCATAGGAAATATTCCTTTCCTATGAAAGGAATAGCCCTCTGGAGAGGCCTGTCTAGCTTAGGATGACTAGTTCAAGCTCTGAAGTCCAACTTGTCAACAAATCTCATCTGAAGTGCTGGACTGATGGGAGCCTGCTACCTAAGCACATTGCTTTGCTCTATCTACCACGTGCAGAGCTGGCTGACAGGACTGCCCTTCCCAGCCTCACCAAGCCATCAGAAACCATCCACGCCTTTGTCAGGCTGGTTTCCTGATAATTCAGCAAGCTGAAACTGCTTTGGGTGGAAAGCTTGTGCCAGAAGGAAATGTGTCAGCAGGGTGGGACAACAGCACCCGTCATTAGATCAGCTTAGACTTGCACAGAGACACAACCTTGGGAATTACAGAGAGCTCAGGCTGGGAAACTTGCCCAGTATCGGCCAGACAATCAATTGCAGGTCTAAGATTTGACCTCATTTTGCCCCACTGCCCTGACTGCAAAGCCAAAATGTCTGGTAACACAGAACACCACCCACAAAAAGCTTCCAGTCAGTATTGAAGCCAATTTGCTGAATTCCCAGTTTGGCAGGGAAGGTATTGCACAGCAAGAAATCGGATCTTCGAGTTACATAGAACTCAAAGCCCTTCACTCCCTATCCCCTGAGCCAGCTCAAAGACCTACTCCTTCAAAAGCCCTTGGAAAATAACTTAATTAATACAAACTCCATCCAATTGAATCTGATGCCTTGAAAACAGTTTGGAGAGAGGAAAAAATAGAAAAAGAAGAAAGCCAGGTTGTAGTTCTGTGCTTATCTATGCTGCTTCTGGCTGAGTATGTACCTCATCCCCAGACCAGGGGACGAGGTGGGCATGAGTCTGAAGTGTCCCTGCACCAGGCTGGGTGGATGGCAGCCAGTCTGGCCAGAAGCACACGGGAAGGGACACTATCCTCTAGCCCCACTCCAGCTGCAGCCTGCAACCCCCTGGTCCCACTCGTTATCTGTACATCCATGCGTGCATCCATCCTGCAGGCATGCCTCCCACCAGTGCCCCCAGCCTCAATAAACAGTGCAAAGCTGTGTACATACTATGAAGCTTGCTCACTGTTCTGTTGCAACAAATATAAAACTGTCCCAGTTCTGGCAAATGAGAGTAATGAAGAAGCAATCCCAGATATCAGACTGAAAAGACAACTCACCTCCCCAAACCATCTTTATTCTGCCACCATGGCAACTTTTAACAGCCTTAATTGCTTCCTATTTTTTAACACCTGAGGAAGAAAACCTTTGTGATCTTCTACCACTTCATTAACACTCATTAAAACAAAAATAAAATGCAGACAAGCACAATTTTATGTGTGCATGTATTTGCAGCTTGCATTTTACCTTAATCCCTATGTATATATCTTTGCTGCTCTTTCAGCAACTGTCAGAGGTTGTAAGAAATAACCGAACATTTGCTTGCTCATGGCTCTACCCTCCCCAGGGTCTCTCTTTACAGGTCAAACTGGAATAAACGTCTCTCCAGATTGCACACAAGCCAGCAAGGAACAGCCAACACAAATTTCTTTCCCCTGGCACAAAAATTAGCATGGTAGACTGGAAATTCATCTGTAGAGAATTGCTCTAAGGTCCACATGGGGCACACGTGTTCACACACAAGGAGTACTGCAGCACGGAATTTGTCCCCAGTTTCATCCTGCCCATCGTGGTGTAGTTACCAACAGGTTGTGGCCAAATCCTTTTCACTTCCAATTGCAGTGTGATCTAAAGGGCCAAACTGGCATGGCTTGCCCCAGGGCCATGCCCACACTTGGTCATATCTTGTCCCACCTGACAGACAACCTGGTGGAAACATCAGGGTGTTTGTACAGGCAGCTGAGGGGTGCAAGCTCACAGTCTGGAGCTTTACGCCATGCCTAATGGGCTGCTGTAGCACTCTGGGATGGGGTTAAGGTCGTCATCACCAGCACGGTGCAGCTGGGAAGTCCATGGAGTTGCACAGGGTGTGAAATTGGTCCAAGGTGACCCGAAGGTGGAATTCATCCCCATGGCACCTCCCCTGCCATGAAACAATGAATCTCAGGCTGGAGCAGACCTGTCTCTCCTCCTTTTCCTTGACAGCAGCTCATTTCTGAATCTTGGCAAAGCACTTGTCTCTTCCCCAAGAACCTAGAGCAATAAAGCCAGTGACCTCCTTGCTGCAAAACTCACCTGCATGAATAACAATAAAAATACACAGTATTTTACAATCTGCTCCCTATTCATTAGGACTTGCTGAATATAATAAAGCTGCCACTGGACCAGCCACTCTTGTAGCTCTCAACTCATGCTGAAAAATATAATTATGTTGCAGTGAGGTTTGTAAACAGCCCCAGCCTTGTTTATTATAAGCCTCTCTTTAAAATCCAATCAGATTAATTTTATACACAACTTAAACTACTGCTGCTGCTAATTTTAGGTAATGTGCTTGATATATTTCTTTTCTGTGCCTGCATGAAATATAGAAAGGCAGATTTCAGGAAGGTGTCTGAGTCCCTGTACACACTGACCCCCCAGTTTGAGGGCTCGGAGGGCTGGGGTGAAACATAGATGACCAGGACTCCACATTCCCAGCACTGAGCCACAGCCCGTCACCTGAGGGTGCTCCCCCTTTCTCAGTAAAGCTCTCTTTGGTGCAGTGTTCCTAAAAAGGTACATCTTCAGCTGTGGTGCACTAACCTGGGCTCATATCCCCATGTAAGCCTGGGGAGGTCACTGCCTTGCCAAGGCTGGAGGCGCAGATAGCAAAGCAGCAGAGGAGCATGAGAAAAGGGTCAAGTGTCCAAGGTTCACACTGCTGGCACAAAGGCAGAGCTGCAAAATCAATTTGCCTAAGGTCAGATCAAAAGAAATCACATTTCTCACATCTTGGGTCTGTACCTGAGCCACAAAGGTTTTGCTTTATTGGCCCCCAGAAGCTCAAGCCTCTGCTGTTCTCTTCAGTTTCCAGAAAGGATGGCTTTGCGCACAGATAAGGTTCCCCTCAGTTGGGAGCTCTGTTCAATTTTCACCTTGCCATAAGTTTGCTGCTGGTTTTGCTGCAGTGTTTGGGAGACACTTTTGTCTGATTCAAGCCCAACATTTTTGCACCTGTAGTTGATACCCAGCTCTGCCCTTTCCTCTTAGATCAGACCTGATTCAGGATCACAGAATGCAAAAGTGATTACAATAAGCAAAGGGAAGGTGGGTGCTGAATGCATAAGTGGATTTGTATTTCTCCTTAAGCATAACACCTTTTATTTTTAAAAAAGTAAGAGGGGGGGGAAAAAGGAAGATTAAGTGAATTTAGCAAGAAGTTGGTCAATCCTTTAATACCAGGAGGTCAGAGCGATCCCACATGGATAATCAGTTTGCTTTCAATTTCTCCTTGGTGGGTTGCTGCTTTGAAAAATCTCATTTCAAGACACAAAGAGTCAGGTCAAGGAAGTCACAGCTCCTAATTATGTGAAATGAAGTGGGACATAGTGGATTTGAAGCAATCTTGGCTGTAAGCATTGTGGGAAAGTTTTCCAAAGCTGCCTTTAAAGTGGGGATTGGATAGTAACTAACCTAAGGGGGCTCAAGGATGGCTGCAAGATGAAACAGAGAAACCTTCTTTCCCTCCACATACCAGGGGCAAAACTTGCTCCAGCCTTTATATGTTTGTCTCAGGGAAGCAGCAATTAAAGAGCCTTGTTCTGTGGCATCATGTATGACAGGTCTGAACTGTATGACAGATTCCCAAAGGGCAGCATTTCCCAGATTTTGAAGTAATTATTTCTTTTATGTCTCATCTGCCTTCCTCATTACCAGACTCTGATGATGATGAATCTGGTAGGGAGAGAGGGAAAGAATTCCACAGAGAACCTGGCAGCAAGTGGATTTCTTCCCCCACCTTCCTGAATTATCCTTCTAAAGCAGATGCTGGTCCACCCCAGGTCACAGCTTTGTCACAACTGATAGCTCAGACTCTGCCCTTCCTATTAACTCCTCTAACAAAGTGGTACCAGGCTCATAGCACTTGGAAACTGCCATTTCTCTCAGATGCTCCTTCCCATCTCCAAACTCTAAGAGCTTTTTGTGTCTCCACTTGTTGCTGGAGAGCACAAGGAAAATTGCTTCCCTGGCAGCTTCATGTCACTTCAGATGTGCAGCCAAGGATGGGACAAGCTGATGGCACTCTGCTCTGAGGAAATCCATGCATCACTCCAACTTCTGTGGAGCAATACATCAGTCACAGGCTGGCAGAGACCCTGTTAAAACCATTGCCTGAAGGAAGCTACAGATCATAGAAGATGCAGCATTAACTTTTTAATGACTCTGCCCTAGCAGACCACTGCTGACACGGAGGGTGGTTTGGCAGGAAGGATCCCACCACCAGAAGGATATGAAGCCACAATATCCCCAAAAAACAGAGAAACTAGGTGTTAGTATCTATTTTAAAACTAAATTACAGTCAAGTGGAGAGAAAAAGGGAAATTTGATGGAGCAGTTGGGAAACATCTCCTGTGCGTGAAGCTATGAAAACTGGAGGCACTGGGCTGGTGAGATGCCATGGACTGGGAAGCGAAGGCTACCCTAGAGCTGAGTGGCTGCACAAAAAGCACAGAATCCTCCAAACTGCTGAAGAACCACGAAGAAACTGAGGCAGATACTAGCATGGAAAAGCTTCTCGCTTTTAGTAAAATCTGTGTTTTTCTTCAGCTCCCTAAACTCAGGGGCAATTTTATCTGACACCCCATGCAAGGTCTCTGGCTGTGTGCAGCTATCATATGTGACCCCCAAAAGGAAGGAGCATCTGGTTTACTGTGGAGCCTCCAACAGCCAGAACTACTCCTAGGGCCGCAGCAGGCTAGGAAGTCTCTTGTCCTGGAGGAGGTAGCAGGCTGTAACCTTAAAGCGCATCCACAGCTCCAAAGCTGTAGGCACTGCTTCCAGGCTCAAACAAAAGCAGAATTGGATCCAAACTGAGCATAGTGGCAAGGACCCAGACTAAGGACAGGGGATGGGCGAGGGAAAGCTGGAAAAGGAGTATTTTGCTGCCTTCAGGAGTCTGTTCAGCTTTGTTGCATGCAATTTGAGTCTAGGTCAAGGAAAAAGAAGAATAATTTTCCAGAGAGGCTCTTTTGCTCAATTCTCTGGCTTGTTGCTTGAAAGAGTATGCTCCTGCCCAAGAGACTCCCTACAGAAGCAGCACCACATTTTGGGGGAAGAGGCAGCTAGTCAGCTTCAGCAGCAGGCCAGGAAAGGGTTCCTATGCCTGGGCTCTGTAATTTATACCTTTTTGTTCTCCCCCCCAAAAAAGGAGCCCAGGTTCAGCTCCTTTGAGGTCCTCAGCCCTGGATATTGCTGCCCTCTGTGGCTTCTTCAGGTCTTCCTTACTAATAGGATGTTATTCTCCATCAGCAACAAGCAAATATAATTTAAGAGGGAAGAACACATGGGAGCATTTGCAGCTACTGTGGGAAAGGTGTTCCATGCTTGCTCTTTATCTTATAACCAAGAAACTGCAGACCAGCAGCTTGCTAATGGATTATATAAGTAGCTTTTCCTTATTCAAAACACACACTTATATTCTACATGCTGGCAAACAGTTATCTTTTAAATGCAACGAACAGGTTTTGGATGTTTCACAGCCAGAACTTCAGCTGCAGATGCAGGCAGAATATTGTTAGGAAACGAGAAATTACAGCCTTTGTTGTGTTTGTTTGGGAGTGGAAGTGGGAGCTGTAATGCCTCCCATCAGCAGAAGTTCCCCTCAGTCATCCGCAAAGAGTTACCACCCAGTCTGAGATGATCCTGGTTTTTTGGTTCAATGTTGTTAATTAAGCAGAATCTGGCCATATTGATTAGATGGGAAGTTTTGCAGAAAACAGAAGCTTGTGAAAGGATTATAAGAAGTTTTAAAAAGAAGAGTTTCTTAGCCCTTTCAGTGCATGGAAATATCTTAAGTTCCATCTTTATGAGAGGTAAAAAGCATAGTTTAGGGGCCTCTGTGTTCAGAAAACATGGTTATATGTCTCACAATCAAGAAATAAGCTTAGAATCTAACGCTTCAAAGAATTGTGATCTTCTGCTTTTAGAGATTTTACAGCACATTCATACGTATATGTACATATACAAAGTTTTCCTCTGCAGTTGCTTAGACCAGAAATGCTAACACTTCATTTTGCTTTAATGAGAAACTTTAAACTCCAAAAATCAAGAAGATACCCTAAAGCGATTTAAAATAAAACTTGACAGCACCACAAAAACAACCAACCTTTATCCAACCTCTCCTTTCCAACCTGTATCCAATCTTTTTTCCATTAGATAGAGCATCCTAGATAAGGAAAGTATTCACAAATGATGTGTAGACAAGCTTTTAAGCACCTTAAAAATTTAAATGAATTAAAGGTGTAAATTTAAAGTGGTTACTCAAAGTGCATTAAGGCCCCTCATAGGCACTTCTTATTCAGAATTAGAACAGCACTAATTTGATTTAGTTTAATTGATGCTGAAGCTGAAGATACACTGAATTAGACCACTCTGAAGAGTGCCTACGCTGGGATTTAATGCAATCTGACCTGATCCCAAAGCAGGTAATTCAGGCCATACCTAATGGACTTGCCTAGAGCCATGGCCTTGGGTGCCAAAGCCCAAAGGCAGCTTCATCTGAACAGTGTCATGCAAACACACACTGCTGTGAACCTAAAATCCTCAGGTAGATACAGCTGAAAGTATTACTCTTGGTCAGCCTTGTCATTTGAGTAGGCTGTAGTCCGCATCCAGCCTGCAAACAAATTTCATTTGATGCTTGCCAAAATCCCATGTTCTCTAACATTTGTGTGTTACTCTCTTTTCCCCCAGTGTCCCGGCTGCAATTCACTTCTGCATTTCCCAGCTGCCAAAGCCTTCTCAGGCTCATGTTGCATTCACTGTCCCACCTCTTCCCAAGCAAGCCTCACTTAAAATTAGCAGTTTGCAGTAAAACTGCCCAGAAGCCCCTAATAAGGAGTAAGTGGATTAGCACTGCCTGCAGCGGTACTCCACAACAACAAATCTTGCATGAAGCTATGCTATTTTATGCCCCAGGTCCATCCTGCACCAGATTACAGTATTTGTCTTCCTCTCCTGAGGCCAGGTGAAAAGGTCTCTGGGTAACACACAGTGAGCCAAGAGGAGGGAAAGGGCTGTGGAGCAGCAGTCATTTTTAGTTTTAATGAGGAACGTTGCAAGAAGTCCAAAGGTTTTTCTTTAACAGGTTTATGGGAGATACCTTGAGGTCAGGAGTGGCTGCAATCACTTGCAAAGCTAGGCTAAAACAGAACGAAAATATACATCAAAATATATTAAATATATTATATTTAATATAGTGATGAAACATTGGGTGAGAGACCAGGACAAGGTAGGTGTTGGATCCTAACTGGCTTAACATGGATATTAAAAGTTCAAAGATAATTACTGCATTCAAGAAGAAAAAACCCCAAGTATCATTTCTTTTACCACCACTATGGAGAAACCCCCCGTTTGCACCAGCCTCAGTGTAAGTCCTGTCTCCGCCCGCTTGGTTGATGGGAGCTGGCTGTGATCTCTCAAACTCAGGTGAACAGAAGAGCACAAAAGGCACCACTGCATAAAGACACCCCCCAGCCGTAACATGACAGGGTCTACCAACTTGCTGCCCCCAAAAATGTCAATCAACCAAAAGAGACAATTTGGGGAGCGTTCCCCTTTGCAGCAGGGAAAGCCAAAGGAGAGAGGAAATCCAAACCCTTTGGCAAGAGCTTGCTGGGATCTGCATTTAGGCAGTGTAACAAATTGCAGTTCAGACACAAGAACAGCAGTTACCAGCTAGTATGATACATGACCAAGTTAACTAAAAGCTTCGCTCTCCTTTCTTCGGTGGTTTGTTTTGTTTTTTTTTTTTAAATTCTACTTGCTACAGCAGCAAAGCATTGTAAAGTTGCATTTAAATTAAAACAATCCTCCAGCCTGGGGAACAGAAACACAACAGAGCCATCCATTTCCAAGAGAAAAGGGGGCAGGAAATCCAACTAAGATTTATACAGTTATTCCTCTGTAATTATCCAGAAGAGAGAGAAAGCCCACGGGTCAGCGGTATCGCATTCATTATCACACACGGCTAGCTTTTTAGGCTTTAATTTTGTTTTCTATTTTTGCAATCCCCTGCCTACGTCCAGATTAACAGCGATGTGCTGGGAAAATTAAGGCACACTGCTGATAATCAGGTGAAATACAGCTCTCCCCATCCCCTCTGCCACACAGATGGCTTCCACCCGCGCGGCAGCACCGAGGACAGGTGCCCAAGCGCGGTTGTCACTTGCTGGCAGATGACCGGGCTGTAATCTGATGTAAGGAAATTAAGAATGAAATGAAAATTCAAAGAGAAGAGGGGGGAAAAATAAGGAGCCCTTCAAGTCTAATACTTTAATTTGCCTTTTTCTGTAATTGCTTTATCCATTCTTCTTTTCATCCTCTAAAAAGATTCCTGGGCTATTGGTGCTACTTTATTTATGGTAGGAGAAATACACTTGAGGCCCTGTGCTGGTGGCCCACAGTTCAGTCTGGTATTTAAGCAAGGCCCACATCCTTCTGATTTCAGCAGAAGGACACCAATCTGATCAGCCGACCGTGATGTCCCATCCCTGTTCATCTGCAGGGGGATTCCTCCACCTGCCCAACACAGACAGGGAGGTCCCAGGGGATGCTGCAACTGGGCAAGAAGAGCATGAGACCTGCCAAACCTGGGGTCTCCAGTCCTCCTCCCTCCTGACCCCAGGCTGGGTCAGGCTTCAGACATTGGTGCTGGCTTCAGCATCATCCCCCACTGTGGTGGGACCTCCAGGTCCCCACGCAGCAGGCACCTGGTGCCATCGCTGGTTAACTCCACTGGTTTTTAAGGGATGTATTCTGTTATAGAGGGAAGGACTTTGCCCCAGTACCCCAACGGGCTCAGATGATAAACTCTGAGGTGTTCACTCCAGGCTGAATATGATGGGCTGAGGGAAAATTAGAAAGGGGAAGTCTGTAGAGGAAAGACACTGCTCTGAGGCAGAGAGGAACAATATATTTGATTAATTACCAAAGTGCTCCTGAGAGGAGAAAGCAGAAGCTGCAGAGATTCAGCCTGGAAGAGACCACTGCCTTTCACCTCCGGCCAAGAACTAGAGGTGTTTCAGTCCTGACCTACTGTTCATTTTCACAGCTGGGTCCTAAGCTGGGGCTTAGCCAGAAGCCATTGCTGCTCTCCATCTGAAAAAACACTGGGAGTTTCTCTGACATTATGAAAGCACCAACTTAGAGGTATTAATATGAACAAGGTAATAACTGTTTCCAACGCCCAGGGTAGAAATAATAAGAATGTGCTGAGACTGCAGGAAGAAAATCAGCTCAGACATTGGAAAATTTTCTGAAGGCTAGGGACAGGGGGGCATCAAAATCTGTTTTCTGGAGAGGCAGCAGATTTTCATGGCCCGGGCTACCAGAGCTGGGAGGCTGGTGGGGCAGGAGAGGGACCAGACACCTTCCTGAGGTCCCCAACTTAATACACTTCTGAGAACAGAAGATGTTGATTAGCAAAGAAATTTTTACAACAGTGTTTAAAGCTCATCAGAAGAGCTAATGGAAATCTTTTTTTTATTTTAGGGACTCAGACTTTCTAGGACACCATCACATGTGCAGATGGGCCTAGGATAAAACAGGTACATATAGGAAGAGTTTTATGATCCTGATTTTTCTGCTTAAAGATCCTCCTCTTGAATTACTGCAACTTAATCTGGGTGCACAGGACTTTAACTGGCACCAGCTGAGGACACAGCCCTGAGCAGATTTAACAAATGAGTGATTTAGGGCCTAGATAGCTTTCTTCTGTCTTTCTTCCAAGGAAGATTTTTTTTTTTTTAAAGAAGTCAGAGCTGGTGTCCTTGTGCCTGCAGCTGGATTTCACAGGCATGCTGTGACTGACAGTTCCCATACGTGTGAATGGGATTTTCCTTATATTGTTTTTAAATCCTCAAACATTGCAAAGAACTGATATTTTCCCCAAAGTGCTATAGGGAAACAACTCACAGCAGAAGCGCTAAGCCTCATGGACTGAGTGACCACGCTGGCAGCAAAATTGGCTCAAGCAGCTCTGCAGTCCAATTTGAGCAAAGTTCACACAAGAAGCCACGATAAATCAATATTTTTAATATTCTTCCATCTGGAGATCAAGCTTAAAAACTTGTTCCTGGAGTCATTAATCACACTGAAATAAACATAAAAAGCTATACGTTCTTCTGAATTTTGAAGATGTAATTCCAAGCCCTTTAATGGCAGCCAGTGAAATGCCTTTGGAGCTGTACTGCAGTGATCTGCAGTTTCCAAGTTCATGACACTCAAATGCTTTACACTCGTTTCTTTTCTTACAACTCAGATGTGACCACTCTGCATCACATCACATTCTCTAGCAGGAAATATTTAAGCAGAGGACTCTGGATATTCAAGCTATGATAAGGAAATTAGAGACTGGGTTGGGAGAACTGTATTCCAGCTTAAAGCTGATCTACACAGCTCCCCACCCCAGCAAATAAAAAGGACTTTGACTCCAGTTCTCTTAGGATGAGACTACTTTACAGTAACTATGCAGGTAATCAGTGATCATGTTAGGACTGCTTTACATTCCCAAAGTGGTGTGCAGGAGCTTTACTATAAATTAAAACATCTAAGGTTTTATTGGATTTTTGTACTATAGTTCACTTAAAGGACAAGGCTTAGAAAGCTCCAAAAATTAACTCTCCTGTTTTCCATGATAGAGATTCAGACCTTATAAATTACACCTTTAGTATGGAACAAAGCAGTAAGGAAAGATAGATATCACAGGGGTGAACGGAGAGGTAAAGGGAATTTCAGTCAGACCTTTTACGTTCATCAAAAGTGTTAGATAGATCTGGATTTATTATTTTGTCAACTAATCTTTTTTGGCACCTAAAAGCACCTCAGAACATTTTAAACACTTCTGCAATAATAGCGCAAAGTCTCACTGTAAATGTTCAAGCCCATGACATTTTTACAAAACAGTGACAAAATATAACAGTCTAATGTTAGAGTTAAAAAAGCAGCAGCAGCGGGGAAGAGGGGAGTAATAACCTCTTTAGAAAAATCTAGCAACTTCCAGGTCTCTGTGAGGTCAGGTAGGCAAGTGTATGGGGAGCACAAAGAAAAGGCTGGTTCATTACAGATATTCTCAGGGTTGGTTGACTATCAGTGTTAGAGTGTGAACAACGATTTTGATTTTCCCCTGTAGTGGGAATATAGATGGAATTCATGCACAGCTTCAGGTGTGGGAGTGAGTTTACATATGCCTTTTTCTTAGCTGGGAAATATGTAGGGTCCCTCTTCTCAGCTGTCTTGTTGCTATAGAGCTTATTGGCATCCCATCACCAGAGGAAATAAGGTGGACAGTCAAAAGGTTGGGTGGGAGAGACAGAGGGGCACAATGTGTGATTGCTAAAGCTGAGAAGCCAGACTGCACGTGACAAAAACTCAATACCAGTTCATATTTTGTAGCTCCAACCACCCGCTCCACCCTAGAGAGAAGAGCTGGGAAGTTTGATCCCTTGAGACTAGGGCAGACTGAGAAACACTGACCATTGAGATCGATGAGGCTGAGGGTACTCAGACCTTTCACAGGAAACAGCAGCAGCATTAACAAACTGGTCCCCTTGTGCACCAGCCAGAGCCCCCTGCCCCTGCAGCCTCCTCCTCTCCATTGTTAGCTTCGGACTTGACCTCCATACATCACCATCATCTCTGCAAAGCTATCTTTGGCATCAGGACCCACTTTTAGGACTTTTAAATGACTATGCCTTTTAACAAAGATTCATGGGTTGCAGGTCCTCCAAGTTAGCAAGGGACAGGTGGGCTTCAATATGCTGGGGAACCATTCATTTTCTCCCCATGATTATTTCAGTAGGGTCAAAAGGTAGAGGTGCTTCTCCCAGCTGAGTCATATCCAACAAGAGTAACCCCATTACTCAGGAAGACTGTGCTGAAGGGTCACTCCTTAGTAAAGGCCAAGCTGGAAATTAAACCTAAAAATAATACTCATACCTATTCAGGGGCAATGCCATTGCTTTAATATCCAGAACTGATCCTGTGCTGAATTAGAGGCATGGACTTGCTGCTGCCCTTCTTCATGGAGAAGAGTGACATGTATTTGATACTGCTCAGGGTAAGAGGAGGGACCCAGTAATTACTGGAGGTCTGGACTGGGAGCTGCAGCTCCTACTGCCTGGTGCAGCCTGGAACAGCAACTGCATTGATCCCACTCAGGGCTTCTCGCCACTCCAAGACTAAAATGGCTAAGAGGACATTATTTTGGCCCAGTTTTTATCTTAGCCACTCTGTCAAGAAGAGTGGCAAAGAGAAGAAGTGAATGCAAAGTATTCTCTTCTGTAATGCAGACATGGCTGTCAGGAAAAGGACCCAAACACAACCATGGCAGCATGGGACCATTTTTATTCTCAGAGAGCCTTAACTGGATTCCTGTGCAGTAAGGAGACTGGAGTTTAGGAGCTTATTTACCACCCAAACTATTTAGCTCCATCCTTGACCTCATCTCTAGCAAGAAGGACTAACGAATGAGATTAATCCCTTTGCAGAGGATCAAAAGAGTCCAGGCATCATTATCCATCTTGCCACAGAAATGAAACTTCTTCAGCAGATAGATAATAGAAACAAGTTGCTAAACCGTTTGTATCCTTTTCTCGCTCTCCCTCATAAAAGATGTAAGATCTGCAACTTAGTCAGAAAGCAAAGTTAGAAGCAGGAAAAGGAGAATTGTTACTGTTGAGCTAGCTTAGCTCTCTATTGGTTCCTGCAATGTCTCATCTCACAGAGCATGGAGCAAGTGGCTGATTAAATAATAATAAACCTTGCTGCATTTAATCATTGGGTTTTATAGTTAATAATAAGGTTAAAAACTCCAGGCATTATGCTTCATCTGAAGAATACAATCCCTTTCTCAGAACGACCAAACAGGCTCAAAGTGCTCAAGGACAGTCAAGGACAACTCAAGTTGTGGAGAAAGGAGAAGCTCATTTTATTTCCACATGAAATAAGACTGGAGAGACCAGGAGTACAGCTACAGCTTCCCAAGGCACAGAAAGCTGAATCCTCTGAAGGCACCGGGTGCCTGCATGGGAATTTAGGTTCCCTGACTCCCGCAGATGCCTCAGGAACATGGGGCACCTAAAGAATTGGCATTGTGGCCAAAGCAGACCAGCTGCCTTGGCCAAAAGCCACACAGGGGATCAAGTGTAAGAAAAGCGACCCAAATTCAGGCTCTAGCTTGACACCTGCAACCTTGGCCATACTCTTTAGAAGCACATTTTCCCCTGCTGTGGGAACAGTAAAATAAAACAGAAAAACAAGATGCTGAACAGTCACCTTTGCTAGACAGGAATAATTGCATATACCGCAGGACCAGCACTCTAATGGGGAAAACTGTTTTTTTTGGAATAAAAGCTTTACAGAAAACCTTTTACTGTAAGATGTCCACTATACTAAGCAGACATTTTAAGGACAAGAACTGTGGCCTTTTTCCACCCATAATTAACAGTGTTTTCAGAGCTTTTATATAAATCATTTAGGGGTTATTAAATAAAAGTCTCCCCCCTCTTTTTGTTTACTGTTTAACACTTTAAATTTTCCCTTTGTTTCCTGGCTTATGCCTTTCTATCAAAATTGTCCTCTTTTTATCTCAGTCTGAAGCCCATTTGCAGCACAAAATAAAACTTTACACCCTCAAGAGAAAAAAGAAAACAGAAAGGACAGAAATAATCTTTACAAATTACCAAATAAAATAAGGAGGTATCCAATTTGCTTAATTTGCAAGTTGGAAGTACAGGGGTTAAAAGTGCCTTCTGCACTGCAGAATGGTAAAAATTAAGCTTGACATTCAACTTTTCAATTCAGGTGGGTATTTTGGAGCCTCCAGCAGATTTTGTCCTGCTGTGACACATGGCAAATGGATCCCTAAGTGCCCCAAACACCGATTTACCATTTGTCACAGTTTGAAGAGACAAGTGTTTCAAATTGCACCACATTAGAGGTAAAAAAATGTATATTTTGTGTATAAAATATAAGTTTTGTATTTGAAAATACAAACTACTGACTCATGCAAAACTACATCTGCAACCAGGCTTCTCTACAGGAACTTGCAGTCTTCTACAGGAACTTGCAGTCCTCAACTGAAGTTAAGCCTGAAGTTTTTCTTTTCTCTTGAAAAAGAGCTTGGTAAATCCGCTGTAAAAAGCATTGCTTCAGATTAAGTCTGGCTGAATTGGGTTTCACTCACGTTGACCGAGAGTAGACTTAAATAACTTTCAGATGTCCAAGCTAGAGCAGATGAATACACACCTTTGTGCCTAAGTCTGGACTAGCTCACATTAAAGGCAGTTGATGGTAAGAAATACGCAGCTCCAGGGAATGATGTATCTCAAAGTGGTGAAGGCCAAGTGAACTGCTCTCTGGAGATACCTGCTGCCATGACAGCTGGAACATGACCTGGCAGGAAGAGAAGCATGCCACCTGCAGCAGTGTTTTTAAGATGATATGAAAAAATAAGAGACTTCAGAGAAAAAAAAGGTATGCTGTAAGGAGGCAATTTAGTCATGATCACGGCCTCAGAGGGAGCAGAGACAGTGCCTGGAGAATGGAAACCAAAGGGTGGATGCTCATGGCAGGACCAGAGATGGAGGTCTCCACTGTCCCATCATTAGAACAAGCAAAGCAGTTAAGACAGCCTCAGAGCAAAGTCTGTTTTCACCGATTGTCAGGCAGAAGCAGGTTATTTTCCATATTCAGTGGCTTAGAATAGAAACAGCTTTGAGACAAGCGCTAGAGACTGCAGCTCTGTTCTTTGGGGCTGGAGACTCTTCCTCTCCATGGCACAGGAAAGGGTCTTTCTGGGGAGCCAGTTTGAGAACATGAACCCAGCGCCTGCACCTCAGGACCACATTGAACATAACGGTGCAAAGCCAAATTAACTTTTGATTCATGTTCTCAAGTTGTAGCTTGGACACAGTGAAAAAAGCAACTCCTGCCATAACATCTCAACTCCTGCCATAACATCTCATCCACTGCACACAGCTCTCGCCTGAGTAGAGAGTGAGAGCATGCACTAAATGCAAGAGTCATACACAAGCAGATTACCCGCACGCTAGCACGGAGCTCAAGACAAGAGTTTGGGAAAACTGTGGGAGAGGAGTAGTAACGGATCAAAAGTGGGTTTGGCTGCAGTTTCCTGAGGAAAGTTCAAATGCTTGCTCTTCTGTGTGCAGAAACACAAGCCGAAGTCCATCAGCTCTCCTCTCTGCTCTGAATGCCTCTGACCCTGGGCAAGTCCAGAACAAGGTTTCAGCATCAGCCTACTGCAGCTTCTCTATGATGGCTTAAAACAGGCTGGATTTTAGGCATCAAATGGGCATAAAGGAAGAACTCCAGTACCCAAACAGTGATGTGTTATTTCTAATTATCTTCACACTATTGAAGCAGCCACCAGTAGGGCAGCAGGGAACAGATACAGTCACACCTCAGCAAGCAACAGCTTTCTGACAGGTCTTAAGTAACTTCACAAGATGAAGAGGCTAATGACCATATGCTCAGATAGCATTGTCATGAGGAGCACAATAGATTTAAATGATTCAGTCTGCCTAACTACTTCCAAGTACTGTAAAAAGGTCCAATGAAAAAGCCCTCACAGCCTGCTTCTCACCAAGTTTTTACTCTTCCCAGGTTAAAAGACATTTTATGTTATCATCATCACCTGCCCTCCACTAAAATCATCCTTTTCCCCCCATACTGATGAGGCATACTCTGCTCAATAAATCCTCACATATAAAAGCAGTGACATAAACAAGGAAAAAAGCAACTCCGTAAATACTGGATATTTTCTCTCCAATCATTTAGCCTTGGGACATCTTCCATAATTCCTCTCAGTTTGCATTTTAAGTACCTTATGAATGACTTTCTATCATTCCTTCTGTCTATTTTCTAGCTTTTAACCCTTTGATATTATCCAACAATGGTTAAGTTCTTTAAGAGCCTTCAGTTTCTTTAAGAGCGTCATGGTTTAACCCCGGTCAGCAACTAAGCACCACACATCCCCTGGTGGGATGGGGGAAAGAATCAGAAGAGCAAAAGTAAGAAAAACTATTCTTATTTCAACCCACGAGTTAATAGAATAATAATAAATTGTAATGGAAAGTAAAACAACAAGAGAGGAAAACAAAAACCCAGGGAAAGAAAAGAAAGTGATGCAGCTGGTCACCACCTGCCGACCGATGCCCAGCCAAGCAGCAATCGCTGTCCCCCAGCCAACTCCCCCTAGTTTATGTACTGAGCATGACATCACATACTGAGCATGACATCACATGGTATGGAATAGCCCTTTGGCCAGTTTGGGTCAGCTGTCCTGGCTATACTCCCTGCCAGCTCTCGTGCACCTCCTCACTGGCAGGGTGTGGGAAGCTGACAAGTCCTTGACTTAGAATAAACACTGCTTAGCAACAACTAAACCATCAGTGTGTTATCACACTAAATCCAAAACACAGCACTATACCAGCTGCTGGGAAGAAAATTAAATCTATCCCAGCCAAAATCAGGACAAAGGGGCATGGTTTTCCCTCCACTTCTAAAAGCATCCATTACTCTGCTGTTTAACCACACTGCTGTTCTCTTAAAAGTATTTTAGCTATGGTTTTGATAGGTGGTAAAACACTTACTCTGAACTGCTCACACAATGTCTTTAAACAGTCTCCAAGCCTCCTGCAAGCCTTTTACCCTCTGCCCCTCCTCCTCATTCCCTGTTAACAAGCTTTCTCCACTTCAAAAAGGAAAAGCACATCAACAGTGTTGCCTTAATGGATTTTTTGGCTGTTTCATTACTGTAAAGCATTGAATTTGAGTACATTTGGTCTCTACAACTGAATGGCTGTTTTCATAGTTACCTCTTGAGCTAGGTCCGGTACACAGCTTACAACTAGCAGAGTTACATGTCCCTTGTGGGTTTTCTGCTTGACTGCTCCAAGGAGCTGTCAATCCTGGTGCCTAAACACATTTAAACAAACTGTCATGACATTTAATCAGTCTATGTGGGGCTAACTGAAGTCTCCTGTTATCACCGAAAGCAATTTCAAAGTAAAAGCTTGATGAAACTGCAGTCACGACCTCCTCCCCTGCCAGCTCTGTCAGGTCTCTCCCAGCCAAGGAACTTCTCTGCTTTTAAATCAAGTGTAATCTTTGGACTCATATTTTCCAGTTCCTTCTCTTGCTGTGTTACTGTAGAAGCAACACCTAGGGATAAAAACCCAATTCTTTCTCTTCCTCCTCTTTATCTCCCCAAGAAGTGAATGCTTCTGAATCACAGCAGGCCCACTATGCTACTCTTAAAGCAAGAGAAGACATGTTTGTTAACATGCCCTTACAAACCTTCCGCTTACATCTTCCTAGTTGTTTTCCTGATCTAATTAGTGGTGCAGAGAATTAAGCCTCAGCCTTCAAGACCAACAGCTCCCCAGGAGAGCAATCCAGCTATAATACTATTTAAATATGAAACAGCTCCTGTCCTCAGCTAGAGTTGAGGAGGCATAAACCAGAGAAAGTTGTAATTACTAGGAGTGATTAAGAATTGCAAGTTATTGTCAGAAAGTGCAGAGCTGCTTTACACAATCCTCATGAGGCAGAAAACATCTCCACAGCTGAAGCCGGGGGACATTTGGTTCTGGAAGTACTATTTAACAGACTTGTTAACATAGCCATGCACCAGTGGTCCCTACAGCAAGAAGAGAAACAAGCCAACAGTGCATAGGGTGCCCTGTGTTAGGGCAGACCCCAGCCCCGTCAAAACCACATTCACACATTATCCATATTGCAGTCTTTTGGGAAGGACCGAGGCATAAACTCTGGGCTAAGTGGATCCGATCCTAAATGGATCTCCCTCTAAATGCTGCCCAGTTGTCCTCCAGCCTGTAGGCAGGTATTGCACACACAATAACTTTTTGACAAGCACCTCCACAGGTCTTGCTTCTTGTCAGTTTTGAACCTGGCTCCTACTAACTTCATTTGATAGCTCCCAGTTCTTGTGCTAGAAGAGAACAGCTATTGCTGTCCAACACCTCCAGATCATACTTGGCTCTGCAGACCTCCATCATAGACCTCTGCAGAACACCTTCACCCCCAAAGTCCTCTTCTTCCAAGCTGAATCCAAGCCTAGATGGCTCTTGTAGAATGAAACCACTGCAGACCATAAGCATCCTTCTTGTCCTTCTCTTCCTGACTAATACTCCTATTTACAGATGTGGCAAGAGGAACTGCACAAGAAGTTCAAGGTGTGAGCAAACCCTGGATTTATACAGTGACTTAAGGATGTACTCTATTTCATTATTCATTTTCTAATGCCTAACCTCCTGGACACTGAGCTGATGTTATACATCATAATCCCAAAATCTCACTTGTCCTCAGACAGTCTAGGTTTCAGGCATGAAAATGTGCGGCAACCATGTAATCCAACATCAGTAATCCAAAAATCCATAAACTATAAAGCTCACAATCACTTGAATGCAGCAGTGGAGCCAGACTCCGAATCCCCAGTTCCCAACTTTGCTTCTGCCTCTGGAGTTAAGACTAGCCCAACACTTGTGTGGACATAGTCCAGATAGGTTGGGAACTGCTGGATAGCATAAAACACAGTCACCAGGTGAGCTACCTCTTCTTCAAGCTATTTTGCAACCCGTGCCAGCAATACAGAGCTACCCCAGCAAGTATTAAACTAACAATCCTGTAAAGCTGCCACACAACCCCAGGCAAGCTGCCTGCTTGCTTAGTCCCAGATTTTCACCTGTAAATCAAGGCTAATCCTTCCAGATTTAGTTAGATTACAGCATCCTGAGGTTGAAGAATTGCATACAATGAGTATTTACAGACTAGTACAACAGGTTCCCCTCTTGGGTACTGTGATAGAAGCAAAAGAAAATCCCTAGCAAAGACTGGAGCCCAGACAGGATTTATAGCTGGGGTCCTGAGTGGGATCTATGCCCCAGAAGATGCGGTGGATTTGTTCACATTCCAGTAAACGTAAAAAAACCAATGACACCTTCGGATGTTTTTCATAGCTTAGGTCAGAAGATATTCATAGGAGCTGGGAAAGAAAGAATGTTTATATCGCACTCTCCTACTCCTCCCACTGAGAGCGAGCACAATACACCTGGATTCCAGAGGATTTGCATCTTTTAGGTGACTCAGCCAGTAAAAGCAATTTAATGCAGACAAGTGTAAAATGCTAAGTCCAGAGGGACAAATGCTAGACAAGCAAGTACAGCTTAAATGGAGCAGTCATGCAGCATGATGATGGCCACAGAAGGGATTTATGGTTCAGTATAGAAAAATCCCTGCAGCCATGACACCCTCCCCTTATCACTGTGGTTCAAATGGCAGCCAGAGACGCAAAGCATGAATTGAGCAAGACAGCCATCCCTGCAGCAGCTCTACAGAGTTAGTTTGTTGTTACAGCTCTCCTCCAAAAAAGGACAGTTGTTCATGGAGACTTATCTTCTCCAAGGAAGTTTAACACTCTAGTCAGTGGACTACAAGACCAGCTGGGGAACCTGGGTTTGAAAGCTGGAAGTGCACTGCCTGCAGTCACCCCCCATCTCTAAAATATAGCCATTAGGGAAGGGGGTGATCAGCACTAGAAAATAATTCAGAGCTAGTCACCAAGTTCCTTGAATTTTAGCTCTACTGTTTGAAAAATGGATGCCGAGACCCAACACATGAAAACTATTCTTTTCACAGAAAACGGTAATACATCTGCTTGCCCCTACATAGTTCAAGGTATTTAGACCCTATTCACTCCCTGGTCATTTAAGGGTCCAACCCAGCTGCCAGCAAGACATCCTTGAGGCTGAATTTTAAGATTATGAAATTACTGGAATCCCTGTTTTAACTAAATAGCCTTGAGCCCAACAATCAGTCTTGTGCTTTGGAGAGGCATCTTGAGCATCAGCAAGTATTTCTCCAGGCAGCCTGTGCAAAGGAGCACACAAACGGGACAAGTGGATTGCTCGATGGACAGAGGGCTTCATATCCTGCTCCGTCAGTACTCCTCACTGCATTGGTAGCAGTTAACACCTATCTGGAGAGGAAAAATTAAGTCCTATTGCCAACAATTGATCACTTGTCAGTTGATGACAGATGAACAGTATGGGGGAAAGGGGAACCCGCAGCCACCTTTCAGATTTGTCTTGGTGTCCTTCATGATTTCCAGAGAAAGATGGACTTAAGCCGTGACCAGTCACAGACTTCACTGCAAATTCCTCTATGTTGAGTCACATTAGTTTCCATACAGCTGAAACAGCAGCAGGTACACTCTTGAGAATTTATCTCCACAACTCCTGTTACCATGAATAAGGCTCCCCATGTGTTCAGAAAATAGCTACATCAACCGCTTACCCACCACTTCACCATCTGAAGTGGCACTTGAAACTCAAGCTTTGATACAACCTCCTTAAAGGCTTTCTGACACTTGATTTCTTAAGACATCTTCAATTAATAAAAAAACCACCCAACAACAAAAAGCCACTTCAGGCTGCTAATTTTATTACCTTTGCTTTAATGAAAAAGGCATGGGTATCTGTAAGAGCTGCTTCTCCTCACCTAACTAGGCTTTCACAGCTTTGATTCTGCAATGAAAACACACCTCAGTGCTCCCCAGCCTGCACCATGAGCTGCCTACTTCACACAGGGTCAGGATGTCCTGAACTGGTGGTGCCTCTTCTCCATGCATGACTCACCTCTCCTTTCCACTTCCAGCCCGTCTGAAACTCAACATGCAGCTCCTTCAAAGCAGGGTCTTAGCAGTACCTACATCAAATTACATCCTACGCGGTGTCACAAGGATGTAAAACAGAAACTTCAGGCAATGCCTTAGCCTTTGCATATGGAGGGGGTTTCCCAGTAGGATCAGTATCCCTCCCTCTGCTCTGCCAGGGGAGGTTCAGCAGCAACTGGAGAGCCCAGACAGCAAGAGATTCCCACTTTTCTAGTAGAAGGGAAAGAAACTGCTGACACCATGCAGTCTGCTCTGAGACACATCTCAGGGCATCCTCATAGCCTGAGTTGGAGAAAGTTTGCCTTCTCCCTCTCCATGCCCTGCCAGTTGCCCACTGTCTTCTTTCTCTGATGCTTTCTTAACAGCTGGTTGGTTCTAGGCAAATTAAACTTCAGGCTTTCTTTGCCACACAAGTTTGTCTCCAAACACTACATTTATATCCAGGCCCTTCAAGGCACTGACATATTACAGCAAGCTGAAGGGTAGTATGGTGAAAAGCCCCCTGAACAGAGCTGCACAGCTCATCCTGCTGGTCTCTGCAGCAGGGACAGGACAGACACTGCCAAAGTCTCCGTGTGAAACTGGGCAAGAACAAGTTTCTTTTTTTCTTTGAAAATGTTTTTGTAGTTGGGTTTGTCATTTGCTATGACCACATAGCAAATGTGGGTAATTAGAGCGTGTAAACCCCTTAACTACCTGATTTTAGAGAGAGGGCTGGCTTAAGTGAGAGCCAAACAGCCTCGTGCTCCTAAACTACATGGGCTATTTGAAGAGCTTGTCCCCAGCAGTAACAAGAGCACAGAATACATATGGAGGTGGAATATGGATCAGAAGCAGTGCTGCCTTTTCAAAGCTACTGTACAGGATCAGTTCTGATCTAGCAAGGAAAATGGATACTTTCCAGTAACCTTTCCAACCTGGCCACAGAAGGACAATAATGCCAGATTTGAGACCCTGTTTTCTAACCTTTAGGAGAAAAAGTCATTATGTCAGTGAATTTTGTTCATGCTGCTTTGCCCTTGGATCCATTAAGTAGTATCATGTGGAGGTGTCTGGAAGAGGCATCCTCTTGGACTGAACTGAAGAGAGGCAGGGCTGAACCTCTGAAGGGAGGACGCTGAGCACTGACCTGGGTAATAGGGCAGGCTCACATTTGCAGCATGTTGGGTGTACGCTGGCTTGCAGGCTGGGCTCACAGCTCAGTCCCAACGCTGGAGGTTAAAGGCCCCCTTAGGCAAGGCCTTTTGCTTGCTACCCTTTCTCCTCTTGGTAGGAAAGTTTATTCCTCCTCCTTTTCAGCCTCAGAGCAGGGAAGCCCTGCTTTGTCTTCACACAGACCACGAGTGGATTATCACAACAGTTCACCTCCAGGATACTTTGCATATCTGCAGCAACTGTGACACTCCAACATTTTACCCTAACCCAGAAATTTTGGAAGTAGCTACCCCACGAGCAAAGTCTTTTTCCAGGGAATCTGGACTTGCTGTCCGACCTTAGACTTGCACATCAGTACTTTCCAGTGAAATGGAGTAAAAATCCAATGGCCAACAAGAGGAATTTAAACCTACCACAGACACTATACCTGAAATTGTTGCTACATCTGATACTCCACCCTCTAGCTAGGAAACCAGCAGGTAGAAATAACCTTCTTATCTCTACCTTATCCTAAAAGAAGTAGGGAAATTGAGTTGGCAGCACCGCATTGTACATGTCAGGCTATTTTTTCCTCCTCCTACATAAAGGACACTGACAGATGACACATGTTGTTCTCAGGCACAATTCCATAGGATAAAAAGACCCCAAATCCCACAAAAGCATTCAAGTCCTTCACAGAGGGGACCTCTTTTGTTGAATTGCCAGTTATCTTCACACAATAATGTTACCCATTGACTTGCTGTTTTCTATAAGTAGCTGCAGGGAATACTATAAGTATTGTGATAAGCAAAACTGTTCCACCAGGGCTAAATTGGCATCTTTATTGCAGCACTGCAATTTGAAGCCAAAGGACTGCCTGATGTCCAGGTGCCTTTTATTACAAGATTAGGGTTACAGCTGCTGAATCTGAACTTCACACTTGCAGAGTGTGCACTGCACCATGTGAATGCTATTATCACTTCCCTATGACCTGCTGTAGGTCCCAAAAAACATTCAAGTAATACAAAGACTCAGATATGAAATAGAGTTACTGTAGCTTAACAAGTTACCATGCATCAGCTGATCTGTAAAAAAAAAAAATCGCTTTTTATGTCCTAATACCCCTGAGCAAAACCAAGGTAAAACATACTCAGTGAAAAGGGCTTTGTGCCAGTGCATTTTGTCTATGTTTTCTTCAGGCTTAGCCCCCACTGGCAGCAGGACTCCTCTGGTGCAAGGCTCCCCAGGAGGTCAGGATTTATAGGATTATTTTAGGGGTACAGCTTTGCACTTCGTATTGCCAGGAAAACAGGACTCTACATCATATTGGTACCCACAGAACCCCAAAAGAGCTGTACAGCTACAGCAAGAAATGCCAGGGCTGCCCTGAGGGTAGATAATCCTAAATTTCAAAACCCCATGAGAGCTGGGACTTCTGTACCTTGTCTCTCCACTTACATATCACACTTTTTTTTCCCCCAGATAGGCTAAGTAGAAATCACATTTTGGGCTAGAGATCATAAAGGGACAAGCAGTCCACACAACTGTACTCACCCAAGCATCCCTGCATGGCTGCCTTTTGCGGTTCCCCAGGAGCTGATGCTTCCTGGAAGCATCTTATTCCCACAAGACCATTTTTAGCTGGGTGACCAGAAAGTGTTTTAACTATGAAACTGCCTGCCAGACTCAGTATTTATATCTGCACCCTCACCATCTGCTGCAGCTATTTTCAACTCTTCAGCAATCGCAACTTGAAGTAGTTCTATAGCAATTGCCCCCTCCTGACACCTCTAATCAAGGTTCCTCTGCTGCTAGAGCAGCTAGCCTTCCTAAGGGAACTTAATCCCTGTTTTGTCCCAGCTGCATGAATCATCTAGAAGCTTTCTTAAAGCCTGAATCCAAAGGAGGAATCACCCAAGCCCAGGGCCCAGAGTGATGGGCCAGCAGCTCTGCCCTTACCTTAGATCTCTGGAAGCAGGTTTTAGCTCCTTTCTCTGTAGTATATAAGCTGGTCACACAGTCAGGTTAAAACTGCTGGATTCCTTAAAAGAAGGGTACTGCAACACACAGTTTTCAAAAGCCCCCCTTCAGAGCAAAGCCCTGGGTAACAGCTTGTCTCCCCTTCTCCAGGTCAGAGCCCTTGGCTGCCCTGGGTGGAGGTACTTATATCCTCTCCTCGAGCAACAGCGCACACCTGATTATTGGTAACAGCTGAAGTTCCCTGGTTTTAATTTGCTGCTTAGCTCAGAAGCAAGGGTGAAAACTTCTTGCACTAGAGTTTCCAGAAAGAGCTTTGGCTGCTTATTTCTTATTGTTCACCTGTCCTTATCCAGCATTTATTATTATGTACAGCTCAGCTATTCAAAGCAAGTTTAATTTACCTGCAGATCGTATTACCTAGCCCACATTTTCAGATTTATAGCTCAAATGGTTTCTTCTTGCATTGCACGATTATCTGAATGGAGCATACTGCTGTGATGGATGGACCTCAAACAGTTGGTGGTTCAACTGAATAAGAGAATCACAAAAAAAGCAGGATTTTTTTTTACTTCTATGTGATTGCCCAAAACCACAGAAGTCTACAAATCTTGGCTAGCAATATCAGATCCATATATGATTTAGTCAAATACTCTAAGTCAGCTGCTGAAGAAAGTATTTTTCTCTTTGACTACAGATAGAGAAAGCCTAGTCTTCTAATACAGGCAGCACGAACAACTCTTATAGCAGGGAACAGAGCCATGATATTAAACTTCTTATATTTGCCTATTTCCTACATTTTTGCAAGATTCAGGGGAGTATGTCAGTTCAATTTGAACATTTTTTTTAGAGAATGGAAGGTGGAAATCCAAACTAATTCCTTATTTTATCAGTAGTGATGTTATTTAAGTTCTCCCACTCTCATTCTCACTGCATGACTTTTATCCCATAGC
This sequence comes from Aptenodytes patagonicus, assembly GCF_965638725.1. Taxonomy (NCBI): domain Eukaryota; kingdom Metazoa; phylum Chordata; class Aves; order Sphenisciformes; family Spheniscidae; genus Aptenodytes; species Aptenodytes patagonicus. The sequence continues at coordinate 5,836,279 of NC_134969.1, forward strand.
TCACATGAGACCCAGCCATTGAAATCCTGCTTGTATTATAACTGAATTCTGTAACATTTATTGTAACTGTGTTATATTGAACTGAATTATTCAAAAATTAATTGTGTGCACCTATGTCAGTGCCTGTGTCATGAACTGAAGGGCTTCTTGTGATGTTGGTGAGCTTCAGGGCTGGCCTTCAAGGGCAGAGAGTTTAGTTTACAGGTTTTAGAGAGAGAAATTCAGAACAACACAGACTTCAGCCAGAATGAATTTTCAGCTACAGATGCTCACATCCCCTTATGATGTTGCTCGTTAGCTCAGAGCTCTTTCAGAGAGGTTTAATCTGCCAGGTAAGATTGGCGGTGTCACCCCCAATGAAGCAGGCACCGGTGGGAAAGTACGACCAGTTCAACAGCCAGCCCTGCCACCACCTTGCTGCACAATCCGGAGAGCATCACCTTGCCTCCTCTTTGCCTTTGCTGTCTTGCTAATCAAAGGCCAAGCTCCTGCAGGCAGTAACTCCCCCCTACAGTATATTCACACTAGGACCAGCACTCCAGGATTCCCCAGTTTTATTCAGGACCACTAATGTTCAGCTAACATAGATAAAAGAATGCATTATATTCGGGTGAAGCCTGCCCCGCTGCAGCAGCAGGTAGAAGCTGCTGCTGCCAGCCTGTGCCACCAGTTTTACATTCAAGAGGGCTCCCCCAGCCTGTTGCCTTAGCTTCAAAAGCAGCTTCCAGTATTGCCCTGCAAAGCACCCGTTTCTACGTCTGCCTCCCTAGAGACTGGAGTTTGGACCCCCAGATAGCCCTGTCCAAGCCATGCCCAAAGAGAGGACATTAAATAGGAATCTGGACGTGTGACCACCCTGTCCAGAAGGTTCGCTTTGGCCCTTTGCAAATTAGTGAATCCGTGATCTGCAAAGTATGATTCATCTACAGCTACCGCTGATAACACTCATTACAGTGTTTATATAGCAGTACAGATCTTGAGAGTGTTTTCTCCTTAATTCATTTTCTCTAAATATGACTATCATGGTGAGATATATATACACACACTTATAAAAGTACATTTTTATGCACCATTTCAGATAAACAGCGTAATTAACACAACAAAGCCCACATTTTAAAATCTTGTGTAGCGTTCTGTTAAGAAAGCCATCCAGCGCAGGTCTTGAGTGTGTTCCTTGATTGGAGAGATGTCTGGCTGTTCTTCTGCAGTTGCAGCTAAGTGATTTCTATGATTTTCTGTTATGTGAAGGAGGAGGATGAAATCAAATAAGAGATTATAGTCGGTATTGCAAACACTGAAACATACCCTGCCAATCACAGCATCCATCATTATAAAATGCCTCTTTTCTGTCTCAAAAGAGCTATTACCTCCCCCTGTAGAGCCTCCATATACAAATCAGACCAGGAAATGACTGGAAAATATAGAAGCTGTACTGAAAAGTTAGCAGAGGTTTTAAGACTTAACGGAAAAAGTTGCTATTGTACTCAGTACATGGAGTAGAATAAAGACTGCCTGATTTTCACATTGCTTCTATAATTTGGCTCAGCATGATATATAAAATATATCATATATAAATATATGTAAAAAGTGAGAGATAAGAGTGTATTTTGGAAGGTGTGTTAGGGAAAGTTTCTGCTGTATAATTAGGAAACAACCATGAGCTCACTGTAGTGTGCTTAGGAGAGGAATTTACTACAGAGCAAGCACTCTTGTAAGGACAGAGTATTTGCTTTAATAAGATTCTCTCCTTGTGGCATCCTCTGGGACACCATCCTTCTGTCTGATGAAGCACTTAAATGCTTAAGTTTTGCTTAAGGTTACAGCTTCTCTAGATAATTCTAATTTGAGAAAGGGAGGAAAAAAGACATAAAGGAAATCACAATGCAGCTTTGTAGGCACTGGTCCATGGTTTAATGCAATGTACTCAGAAGAGGGTTGTGCCTTGTCTCCTGCGATTACACAAAGCAAAAAGGTGCCTGAGGATCTTTCTACCCTATCCCTTGTCAAAAATTTGTTTAAAATTACCTTTATGAATAGTGTCTGAGGTTCCCCACCTGCCTCTTTGTCATTGCACACTGCAGTCACCTCCACTTTGTCCCGAGGAATGCAGTGCCTGTAATAAATCTACAGTCCAGTCCCTCCGTCCCGACTAAAGCTAATACAGACATACCCATGCAAGCTTTGGACTTACTTGCTTTGGTAACATGCATTGTAAGGCTGCAATATCACAAAATTCAGCAAAATTTCTGAATCACCCCAAGAACCTGAGGGAACAGGGGCCGATTATCTCATGCTGAGTCTCACGTTGCCTTGCCCAATAACTGTACTCAGGTTAATGGAAGTCGGCTGTAGTCATGGTCACGATTACCAGCACATGGGAGCAGATAATACGGAAGGGCTCACTACAGCTCGGTGGTTATCTATCTGTGGAGTTGGGACCTGGGCAAAGGTACAGACATCCCGAAGTCTGGAACAACAGCTAGAACCTCGGCAAGGTGTGAAGGTTTTGAACAAGGTGTGAACATTTTATGTTCAGCTGATCCCCGAGGGACAAAAAAACCAGTGTGGGTTTTCAGGGAACAGAGCTAGCAGGCTGTTTTTTCTTGAATCTGTCCTTGATTCAGTTTGACTGCAGGGATGTACTCTTCATTCAGTACCTTGTGGGCAGCAATGTGTTTGGAAAGGTTGCCTGCTTCTCCACAATTTCTCCTGGCTTTATGCTTCCCTTGGAGAAGCATCAGAGCTGGGAGAGGAGCGATTCTCTGAGCAAAGCTCTGACTCTGAAGCTGTCAGTGTCATTTTATAGATTCTGCTCAGGATGAGATCGTGTTATTTGGGAGACAATCCTGCTCACCTTGGTTATGCTTCTCTGCCTTCAGAGCTCTGCTGCTTCTTGGCTAGTCTTTATTTATTTGTCCTAAGTTTGCAAAGAACTTTCTCAAAGCACCGCAATTCTGACAGTCCCCTCTCAACCCAGGTAAGTGGATATTCAATAAAAAATGGACTGAGCAGACATTCCACTAGAATCAACAAATTATTAGTCTCTTCACTGTGATCAAATAGTGGTGATCCCACAGAACCTGGCATAACTACAAGCATTGCTTGAATACAGAGTACATTTAAGGTATTTCATACGTTTCTGTTTTATTACCTATATTTCAGTTATTTCACGTCTGTTATACTTTGTATTTCATTCACTGATCTTTGTATTACATTCATTTTAATAAGCATTAAAGGAATCGATACTGAAAATCCAACACACAATAGGACAGTCTGTCTCAAAATGGACAGTTAGTTTTGATGTTCATGGTAATGTTTTATCAAAAATTTTGGATATCTGGAATTTCTGAAATATTGCTGTTAGAATAGTTTTCCTTGATTCTGTTCCTGTATGTCTGTGTTTCACCGTTTAACAACTTCCATACTGTATGAATGCAGAAAAGGAGAGAGAAAAAGCTTCACTGATCAACCATAGACAAAAGGGAGGGTGAAAACATTGTCAGGTTTAGTGGAAAGAGGTTTGAACTTAAAGGACTTTGTACAATATGGTTTGAAACAAATCTACAAAAAAAGCAGCCTGCTGGTTTTCTGGATGTCAAACACAGCTGCTGAAAGGGGGAATGTGCAGAGGTCACATCACGCATCTCCCAGCAGACCCCCAGCATCTGGAGGTCCACAAGCCAGCTTGCCCAGCTACACAAATTCTTCAGATCTCTGTATCTTCCACAGAACATTTGACATGGCAAATTTATGATCCAAAGTTTTCAAGCCTTTTGACAGCCAGTGGACTGTCGGCATGGGAATTAGCTTGCAACAATATCAGCAATGGCAGAGAAGGATCCTCTGCTGGCTTTTAGCCCCTGTTGCTATCAGTAGAGGTATTCTGTACACTCCTTCCTGAATGTCTATGCTTTGTTGCTCAACAGCTTCCCCAGTGCATGGACATAGAAAAGGAAGGAGATAATGGTTCATTGATTAATCATAGAGAATGAGGAGAGAGAATCATAGAATCATAAAATCATAGAATCATTAAGGTTGGAAAAGACCTCTAAGATCATCGAGTCCAACCGTCGACCCAACACCACCATGCCCACTAAACCATGTCCCTAAGTGCCGCATCTACATCTTTTAAATACCTCCAGGGATGGTGACTCCACCACTTCCCCAGGCAGCCTGTTCCAATGTTTAACCGCTCTTTCAGTAAAGAAATTTTTCCTCATGTCCAATCTAAACCTCCCCTGGCACAACTTGAGGCCATTTCCTCTCATCCTATCGCTTGTTACTTGGGAGAAGAGACCGACCCCACCTCGCTACAACCTCCTTTCAGGGAGTTGTAGAGAGCGATGAGGTCTCCCCTCAGCCTCCTTTTCTCCAGGCTAAACAACCCCAGTTCCCTCAGCCGCTCCTCATCAGACTTGTTCTCCAGACCCCTCACCAGCCTCGTTGCCCTTCTCTGGACACGCTCCAGCACCTCGACGTCCTTCTTGTAGTGAGGGGCCCAAAATGGAACACAGTATTCGAGGTGCGGCCTCACCAGGGCCGAGTACAGGGGCACGATCACTTCCCTACTCCTGCTGGCCACACTATTTCTGATACAGGCCAGGATGCCATTGGCCTTCTTGGCCGCCTGGGCACACTGCCGGCTCATGTTCAGCCGGCTGTCGACCAACACCCCCAGGTCCTTTTCTGCTGGGCAGCTTTCCAGCCACTCTTCCCCAAGCCTGAAACCTAATCAAGATTTAGTGGAAAAAGATGATCATTACTGCTGGTCTTGGGCATGCAGAAATGGATCAGGTGTAAAATGTTTGAACTTGTGCAAAGAAAGTCTTTGCAGCAGTACACAACTCATTTCACTGTCATGTCAGACACGCTCTTAACCTGTCCTCCTAAGAGATGCACAGCTATCACAGATAACCTGGAGAAATCATTACTGATTACTAGCACCACAAAACTCAAGGACTTCCTCCCAGCTCACTTGTTTCTTCTCTGACAGGAGCAAGAGATCAAAAATGAAAGAGGATGTCACTTCTTAATAGTCTCCCAAGTCAAGCAAGGCTATTAGGATATAAATATACGGTCTTTATTTGCAAAGAAGCATGAAAGAAATTGCTACAAAGGCAAGTAGAAGTAATATCCAGAGATATCCATCAAATGAGGGATGCAGAGCCAGGCAAAAGTATCTCAAACAACAGAGATCTCTAGCCTGAGGACAAAGCTCCATTTGCTGAGAAAAAGTGATGTAGGATATTTAACCCAACTATGACAGCTGCATGTTTGGCAATCACTTTGAGCCCATGTGACAAGACCAGCAAACAGTAAAAGCCTGCTTGGAGTAAAGGATAATATTCACAGTGGTTGTTTAGGCCGTTGTGATGAGTTGTTTCTGAGAAGGGTTTCCTCTCCCCCCAAATGCCTTTTTCCATCAAGTGATTCTGCAAAGGTACTCAAAGACTTGTGTAAACCAACGACATTAGGGTCTGTACAGGAGAAGAACAGTCCTCAGGCTGGAAGAGGTGAAGCCATACACAGGCGAGACTTGGCGCAGGGAGAAATGAAGGTCAATATATAAGCCTGGAAGAACAAGAGGCCACTTCAGTCCTGGAGATATAGCTGTGAAAAGGCAGTGGAGCAGAGCTACTGCTCTCTCTGGGACAGAAAGGGAGAAGAAAAATAAATAAAACCAAGGTCTGCCCACCCAGCTTTCACTTCTGACTCTGACAGGACGATTAGCCCCAGAAAAAATCAGTACGAGAGTGAGCGCTCTGGCTGCTCCCAACACACTATGTTATGTTGAATCCCTCATCTTTTTAAGGAGATATTTTCTACTGGGAGACAGACAGGCTTGTGCAAGCTGAAGCTAAGCTATGACTTTCTTGTTCAGCAGGGACATCTAGCCATCTACACATTTTACCCATGTATATAGTAGGTAACTTCACTCAAATAAATCTGCCACCATCCAGAAGTTGGAAGATGTAAAAGTTTGCAGCTCTCACTCTCTTTCGGTTACAGTCAGGTCTGAAGTCCTCGATGTTGAGGTGGGCCACGGCGTAGTTTCCAGGAACTGCTGACTGAGCAATGAAATATTATCAGGAGTTACTGTATTAAGGGATGGGAGGGCAGGCACAACAAAAGCTGTGTGTGCAGCTTTTGTTACTGTTGTTGTTAATCAGAATACAAGCAAATTATTTCTTCCATCTGTGACTCCCACAAATAAGATTTCCCTGCTGCTATTTTCTGAACTGCTCCACTCATCAAGTCCCTTTGTTTTGCATGTCACACTGGCCATTTATGAAGGAGTAAAATGGATTCGCCTTCCGGCAGTAATTTTTTTTTCATTTGATTTGGGTTTTAAATGCATTGAACATGAGAACTTTTGAAACTTCATGATGCCTGAATGCTTAGAGCACTCATTAAACATTTAGTGCGTGAAGGGGGAAAAAAAAAGGCAAACAAACCAACAACCAAAACCCCAAATGAAGTATAAAACAGGGGAAGCAGAGTTCAAGGCAAACTTTATTCAGGGGCAGATTTCATCCTCTGCTCAAGGATGAAGGAACATTTGCTCTGCCATATTCAGCAGTTGCTGGGTCCTGGCAAGCTACAGTACCACTCAGGGCTGTTTTAAATTGCTGCCCTGGTACAAAGGCATTTGTGGTGATCTGAAAGCATATGGAATAATATGAATACAGAACATCCCCCAGTTTCAAAGAGCCCCTGTCTTCGTCTGGCATGCCACTAGCTCTCTCCACCTCAGGGCAGGACTGGTTTGCATCTCTGTTTGCTCTGTATGGGTGCAGGAGTGGCTGCACAACGTCTAGGCGCAGCAATAAGGACAACCTGACACGGAAGAGCACGGCACAGAGTTGCCTGGTACCAGCGTGGCTGGTGGCCTGGGACAGTGGCAGGTGGTGCACCGAGTCCCCAGCAGTTGCCTGAAGGTGCAAAGGGAGAACGAACACCTAATGGTCAATTTACAGGAAACACGGTGCTAACACAGGAGAGACAGGGGGGAATTTTTTCTTTAGCTGATGTGCACAGAGTTTACAGGGAGTACGTAAATGCAGAGGTTTCCTAAATAGCCTGAATTATTCCAGGGACTCTCCAGGAGTTCAGCTGAACCAAGCACTGCTGATAAAATCCTGATTTCTGTGACATCCCTGACTTCAATGCAGTTGGGCTTTTGGCATCGTATGCCCATGCAATTTCTGGAAATAGCTATAGCTGTGAAAACAGAATATGAAACAAGTGGGGCAGATCCCACTCTCCATTCGTGCACAGTTGGAAGTTTAACTGCAACACAGATCACTGCAGCCAGAGGCTTCTCTCCGAAGAGGTAGTGGCTGGCTACTCTGATCAGATCAATAGCAATGCCTGTGGAGGGAACACATCTTCTCAAGTCATGGCTCTGGATGTTTTTAACTGCCTCTTCTTTATTAAAGGGAGCTGCAAGTACCAAACGGAGAGGAAAATTCAGATTCAGAGGACTACTGACAAATCTCCCAGTTTCATCCAAAGTTTAAAATCACCAAGAACGGCTGTGTGAGAGTTACCAGTTACCATGCTACGCAGGCTTCTCTACTTGGCACATTATTGAGTTAATCTGTGTGAATCTCATGATGTGGAAAGCTGCTCCGTGGCTCTTGCACAGGACAGCAGCTCAGCACTGTACAGAAGTGGTTCATTTCCACATCCAGGCTCTTTCCATTCATCCCACAATGAGATTTTTTTCCCTGGCTCCAGCCCTAATTTAGGATGCTGGGAACTCCTTGATAATATTTGAAGCTGTAAGAAGTCCTGATCTGTAAGAAGGATAATGAATTTGAGAATTCTCGATGGAATTTACTGGAGCTGTGGCAAAGGCAAAGCCAGTAGTCCATGCCGAAGGGCCCAATCCTTCAAACTTTTGCTGTTTGATCACTGTTGGAGCCCTGAGTTCGGCAGAAGGGAGCTCAGTACCAAAGGACTGTAAAGTAGCTTTAAGTCACATCTGCACCTTTTTAACCATTTTATTAGCAGGACATGGATACAGTTTCTTGCATAATTCAAATCCACCTGAAGTAACTCACACCATTTGTCAATGGCACCAACAAAACCGCTGAATACCATGGGGAAGGTTGCTTTAATCACATATTCATACAGCCATTGCCCAAAAGGGCCTGTAAGAAAAAGCACAAAGGATGGGATTAACACCATTTAACAGTAGACATCTACAAGGTCAACACCCATACCCCAGCAAGCCACGTTTTCTGTTCCATTAAGCAGCAGACACACACAGCTCTGTGGAAGGCATAATTCATCCATCTGGGTGACTTGCATTATAAGGTGCCTATATTCCCCACTGACTATAAAAAGGGGACCGGGGAGCAGTGGAGGCACCTACATCTGATCAGAGGAATCCCAGTGGTCATCACCTGCAGCTGCACCATGCTGTGGGAATCCTCCAGAAGTCTTGGATGCTGAGAAGGATAATTGAGATTCTACCCCTATATCCTCATTACTATGAGCACTCTTGGTTAAGCTTACAGTATGGATGTACCGGATTAAATCCAGCATTCAAATTACCTGTTAAGCATGAAGCTATCTGAGTATATAATGATCAAGTCCACACAGAGCAAGGTTTCAGGGATGCAGTCTTCAGTGAGGGATTTAACCCAGTGATTTCAAATATAACTCCCTCTATTTGCAAGGTTTGAAATAATTTTGCAGCATCTTGAATGGCAGGTTATGGGTCATCATCCATCAAAATCATGGGTAAGCAATGAACAAGGTTGAGGATGGGTGATTTAATAACAAACAAACAGATAAAGTACCCTGTTCCTATGGAGCATGGATATTATTTCATTTTCTATTTACTGTCAGGATCTCCATGATAAATAGTCCTTCATAACTTTGATTCTCACACGCTAGAGTTATTAAACTTAATTGTGTTTTCCCCCCATGCTTTATTAGGGCAGGGATGAATTTTCATGATTCATCCAACATTCATCTTTGTTATAATCTCATTGTTTTGCTCTTTGTCTCAGCAGCTATAATATTAACCTAGGTCAATAATTCTGTCAAGTGGGAGTGATGATACTTGAAATAGGGAATTTAAAGCATGGGAACTACATCTTATCTCAAAGATGCAAAAATGAAAATCATGGATAATCACTGGACGAACATGTTGAGAGCAGCTGGGGTCCATACAGCCAGGGAATATTTGCCTACTGTATACTTACGATATGCTTATACGATGCAAAGTCCTCTTCCATTAGCCTTTGGCTTGGATATGACTTAACATTACAAGCATTTTTTCCCTCCCACTTTTGTTTCCCATCTAACAGAATGTGCTGAATTATCTTAAGAAGTATCTTGAAATATCATCAGCTCTTGGAAGAATTTCAGGGCCCATCTGCAACCCAGAGAAAACTCAAACAATTGTGTCCTGAGATTTGGTGCATGGATCCAGACATCACACGACACAGAAGCTTTGTCACATTAAATCTTTTAGTTCGGACCTGCCACGATTTACATGCTCATTTCTTTCTAGAGGCTGAGCTTCCTGGCCAGAGGTATCATCATGGGCATCCGTGCACCCCAGGAAATCCAACTAGGAAGATTGGTCTTTAAAGGAAAGGAACATGAGGCACATTTATTGCAATGTCGTTGTGGTTTAACCCGGCAGGCAGCTAAACACCACACAGCCGTTCGCTCACTCCCCCGCCTTCCCACCATGGGATGGGGGAGAGAATTGAGAAAAAAAAAAAGTAAAATTCGTGGGTTGAGATAAAGACAGTTTAATAGGACAGAAAAGGAAGGGAAAATAATAATAATAATGATAATGATAAAAGAATATACAAAATAAGCGATGCACAATGCAACTGCTCACCACCCGCCGACCGATGCCCAGCCAGTCCCCGAGCAGCCGCCCCCCCAGCCAGCTTTCCCCAGTTTATGTACTGAGCATGACGTCCCATGGTATGGAATGTCCCTTTGGCCAGTTTGGCTGTGCCCCCTCCCAGCTTCTTGTGCACCTCCAGCCTTCTCAGTCGGTAGAGCATGGGAAGCTGAAAAGTCCTTGACTTAGTATAAACACTGCTTAGCAACAACTAAAACATCGGTGTGTTATCAACATTATTCACATACTAAATCCAAACCACAGCACTGTACCAGCTACTAGGAAGAAAATTAACTCTATCCCAGCTGAAACTAGGACAGTCATGCATGCCAAAAGTCAAATGTTCCACCTAGAGCGGAAGGTAGACAATTTCATTCCAGATTTGATGTTGATCCTTATTTTCTGTCAAAGAACAAATTTCCAAGGAAGCCGTCACAGTAATCCTACATATTTCCCTTGCCAAAGTTAGATCTGAATGTCCTGAGAGTCATTATATTTGAATTAGGTGCCACAAAGACCTGGGTCTCACAGAGTGGATGAAATAGGGATATCAGCAAGCCTGCAGCTCTCTCCCTGTGCTGTCAAGAGCTATAATGTATTCTAGGGAAACTGTATCCCCGGGTCTAGAATTACACAGATCAGTATAATGAATAAACCATTCATTTCCTATTGTGTTACTGGGACTGTAATCTCTAGAAATCCAAAATTACCTGGAAAAGAATATAATATTCAACAGTAGCATAACAGCAAACTATCCCCCAAAGCACAGTGTTCAGCTTATGACATAGTTTCAAGTGCCCTTGTCGTGGTTTAATCTCAGTCAGCAATTAAGCACCACGCAGCCGCTCGCTCACTCCCCCCCACCCGGTGGGATGGGGGAGAGAATTGGAAGAGCACAAGTTAGAAAGACTTGTGGGTTGAGATAAAAACAGTTTAATAATTGAAATAAAATGATAATAATAATATGATAATAATAATAATAATACACAAAACAAGTGATGCACAGCACAATTGCTCACCACCCGCTGACCGATGCCCAGCCAGTCCCCGAGCAGCGGCCCCCCCGGCCAGCTTTCCCCAGTTTATGTACTGAGCATGACGTCCCATGGTATGGAATGTCCCTTTGGCCAGTTTGGCTGTGCCCCCTCCCAGCTTCTTGTGCACCTCCAGCCTCCTCAGTCAGTAGAGCATGGGAAGCTGAAAAGTCCTTGGCTAGTGTAAGCATTACCTAGCAACAACTAAAACACCGGTGTGTTATCAACTTTGTTCTCATCCTAAATCCAAAACACTGTACCAGCTACTAGAAAGGAAATTAACTCTATCCCTGCCGAAACCAGGACAATATCCACCCCTTATTCTATACCATTTGCATCATGCTCAAGTCTCACATTTTCCAGTACATTTTCATTAATCACCACCCCCTTTTATATATATATATATACACACATACACAGATATCATTCCCTTCATCTGTGGGCCATCCCTCTAAAATGTTCGGTGAGTTCATTTAGTCCATGACTTCAGGCTCCATCTGTCATAATAATCTTTCAGGGCAGGAAAAAATGGAGATGGTATGTGGTGTTGGATTGTTTCAGGTTGAAGTCAGTTCTGGTACCATCATCACTGTGCTTTGCTTGGTTTCACTGAAGTTATTCTTCATTAATCTGGGTGATTCTTATTATAATAACATTAGTATGGCATATAATATTATTAGTATTATTAGTATATCTGTGTATTATTAGTATAACTATTATAACTATAATTAGTACTTAACATCACATAATTCAGATCATTGGCTATTCTCACCCAAAATCAAATCCCCTTGAGGCACACATCAGACTTCCCCATCCTTCCGCATTATCCACCAAGTGCACCCAGGTCCTTGAGCAAAAGCAATCCCACGGATGGGTCTGCCTCTGCCCGAGGCAGGAATAACCCAGACTGTCTTCCCCAGCATATTTTTTATGTGCACTACAGGGACTTTATTCCCATCTACAGTACGTAAAAGTTCTGACTGGGCAGGGCCTGCTCGATTGGCAGATCCCCGAGTGTTGACTAACCAGGTGGCCTTTGCTAAATGCGTATCCCAATGTTTGAACGTCCCACCACCCATTGCTCTCAGCGTAGTCTTTAACAGTCCATTGTATCGTTCAATTTTCCCAGAAGCTGGTGCATGATAGGGGATGTGATACACCCACTCAATGCCGTGCTCTTTGGCCCAGGTGTCTATGAGGTTGTTTCGGAAATGAGTCCCATTGTCTGACTCAATTCTTTCTGGGGTGCCATGTCGCCATAGGACTTGCTTTTCAAGGCCCAGGATAGTGTTCCGGGCAGTGGCATGGGGTACGGGATATGTTTCCAGCCATCCGGTGGTTGCCTCCACCATTGTAAGCACGTGGCGCTTGCCTTGGCGGGTTTGTGGGAGTGTGATATAATCGATCTGCCAGGCCTCCCCATATTTATATTTCAACCATCGTCCTCCATACCAAAAAGGCTTTAACCGTTTGGCTTGCTTGATTGCAGCACATGTTTCGCATTCATGGATAACCTGGGCTATAGTGTCCATGGTCAAGTCCACCCCTCGATCACGAGCCCATCTGTATGTTGCATCTCTTCCTTGGTGACCTGAGGTGTCATGGGCCCACCGAGCTAGAAATAATTCACCCTTATGTTGCCAGTCCAGATCCACCTGAGCCACTTCAATCTTAGCAGCCTGATCCACCTGCTGGTTGTTTTGATGTTCTTCAGTGGCCCGACTCTTGGGTACGTGAGCATCTACGTGACGGACTTTTACAACCAGGTTCTCCACCCGGGCAGCAATATCTTGCCACAATGCGGCAGCCCAGATGGGTTTGCCTCTGCGCTGCCAGTTGCTCTGCTTCCATTGCTGCAACCACCCCCACAGGGCATTTGCCACCATCCATGAGTCAGTATAGAGATAGAGCACTGGCCACTTTTCTCGATCAGCAATGTCTAAAGCCAGCTGGATGGCCTTTACTTCTGCAAATTGGCTTGATTCACCTTCTCATTCAGCCGTTTCTACAACTTGTCGCATAGGACTCCATACAGCAGCTTTCCACCTCCGATGCTTTCCCACAAGACGACAGGACCCATCAGTGAACAGGGCATATTGCTTCTCATTTTCTGGTAGTTCATTATACATTGGGGCCTCTTCAGCACGCGTTACCTCCTCCTCTGGCAATATTCCAAAATCTTTGCCCTCTGGCCAATCCATGATCACTTCCAGAATTCCTGGGCGACTGGGGTTTCCTATTCGAGCCCGTTGTGTGATTAGTGCGACCCACTTACTCCATGTAGCATCAGTTGCATGATGTGTACAGGGGACCCTCCCTCTGAACATCCAGCCCAGCACCGGCAGTCGGGGTGCCAGGAGGAGCTGTGCTTCAGTGCCGATCACTTCTGAAGCAGCTCGAACCCCTTCATATGCTGCTAATATCTCTTTTTCAGTTGGAGTATAGCGGGCCTCGGATCCTCTGTATCCCCGACTCCAAAACCCTAGGGGTCGACCTCGAGTCTCCCCTGGTGCTTTCTGCCAGAGGCTCCAGGTAGGGCCATTCTCCCCGGCTGCGGTATAGAGCACATTTTTTACATCTTGCCCTGCCCGGACTGGCCCCAGGGCTACTGCATGAACTATCTCCCGTTTAATTTGTTCAAAAGCTTGTCGTTGCTCAGGGCCCCATTTGAAATCGTTCTTCTTCCGGGTCACTTGATAGAGAGGGTTTACAATCAGACTGTAATTTGGAATGTGCATTCTCCAAAAACCCACCACGCCTAAGAAAGCTTGTGTTTCTTTTTTGCTAGTTGGTGGAGACATGGCTGTTATTTTGTTGATCACATCTATTGGGATCTGACGACGTCCATCTTGCCATTTTATTCCTAAAAACTGGATCTCCTGTGCAGGTCCCTTGACCTTACTTTGTTTTATGGCAAAACCGGCCTTCAGCAGGATTTGGACTATTTCCTTCCCTTTTTCAAAAACTTCTTCTGCTGTGTTGCCCCACACGATGATATCATCAATGTATTGCAGGTGTTCTGGAGCTCCACCCTGTTCTAATGCAGTCTGGATCAGTCCATGGCAAATGGTAGGGCTGTGTTTCCACCCCTGGGGCAGTCGGTTCCAGGTGTACTGAACGCCCCTCCAAGTGAAAGCAAACTGTGGCCTGCACTCTGCTGCCAAAGGGATTGAGAAAAATGCATTAGCAATATCAATTGTGGCATACCACTTGGCTGCCTTTGATTCCAATTCATATTGAAGTTCTAGCATGTCTGGCACAGCAGCACTCAGCGGTGGCGTGACTTCATTTAGGCCACGATAGTCTACTGTTAGTCTCCACTCTCCATTAGACTTCCGCACTGGAGGTGCACAAGAAGCTGGGAGGGGGCACAGCCAAACTGGCCAAAGGGACATTCCATACCATGTGACGTCATGCTCAGTACATAAACTGGGGAAAGCTGGCCGGGGGGGCCGCTGCTCGGGGACTGGCTGGGCATCGGTCAGCGGGTGGTGAGCAATTGTGCTGTGCATCACTTGTTTTGTGTATTATTATTATTATTATCATATTATTATTATCATTTTATTTCAATTATTAAACTGTTTTTATCTCAACCCACAAGTCTTTCTAACTTGTGCTCTTCCAATTCTCTCCCCCATCCCACCGGGTGGGGGGGAGTGAGCGAGCGGCTGCGTGGTGCTTAATTGCTGACTGAGATTAAACCACGACAGTCCTCTTCTGTGGGAAAAAGTTCCTTCAGTCCTCCAGTAATTTGTTAAATTGAGTCCTTTAAAGCTCTGAATTCCCAAACCACGAGATAAGAATATGCACTGTCTTAAGCATTTTGGGTCATATTACCAAGCTCTTCTCTGCAATCACAAGAACTAGATATTGAAAAAAACCATCCCGGAACACATGCACATATATGACTGCCCCCGCCTCCTTTTCTCCTCATTCCTCTCATTTTATTCAGCCTTTACAAACCCTGACAGCAGTGTAATGCCATCTCTCATATTTGACCAGACTTGTCTCTTCAACTCAGGTTGGTCATGTCCCCATGGAGTGTCCTACCCAACTTTCCATGTACAGGCTGTGGTTGTACTCACATTCATTGCGTTTGCTACTCTTTGATTTGCTCTCCACCTGTCCCCACCATTACAACGTTCTCAGTACAGTCACTCTCATACCTCAGTTCCCATCCTGTTCTCTTTTTAATCTCTTTGGGCATCAGGGGGGGCGGAAAATCAATCCACTTTATATATACTACTTTTTGCAGAACTTTCATCTCGTCTGCCTCCAGCCTCCAATGTCTGTTCCTTTTACCGCATCTGCCTCCAGTCTGTACTGTTAGTACATGAGTGTGATATATTTTTACATTGATAGCGGACATGGGTTTGGGTTTTTTTAAATTAAGTTTAATTTCGTCAATTGCCAAGCGCTGATCAAGAAAAAGCACTGCCAGAGCGGACTTACTAATCAGACTAGGGAGGCTCAGATGCTGCAGTATTACAACCAGCTATGCGTAGGGGAGAGATGTAATAAGCATTACATCCACCTGCCTTCTCCTCCCCAACCTGAATGACCATCTGCATCCATGCTGGCTGGGGGTGGCCTTTAGCACATCCCAGAAAAACCCTTCAGCTCTCATTGCTAACATTTTTCAACAGCTGTGGACCCAAGGGCCTTCTCCAGGGCTGCGTGACTGCTCTAGACATGAACCATTTGATGAATGGGGTCTTTGAACTGCTGAGCCGGCTCTTGATTCAAAACCAAGCTAGCCACAACCTGAATTTTCTGCTAACTATTCCCCAGGTCAGACTAACAGATCTGAAAAAGCCTTTCAAATTTGGATGAGTTTTGTTGCAAAAGACACAAAGACTAGGGCGGCTCCATGAGAGAAATTATGAAGTGTGAACAGCTCTGAAAAATCCTCTGTGTCCAGCATAGCTTCTCTGCAGTCTGATCAGGGCTGTCACTTGTTCAGAGAAGGGAAACGAGATATGGTTCCCTTAACCTGAGAGACATGCTTCAGCTGGAATATTCCAACACCAGATCCATCTTGGAGGCCGAGTCCCCATTCGGAAAAACTATCTCTGTGCATGAGAAACTATGGCCCCTTTTGCAGCTCTGTTTCCCGAGTGGTACCTGTTCCTCAGGCTCACTGATGGTAACGGCCAGCTAAATGTCCTCCTCATTAATCTGCCGGACAGTCTGATTCGGACACACTGCCTTGGACACGTCTACATCAACCCCTGCTGCGCCAGCCAGATCATTCTGGATCACATTTGCTTTAACCAGAGATGGAACGCGTAACCTTGTTTGAGCAGATGAGACATCGACTGTACGTCTTGTCCTATCTCTCCACCAACTCATCATTTGCTCTTTCAAAACACTGCTGAGTATGGTAATAGGGAGCAGGCTTCTTAAAAGCTCAAGCTTGGGGATAGTTACTTTGCTCCTCTGGGAGAACACGGAGACTTGCAAAGTGTGTTTTTATGGAGACATCCTACCTTGACAGAGAACATGATTAACAAGGTAGGAAGTGTGAAAATCATTTACGTTTAGGTAGCTGTAATGTCAAAATAATAATGTCTCTTATCATGAAACCCATAGCTAAGGGTGGATATTTATGTTCCATTTCTGGAAGCCACACGATCTGAATTTTTCTATTTTCACAGAGAGAGAAATCAATAAACCATAACTAGGTTTCTGGATCTTTAGATTGCAGGGAAAAGAAACTGGAAGGCTGACTGGAAGCATCCTCATGACTCCAGACAAAAATGAAGACATCTAAATATTTGTTTATCAATTCCATGATTTTTAGTCTCTTCTTAATTTTTTGGGCAAGGCCTGGCTCATGAATTTTGACTGCTTGAAACTGAAAATACTGCTGTGTGCCATTCTAGTCTCAAGAAAACCTCACAGTGAGCATCAAAAAAATTTACTTTTCCTTTAAAACATCCTCATATTGCCAGAGTGATTAAAAATAGCTTGTATATATAAATAAGAAGCTGGTCAGCTGTACTTAAAATATTCAAAGTAATTCTCTTCTTAGCACTTCTATCTTTAAGTTATAAAGCAAGATTCGTTGGCTGCTGACATTCTTGAGTTTCAAATAAAGAGACTCAGTAAGGCTGCTTGCTTTTTCTTCTGCATTCTCTTAAAAATGCCTTTACAAATTAGTGAAGGCAGGCCGTCTTCATGGCTTTCGGTTCAATACAGAAGAGAAACAAAGCTGAACAGCACCCCACTGATAGTATTATAAATGCCATGTAGGTTCTTGTTTCAATCTCAAACTTTACATTAACTGCTGGCATTAATGGAGGCGACTCCTGATTTTGCACTAGCTGAAGTGAAACCAACATCAGACCCACAAATATTTGATTTTTAAAATAAGCAAAGAGAGTAAAACAGTAGAGAGAAATTAATTAATTAGTGACATTTACGAGAAAATAGATGGCTATCAAGTTTTCTCCCCACAGCTCTTTACAGAAAGGAAACTGTTTTAACCACTTGGAAGTAAGAAAAATGTTGCCAAAACAGCTCTGAATATAAAAACCAGGACATGTAGCCTACAGAAAAAACCCCAAACAAACCCAAAACCAAACCAAACCCACGAAGGTAATTCAGACAAGCCAGGTGACAATCAAGAGGATGCATGTGAACTTTCTTTGCCATTGAGAGCTAAGATATGATATGAATGATATGGGCAGACAGATTTATGCTGGTCAGCCCACAAAGGTTTGCTCCAAAACACAAAACTTGGGGTTTGTATTATGCGACACACAGGCAAACCAGCCTACCTAGATAGGTTGGCCGCTCCAATCTGACTACCAGTTAGTTGCACATTAAAGGTGATTATAGTGTGAGTAGACTGTCCTTGGAAAACCTGCTCTGCAAATTCCCAACTCCTTTATGTAATTTCTAGCACCCAGGTCAGGATGCCACCAGCTTCCTCTGCAGTCTTGGACATGTCCAGCAACAGTCCGGAAAATAAATCAGCATTTGCAGCATCTCAAATCTGTGTCCACACACACAGTGGTAAAGAGGCCCAGGTACATGAGCAACAGATTTCTCTAGTACAGTCCTATTTTTGAATTTTTGCTCTCAACAGCTACAGGACTGGTTCAATGACCAAAATGCAGATATGGGGAGAGCAAGAGGTCTCCATTGCTGTTTCACTAAGTTGCAGTGAGAAAGAAAATGTGGCAGAGTATAACCAATTTAGTGTGACTTTTTACAGGCAAAACCGTTTACTTTTTCTTAGTTCAGAGAACTGTTTTGTTCTGCTTACAAATGTTCTTGCATTTTACCTACAACAAATGAAAACAGTACCTCAATCTGTAAGAAAAAGACTTGGGGAAAAAAAAAATCTCTTCAACTTGAAACAACTCTTTTTTCAGTTATTAAAACTGTTCAAGAATTCAAGAAATTATTCACCCAGCTTTAGTCATTGGGCCTTCGGGGAATCCACTGGAACCCATAGCTGTCCCAGGCTCCCCGCTCCAGAGTGACAGTGCTGGCATCTTCTGGGTCTTCAAAGCAAAGTTCAAAATTGACTAGTCAGTGGCTTACATAAAAGGAGAATTGTACAGAGATTGAAGTCTAGCTTTTTTAAAGACTGTTGGAATTGGAAGAGAAGACATAATAATTTTTTTTTTTATAGCAACAGTCGAAAAAAAAACCCTCACTGTTTTCTTTTTCATGAAGTAGGACAATTGACTGTTTGTTTTAAGAACACTTGACTGTTAGAGAGGCTGTTTGTTTTCCAGGTTGGGGTTTTTTTGGCTGAGGGTTAC
Source organism: Aptenodytes patagonicus (assembly GCF_965638725.1). NCBI lineage: Eukaryota > Metazoa > Chordata > Aves > Sphenisciformes > Spheniscidae > Aptenodytes > Aptenodytes patagonicus. Next base: position 5,854,968 of record NC_134969.1, read on the forward strand.
ATGAAAAGTAGATCTCATCCTTTCAGTAAATGTTGAGCAACCTGAACAAAAATAAAATCGGGTATTTCTTTTCTTGCTAACACTTTCTTAAATGTAAAATGTTTTGATGGAGACTCCTCAGCCAGCTCTACCCTCAGCTCTCCTGTAATTGGTTGAGTTACCCGGGAATCAAAATCAATTCCTATTAGAGAAAAAAAGAGACTGCACAATACTGCATCAGGCTGGCAATACATCCCGGCTGGTGTAACACCTCTGCTGCTACAGCACGTCGAGACAACCCTTCTATAAGTTAATAAAAGTTTCTTGTGCGCTCCTGTCAGAAGGAACTGGATCAGCTCATTGGTGACCTCCTGCTGCAATCAGCTCATCTCCTAACGGCAGTACTTGATCAAAGCAGACACTCACCTCATCTAATACCCTGCCTCTGTCTCTGCTGGGGATGGTGCTCGGAGGAGAACGTAGGAACAGGACGTGAACAGATGGAGCCTTTTTCCTGGCCATGTCACAGCTTCTAGCAACCCACAGTTGATGCTTTGAGGCAGAGGTTTGATAACCTACGCGTTATGTCAATATTGGCCATAAAGTTATCCAGCCCTTTTACCAATCTAACTGCAAGGTCTGACTCCAGATGATAACAAATTATAGAGGCTAGCTCTACACAGAGGGAAGACAAACAGCCTTTTTGTTGGTTTTAAATTTACTGGCTGTTAATTTCATAGGCAATGGGACAGAGTAAAATACCAGGAGGCTTCAGATTTTGTCATACTCTTCACAGCCATGAACTTCTCTAGCAAGTCCTTTGTACATCTCATCTCATTTGCTTACTCCTCTCATGGTCCATCCCTGTCTACATCTTGTCCCCTAAAGGATGAGATGATTGAGAATTCCTGCCTTTCACTGAGGTTGAAAATGTTCCAACAAAACTCCTTTTTAAATTTAATTTTCTCTTTATGAAATGGAATTTTTCATCAAATCTGTCTGCTTTCCACATTAAAAAATAAAAACAGAAAATCAGATTTCTTTCAAAATGCCAAACATCAGAAAGGGAAATATTTGTACTTTTCCAACCCACCAAGACATTTTGATCTTCAGCTGTTTACTGAAGTTGAAAATACCAGGGAGTCCTCTAATCTGCTCCATGACCTGCCCTGTCTAGATTACTGCTCTTTAGGATGAGGACTGTTCTTTTCCACAGTGCAGCATCCACTACAGGACAGCCACGATTTCAGTTGGGTCTACTAGACGCCACTGAAATTTGGTCTTCAAAAAGAGTGTGGACAGCAGAGAGAAATCTTTGTTTGCAGGACAGTCTCAGCTACTATGAGTGACAATGCCCAAAATGCCAGCGCTGAGGAAAGGGCCATTCTGGATCAAAGAACAACTAAAGCCATAGATGAGCCCCACAGGGACTGCAAGCAGGAGCGAGACCAATGACACATCCTTTTCAGGGTCCTTGGAGAAAGTATTTTGGAGAGAGGCATTAGCAGCAGGGTCAGAAGGGGGTCGGTCCCCATGATAGTGACTCAGTGAGCTACCTGGGACAATGGTTTTCTGACTTTCCATCAGGCACATTAATCTACAAGCCTATAGCATTTATTTGTGTCTTTCAGAACTGCAGATATACACGCTATCCAACCAAATGCTTTTTTATGGTATTTACTTTTGTCCATATTCCTACAGCATCCAGGAACCAAATTAAAACTCATCATACTGGGTGCCCTACAAGTCCATGGAGAGAGGCGCTTCTTGCCTCCAAAGGTTTCCAGCATAAACAGGCATGTGAAGGGAGGTGCAGTAACCGAGCCATGGGGCGCAGAAGGGCAGTGGCAGACAGGGAATACAGCTGGGGCCTCCTTGGGCCATCAATTGTTTTTTTGTGAAGTGCTGAGATTCCTCAAATGTTGTGTCCTACTGAGTCCCACAGCTTAACACTTTTGAGTGTCTGTTGCAAACAAGATTTCTTTATCCCATTTTAAAACCTGCAGATTCAAACTACTGGTATTTCTGCTGGGTTCTTCTCTGCATACTTCTTACTGTTACCCCTCTCCAGCCAGGATACGCGAGATAAACCTGCAGAACCCACGAGGTAACAGATGGAGCTAACACCAGGAGCCCTAATGAGCTATATGAACCAGATTTTATTAGCAAAGTCCATTTGCTGGCTGGGGATCCCAGATATCCAAGCCAACCATTTCTGCTCATCTTTGTCCATTCCTTTCCATTCGTTTTATTAAATAAATGGCAAGACTGGCTCCTAGCCATTGCCTCCTCCCTTTGCCAGCCTGTGATCCCAGCAGCTCCTGGAGCAGGCTTGAGAACCAAGCACCAATCGACATTTGTAGACACCTGCTCAGTGATGAGTAAGTTTGGGCTAGGAGAGCAGAGCACCGCCAACAGAGGAGGTTAGTATGCATGGGTGTAGGGTTCAGCTTGTATTTTAATGTCTATTTATTCAGTCCAAACTAATGACCCATGGATTAGCCCTCACTAACAGGTGATCCGTTCTTCCGTGAAGTACTTTACTTCAGCTCAGCGGTTGGGCACAGATTAAAAAGGGCTCATGCCACATTACAAAAATACTTAATTAATAAAAACAAATGAATTGCCCAGCTGAGGCTGAGTAATCTGCTGGTGGGAGACATGAATGAAGTGGAGCTAAGCAGAAATGTTCTCCTGGAATAAATTTATATCCAAAAAAAGAAGTAAAGAGAAAATAAGGAAGAAGGGTCCTTGTGGGGGTATGTGGATGGATGTGAAAGGGACCATGGCCTCTGCATTTGTCTAGCCCTGAAGCCAGGGCAGAGTCAATCACTGACCTCTCACACCGATAGCAATGTCACTTATACCAAAATGTTTAGGCAGAACTAACTAAATGGCTGCAGGAGGAAGGGGGAAAAAAACCCTGGCCTGTGCAGACACACCTGGGCGAGCGATGCTCATAAAGGGACATGTGATAACAAGCCACGCGAGCTGCCTGCTCCTCTGTGGCATTCACAGCACGGCAGACGAGGAACCCAGGATCTCAGCAAGGCCCAGTATTGGCCACTGTCCTGGTATTTCTGCACAGGCAATTTTCAGAGGCAGCGGCTCTCAAAGTCAAGACTCTTGGGCAAAGCAGGGCTGGAATCTTTGTGCTGGAGAGATACATCCCGGGAGCTTTACCGAGACGATGCAATTGCAACGCTTCTTTGAGGACTCACATTTCTGTATCCTGTCCATTTTGAGGGAAGAAAGATTCACAGCATTTTCTATTGACATTTTCAAGAGTGCAGTCTGTCCCCAGGGAAAGCCAAGGACTGAACAGTTCCAGTTCATTAGCCACAGGGATGGGAACAACAGAAGGGTGACGCTAAGGTAACCATCTGCTGCCTGTACTGTGGGTCTGCGGAGCACCCAGGGGAGCCCCGGGGCTCTGATTTCAGAGCTGCTCCACCACAGTCCCCTGTGGAAAGGGACAGCTTGGCCTCCCCTTTGCCAGGGCTGGGAGCAGGGCTGGGGGGTCCAGCCAAGGCTGGGGACTCACGGGGGTCCAGCAAAGCTGCTCCAGAGCAGGAATGCGGTCTCTGACCTGCTGCAGGCCCCCGCAATGGATAGAGCTGGCTGTTCCCTGCGCCTGCACCCTTCGGAAATGATGGTCACGGTTCTGAATTGGATGGACCTTCTTTTTCGGGAGGACAGGTTAATCTATACCAGAGTCCTGATTGATTTTGATCTTGCAGTATCCATCAGGACTGGCTTCTCTAAAAGCACTGCAGTTATTCCTGTATTAGAAGGAGTGTGAGATAACAAGGCTCAAGCAGAGAGCAGGGGTGTCTGTACTAGCTGTTTGCTGGGGGGTAATCAGAAAACAGGTGGAAAGATCTGTTTATTCAAATACCTGTTATTCTTCTCTTGGCTTTCTAACCAGCCAAGGCTTATGTGATGATTCTGTGTGTGCAGACACGCGTGGGTGAATCCACCGGTCACTATCCATCAAATCGGGCAGGGGATGTAGGTCTCAAAGACAGCCTGGTTCCTACGGGCGGCTGGAATAGAGGCGAGAAGGAAGAGGGGGGAGCTCCTATGTGTGCCCTGTGTTCAGCCCAGGAGAAAGAAAGGATCAGACCTGCCTCACTCAGAAGATAAAGAGGATCTTATATGGAAGGACAACTGCAATAAGATTGAAATATTGTGGGTCTTTTTAAATAAATTGATTTTTAATTTTTTTTAAAAAAAGGTATATACGATTTCATATTCTGGAGAGTTGTTTCTCCTGTTGGTTTTACCTATCTCAATGATAATAGAATGAGGTTGGGTTTTTCCCCTTTCTTCTTTCCTTTCTTTTCCTTAAATAAATAATTTCCCCCAACAAAGACACTATCTCAAATGCCAAAATATACCCAAACTTTGGCAAAGGGACAGAAACTCAAGAAACAAAATAACTTTCTGCAGCAGTGACACATTTTCCACACTACGACCAAGCTGCAAAGCTTCATTTTTCTATTGCTGGTCTTAATTATAAAGAAACAAGTCAAACCCCTGATATATATGACAGAAGAAAACAGTGTGAAAATCTTCAAATAACAACAAAAATAATAAGCTCTATTTGAAGACAACAGCAGCGCAAATTGCAAAATGTTTCAGAGCTTTTTTTTAAAAGGAAAACCTTCAGTCATATGCTGATTATTATTTTTTTTCCTCATAGCTACAAAATCAAATCAGCTCAGCTCACAGAAGATATCACGATGCGATGTCAGATGTCTGAAGCTTCACCCTGACCGCTCTTCCAAGTACAGCCCTTCTCCCCAGGATCTCTACTAGCCAGAGAAAGACTGAGCGCTAGCAAATCTTTGCTGTAGGGTCTGTTAGCCAACTGTCTTTCCAGCCCTGGAATAAGGAAGGATGTGCCTGTAGGACGCTGCCCTTTGCTTCCCATGGTCTAGAGGGGCAGAAGTGTCCTTTATAAGGCCCAGACACTGGCAGGGCTGGCTCTGATTATGGGATGCTAGTAAAGGCAGCAGGCCAAGGCAGAAAAAGCAATCATGGCTCTCCTTTCCATTTCGCTTGTGCCACAGCCCCCAAGAGCCACAGGTCTGCTAATGCCAAAGGAAGGATCCAGGTTTGCAGAGTTTTCCTGCCAGAGGAGCGGGGACCCCCAGCAGGATCAGCTGCTCCCAGTCTCCCAGGCAGGAGCGAGTCCTGCTCACCAGGGTCTCCCCAACTGCTCTTCATCCCAGCTACCATCCCCAGGTACCGTCCTTGCTCCTGCACCCCTCAGAAGGCTGGAGACTGCTCTGGACATTGCTATCATTGCAATCACAACAGCAGTGATGGAAGTTTAGCCCATAGGAATCAGCCTGTCCAGCTTCAAATACCAGCAACCTCAAATAGCCAAGCCACGCTTCTCCCAAGGAACCCAGCACTTCCTCTTGAAGGGCTGTATAGTCTCCTTACAGATGCTCATGCAAAAACCCGTGCCTGTAAAATAATTTCAGTGCATCAGCTGCTTGAAACTGGCTCAGCTGAAGGGAACTCACTTCCAGAAGATAACTGAGTGTGGCTGCCTGCCCAGTTTCAACAAAAGATGGATTTTGTAAAGCCAGCTAAAACTATGCCATCCATTAGGAGAACTACAAAGCAGAACATTTTAAAGTTAATTGGTTTTGCAATTAAAAGATACACGAACATGTGATGCAATTAATTTTACATAAACTTGGTCAGGAATTAAATGTAAAAGCTCTTGGTTACTTCTTTAAATGAAGCATATGTTTGTTTCTGACACAACCAGCTTCTTTGCATACCAAAATGGGGGGCACTGAAACACTCACACACAACTGCAGCCAGAATAACTCTGCACTGTTGTATTTTTTCAAAGGCCATGTTGTTTTGGAGATGATTCGATCTGAAGCATGAAGGCCAGTTTGGAAAGCCAGGAGAACTGCATGTAGAGACAGAGCTGTTTCCTGCCCCTTCTCATTGGGAAGTATAAATCAGCAAGGTTTAATTGTTAATTCAGCGGCGTATGGTTTTCAGTTGATAAATATGTGCAGTTGTTTAGTACTGAACAGCCAACTGGCTTTTTCAGAAGTTCAGCCGCTGAAAAAGCTCCAAGTCCGAATTTTCAATGCACGAGCTGGTTCTTGCCAAGATATCAGTAAGTGGGATTTCTGGCTAAGGTATCCTTGCTTATAACGCATGAAGAAATCTTTTGCATGTTGGATAACTAGATGGATCTTGTCTGCAAGCTTCTTACTAAATACCATGTCTGGTCCTGGGCCCAGGGCAGTGGAACCAGGGCATAGGTCTGACTCTCCGCCCTACTGCAAACCTGTTGCAAGACTTATTTTAGTCACTGTGTTTCTCTCTGTTGTAACCCATACTTAGAAAATGCAGTCTTTGGGGCAGGCCGGGTCTTTTGGTGTTTGCACAGCACTATACGCCGTTGGGATCTCATTTTGATTGTGGCTTTTCATAAAGAAAGAGAGCCGCTGAAGTCAAGACTGGTAAGGTTTTAGCAGGGCAGCTCTCTAATTGCACTAAAGCTGCCCGGTCCAAAGAGCACAGGCTTGGACTGGTGGTGAGACAAAACTCTCTTAAACCAGCCTCAGCAGGCTACAAATCCCACCTGCTGAGGCAGCAGGCAGTGACAGCAGCCTCTTCTATAAAGGACCTGGGGCTGTTTTTTAAACCAACCCTCACTGCCTTCCCCCAGCTCGGGTCTGGCCCAGCAGGGTTACAGCTGGTGTTATATTAGTACCTGTAAGAGGAAAATTAGACCTCAGGGACACACTTTACAATACTTTGCAAGACCTCCAGCCCTGGGAATGGGTCGGAAAGGCTCCCTGAGATGGTGCTGTGTGTACCTGTGAGCAAGAGGTATGAGCAGAGGTAACCATACTGCTCAAATAGCCCTGCAAGTGTGTTAAACTTGGCATTTCAGCTTTGCAGAGGTTGTATAAACATTTCCTTTCATGTCGATTAGAGCCCAGCAGTTACCAGACAGGCTGGCAATGGCAACACATGCCCAGGCTGGTGGTAACAGCTCATTAATCAGTCAATCAAATAGAAAAACTTGATTCTGTAGGGCTCTGAAACTAATATTTAAATTCCTGCAGCTATTTGTGTCTTCATCTTTCATTCACCCCTGCAATAGCAGAATTAGGCCCAATATTATGGCTATTGTGTGGACAAATTGGGGTTTTTTGCAAATTCATACCAGTGCCAGAATCTGTCTTCCATAGAGAGAGAATTTCAGGGAATGCTTTCAGGTCTATAGGGGAGTAATTAGAAGGGAAACATTAGCACATCAACATTTTTCATGCTGTATCTCTGTGTGAAGTGCTAGAGAATGCAAACATTGGAAAATTTGTCTCTTAAAGGACGTTAAATAGGAACAAAGCCAGATAAATTATTTTTGGGAAATAGAAATTACAGAGGTTTCAGGGGAATCATGATTATTCACACATATGGATCAAAAATCAAGAAAAATTTAGGCAGGAAGACCTCTGGTGGCAGGTGAATTTCTGATCAGTTAAAACGTTCTGCTTCAACCTTAACCCAAGAAAACTTGTCTTTTAGAAACAGACCTAACATCACCTAAAATGTCCCAAAAGGGTTAAAATTGAAAGAGCGTACTTCATTTTGTACTGAAATAAACCTTCTGGGTTTCATTTGGGTTTAAAAAAAAAGGTGGGTTTTTTTTTTTCTTTTTGTGGTGGTTTTTTTTTTTTTTTACTAATTCACTGTGAAACGTATTGTTTCTATGGAAGTGTAAGGGAGGCTGCTTTGAAAATTTGTTTCTACACGTGGAAGGAAAGAGGATGAGCCCAGGACGCAGAGAGCCGTGGCCTGGAAGGGGTGAGAGGGCAATAGATGCTTGGGCGATTGGTTCGCCCAAGATCAGAGCATCTCGCTGGAGGCACGGAGACAGCGGAAACCTTCAGATTGCCAGGATTATAACGCTATCATCAGGTTGCTGGAAAGCACTAAAAAGCCCTCGGAGAGAGTATTCATTTCACAAAAGCTGCACACCATCTTCCAAATAGGTCGGTCTCGCATCAGCCTCATTAGGGAGGAACATGCATAAATTAACTGCAGCTCCCTGTGACATTAAGCTCGTTTTCGCAGACCGGCTTGTGGGCCATTGAAGCCAGGAGCAAGCAGTACCTTATTTTTTTCACTCCCCCCAAGATGTTTTTATCTCCCGGGAAGGTTTCAACCGCAGCTGACAGGGAGACTTTTCTCTCTTTTGTATTTGTGCCATCCGTCTATCACCTGTCCTTCAAGGCGATGCAAATTCATCCCTTCCCACCCCGCTGATAGCTCTTTCATTTTGAGCAGATCTGATTAGGTAAAGACGAAAAGTCAGAGAAAAATAGCCACAAGAAATGACCGGGCTTGGATAGCACCTGGGGCCAAAAGCAAGGCTGGTGGAAGGGTCTGATGCTTGCAAGAGATGTAATTGCAGTAGTTTAAGAAACTGCAACACGCTGAGCTGCTCTGCTGATGCTTCTTGCAGGGACGGGGCAATTTCTTAAGATATTCTGCCATGACCACCCGCAATCCCTGACCACGCGTGAAGATGGGACTTTTCTTGTCACCCATGTCCCAAGTGTGGCTATGTTTCGAAAATGAGCAGTAGGTATGTTTTATTGAATATAAATTTTCCCATTTCCAAGCCGGAGAATACTATAGCAGGTTCTCCCAGAGCCTGGTTTTATACTTAGTAAATCTATTCAGAATCCAATATACTTAGCAGAATGGTAGGCTGCAGCCTTCCGGAAAGAAGTGAAAGGTAAAAATTAAGACAGAAAAGACTTTTTTTTTCCAGTGCAAGTAACTAAGCACTGGAACAATTTACCAGGAACGCACTAGATTTTCCATCACTTACAGCTGTTAGGTCAGGGCACAGTAACACACGTTCAAGTCTTTATGAATTAAAAGATCATTTTGGACTGATCGTCTCTCCCCACCCCACCTCAAAGCTGTAGCAAAAGTAAAGGCAGCGTTGGTTGGAAGAAATACTTGGTTTCCTCACTTTTTAAGGATTATTAAAGAGGGAAAAAAAGAAAGAAAACTTGGGAACAAGATGAACTGAAAATGTTTCCTTTTAAAATGTCAGAAAAACCCTCTCCATTTTTTATGGAGAAGGAGATGATAGTTTTAAATGAATAGTTTAACAAAACTAACACACTTTCATAAAATACGATGTTCCAAATGTGCATTATAACTCCTTTGTCTCCTCCTGCAATGAAAAGTGGACATGAAAACATCAGAAGTAATCTTGTAAACAAGACCGTACATTTTTAAAGATACCAATCACTCATAGAGGCACTAGGGCGTGATGCAGAAATGACTGGGTGAGGCTCCTGGGACCGTGCTGTGCAGAAGGACACACCATGAGTCACAAATCCCCCCTTGCTTTACCAGTGCTTGGAGGGTGCACAGAGGGATCTCACACGTCTGCACGAGGCTCAAGGACATGAAATCAAGTCTACGGTAAAGCAACCTTCTCCCAGGTCCCCAGGAATTGTTCCTACCTAATACCCCAGCCCCAATTTGAAGCTGACACCAGAACTGATCTGAACAGCAAGAACCAAACGTCTCTTTTTCCAGCCAGCTCCCTCTTCGGTTTCTCACTCACGGGTTTCCAAACAGTGCAAACAGCCTCAGGATCCCAGATGCTTTCTGAAGCCTTAGGGTGACTATCTTACATGATGAGTCCTGCTCTTAGCTGACCTTTGTTTAGCACCTGGTCTTAGGAAAGGGCAATACTGACCACAGAGCTTTCCTGAAAAGGCCAGAAAATATGGCATGAAATTGTCTAACATTATTGCTAGCTAGCAATGCACCTTTCCTGGATGCCGCAGCCCTTGCACTGAGTGACATCACTTTAAATAGCAAAGATAGACACCTTTTGAAGCATCTATTGAATTGGAAATAAGGCAGAGTGCTTACAGGCTTTCACACACACAGACAAGCAAAGTAAAGCTGGTTATTTGATTTGGGAGGGGAGCAGGACTATGCAGGCTGGGCTTTGCACTCCTCCCAGGATCATGGTACACTTTCTGCTTCCATTAAGTCGCAGCTGACTCTGGCCTCTAGGCCGACATCAAAACTCCTATTCAGGGCACCTCAGGGCACCAGGTGATGTCCAGAAGGTAACTGGAGGCCATTGTGGTTCAATACGTCCATCTGAATGGGCTGTTCCAGGCATTCCTCTACAGCAGATGCCATCGCATCTGGCTGCGGATGTGTGCCCGAGCTTATGCTGTTCTCACCCTGCCGATGCTTGCTATTGACTTGCTCCAATGGCTTGGGCAGGCACATGCCGGGTAATTTATGAAGAACAGCATGTCTCTGTGCCACACAAAGAGAAAAGAGGCAGCAGAGTGAAACAAAACCCAAGCGCCTCATTCCCAAATTCTCAAGCCCAAGACTCAGTTCCTCCAGACTCAGCGCAGGTTCCAGCGTGCTCCTTTCTATAGCTGCTGGCTTCCTCAACAGACAGCTTTCATGCCTCCTAGTATTTTCTGCAGTGTATCCCCAACATGCAGGTGTTTGCATCGCCATGCCACAGCCCTTCCCACCCATCGGGGCAGGAGCGTTGTGGAGCAACTCAAAGCAGTGCTTTTTTTTCCCTTCAAATAACTGATTGCTACGTAATTAGCTCTTTTATTCCAGATACACAAACTCAGCTAGTTAATTATAGGCCACCTTGCCAGTGGTTTTTCAATTCTCTCTGGGTCTCGTAGCTGGGAGGCACGTTAAATAGCAGGGAGGAAAGGAAAGCTAGAAAGCTGCTAAGAAGAAAATTTAAAAAAATCCTCCCAAGTTGTCTGTGAGAGCTTTTATTTTATGAGTAGCCACAACTGGTGCTTCCATTATGCCTCGCAGATTTGTCAGTCTGTAGGCATTAAGATCAGGAATGCTGCAATCTGAATGACTCTTTTCATAAGCTTTGCACACATAACAAAGCTAGAGTTTAAAAAAAAAAAGAAAAAATCAGAGCAAGCAATGCTATCCAACTGTGGCCTGTGAAAGCGCTTTTAGTTACTGACCTGTGCTGTGTTTATCTCTTAGAGCTAGTGGGCCGTTTTTCATTTCTTTTTTTCCCTTTCCCTCCAATGAAATGGAAGAGAAATTTTTTATTTTTTTAAATTACTTAGATGCCTCTGCATTCAGTAGGGTGTCAAGAAAAGCTTCACAAAGAGCAGATGATGCAAAAATACATCATTGCAAGAGAAGGAAGCAAGGTAGTAGGGTGGGGAGATGAATCTAAAGGTTTTTTAATCACCCCGCCCTCTTCCCCATCTTCCTTAGCAATGACGTGCCAAGGGCGTTAGCCCCTGCATGCATCAGAGCCTCCTGCTCCCTTCCTTCTGTCCAGGAGAGCTGGGAAGAATCTGTGCTAAAGCCTTTGGGGCATCTCACTCTGCCCCAGCTATCCTCTGCAGACTGAAGCAAGTCCCTGTAAGACAGGGAAAACTCTCCAAAGCAAAGAGAACCGAGTTATGCATCCATAGACCTCAGCCTTTAAAGAGTTCGCTGACTTGTAGATGCTCCAGGCTGTGACAGAGCTATGGCGCAGACACAAAGGGTAAGGACCACAGTGACGGCATCAAGAGGTAAGCAGTGCCAGAGTATGAGAGGTCATTGCACCTCTGTGGAATTTGGGGTGAAAAGTGGAGTTTCTGTTATCTGGAGAGGAGCCCCCCCTCCTGAAACAAGAAGATCTGTTGGTACAAACAGGACTGTGCCACCAACCATAACCCAGGGATGGTGCCAGGGTACAGAGGGTCCCTCAGCACGGGGACCTCCACCGCACTCAGCCTGGCGCAGCCACATGCAGAATCCAGAGCCAAAGACACTTCTCCTACACTTTTACTGGAGACGAGCCAGGTTGCAATGATTCTACCCTAACCAAACTCTTCTTAGACCAGAAGTTGTCTTAATCAAGACAACTTAATCAAGACACCCAAGTTTTTCACTAAAATTTCAATTAAACTTCTGCCTTAAAATTGGTTTGCATGTTTTGGGAGAATTGGGGTTATTTCCTCAGATAAAATTCAGAGTCTCTGCTAAGAGAAATCACTTTTCTCTGATTTCTTTTTTTAATGAGAAAAAGGTTATTCTTTCACCTGAATTTTTAAAGTTTTATAATTTAGGGCAAGATCCCAAATTTAAGTACCTTTTTTTTTTTTTTTAAAAGTGAAAATAGAAACTTTTTTCAGAGGAAATCTGGTTTTCTTTTTTCACAGAGAGAAAACACATTTTCCACTGAAAAGTGGTTTGGGTAGAAAGTTATTGCTTTGTACAAATGCCAGTGCCTCCAGATTCAGCGGGAAGCACACCTTACAGTGACAGCATCTCCTCAATTGGTTCAGAAAACTCCCTGGTTCAAAATGAAAGCTCCATACTTCTTCAAGGAAAAAAAAAAGTCTCAAAGAAAAAAAACAAAGCCTCCCACAGCCAAGGGCACCAATTGATAAAGGTTTCATTACAGCTTTGCTGAAAACTTCTTTAATTCCAGGTCTCAGAACAAGAGGTCTCCGAGCGAGACTGCTTTAACATACTCTTTAGACCAAGAGCCAATTGTATACATATATGGCCACTGGAAAATGAGATTATTAAAGATTTATGCATTCAGGAAAGTGCTGTACAAAGAGAAAATTAACTTTTAGGAGGGTGACAAAACTACTTAGATGCACCTGATTTTAAATGAAGTTCTTAATGAAGAATTCTTGCCTTTGGTTGTATTATAGCTCCAAGCAGTTTTCACTTTCTCCCTCTCTCCCTCCTCCTTCCCCTTTCTTTCTTCTCTCCCCCCCCCCCTTTTATTTAAGAGACTTCCCTTGAAGGAATATAAAACTGTCACTTCTCTTTCATCTAAATTCACAAGACAGAAAAAAATCAATTCTTTAGTCATTGTGTCTTTGACTCAATCTTTAATTTTCCTTCGACGACAAGGCTGCCTGATAAGACTTCTTGCCTGCATTGTTCCTGAAGAGGAACTTCCTTTTCTCTGCTTCAAGTGAAAGAGGGAATTCTTGATGGGTGAAGTCTTGTTTCTTTTGAAGTCTTCCGGGCTTCTGCCATGGGCTCCAAGAGATCCAGGCTGCGTGATGAGTGCTTGGGTCACCAAATCGAGTGGCATTGGGCTGTTCTTCTTGTCGACTTTGGCAGTTGGAACACAAATGGCTCAGTATTTGAAGTGCTCACATGCAGTTGCTGAGGTTTGAAAGCTTCAGCTCCTGGAGTGATACGATTATGTGAAAATTTACCTTTTCATCCGCCCAAAAAAAGAAGAGAGCATGTGCCCAAAGTGCACAGAGACTAGCGAGACTAGCACAACCACACTACTGCAGTATTTTCCTGTCTCAGCACTTCCAGACGTAGAAGGATTAAAAGTCAATGAAAAAATAGATTACAAAACCTGATACTTTCAACATAAAAAAAAACCAACCAAAAAGATCGTAAGTCTAGCTGAGAGAGAGGACAATCCACTCCTTGCTTATCCAGGTAATGCTGTACCTGATTAGAATTAAATATATGTAGGGGGAGAAATTTCACAAGTGTTTGCTTGCTTTTGAAAGCAGGTGAGGTTTTTTGGCTCCTTCCCGCTTTTTTCACCGCAAATATTCATACAATCCAAGTAGAGGAAAGCAAATACCTCAAAGCAAGTTTAGTTCAAGTAGCCAAAGCTTTACCAAAACCACATCTTTTGTCAATTTTAGAAAAAGCTGCAGTGGCTGTTAACTCAGCCTTAATTTAAAGAGGCCCAGTACTTGTGATTGCAAATCACACGTTCAGCCCTGGTATTTGCAGTCAGCACAAGGCACAGACCAGTAATTCTTGAAAGAAAGTCAGATAATCCAATGCACGAATGAATTTCACAATCTGTTTGCAGATCTTCAGCAAACAGAGAAGAGGGATGAATTAATCAAGGGCAAAAAAATCAAAGAAACACTTTTTTCTGTGAAGATTTGCCCTCTGCTTTGTACCTTACCCTGCCACCGGTTGAGACAAGGCTCCTGTTGAGTAAGGGGAAGTCTAGGGTTGAGTGAAGCTTCTAGCCCCCAAATTTGAATTCAGTGCCTCAGTTCCTGAGATCACCTAAACCACAAGCATATTTAGCAGGCTGCTGCTTGAGACATCAGCCTTTATTATGGATTTCCTTCCTTTTATGGGCTACCTTTCCTCGGAACATGCATGCTATCTGAATGTGGCTTTCTGCAGTTTTGAAAATGTAAATTTATTCTGTATTTTCCAGCGTCATGTGCTCCTTTTATGTGCGTGTTACAGTTATCAGAATAAATACTAGAAGACAAGTCCTTGGAGAGATCCTGTATGTACATGAGCTAAATACTCCAGCCAGTAGCTAATCCAGGCAAGGAATTTTAAAACATGGATTATTCTTGTATTAATTGCAAGAGATAACTGGAGCCCAGTAAGCACAGAGAGGGGTGGGAAGCTGCTCCTCCCAAGAATCAGGAAGGATTAGTGAGGGACTTTCTCCTATGAAGATTCAAGCCACAGACCTAAGAACAGCCTTCCTCAAGGGTCAAGAGAAGAAAGTGACCTTCAGCATCACAGAGCTTGGAGTGAAGGTGAGCAAAGAGATTTTACACAGCGTTTGTGTGGAATTTAGCCACCTGAGTCTGAAGTGGCAACTCTGAAACTCCCTTGAATTTCAGCACAAATTGTACTTTGAGAAATTTTGCTCTTTACTAACCTGGTTCTTACTTTCACATTGTGCAGCTTCCAGAAAGACACCTATCCACATCCAGCTGCCTGCACCGGAGAAACTCGTTTTAGACATTTGAAGCTCCCAACGTTTTGGCTCTGCAGCATTGAACCAGCCCCTCTCTGAATCACTGCCAAGGGCTGCATCAAACACTTTCTGCCTTAAAAATACAAGCCCCTGCCATATGACCTAGAACAGTCACTCCCTTCAGCGGGAGGAGCAGTGATGTCCTTCTCACTGTACAGACAAGCTTTACAAGATGGTCCCTAAGTAGGATCCCTCAGTCGTACCCCATCATTACAATCCTTCATCCGCCCAGACTGCATAGAGAAAAGCTGAAAAGCACCTCAAGTCTCAATAAGTTGGATGTTGCATTGATTTCCGCAGGACTGGAGCATCCATCACCAACACGTCTCACCTCTGGCTCAGCATGTGCACTCACTGCTGCCAGCGGGCATGGTGTGCAGCATCAGCTGTACCCTGCCTGTGTTTCAGCGAGGGCAAGGGACCCTACACCTGTGAGCAGGGGCCTTCTATCACCTTTTTCATGCATTTGGCTATATATATTATATATTTATATATATGCACCTACCTATGCCTTTGCATTTGTCACCATGGGCTTCTATAGCCCTGGCTTGCTCTGCTGGAGACTTAGTCCTGGCAGTGTGTTTGACCCTGTAGACAGTCCAGTTGAATTACAGTTGCTGGCTTCCTGAACCATCTTAAATAACATGAAAAGTTGGCAAACTCCAAAGATGTCAGGTTTAGTCCTATCAGTCAGCTTTACTTTCCAACTACTCTGCTGCAGAGAAAGGACTGGGAGCACTTTATGCAAAATGAGCATTCTCTTCTCATTTAATCAGCCTGTTATATTAATTAAATATGAATTGATTGGGAAGGACATTAATTGAGACTTAAAAGAGATACATTTAAGCACCCATGTAATTAACTCAAAATAACAGAGGCAATAAATGTGGAAGCTTATTAATACAATAACCTTGCAAGGATCGTTTGGAGTATTTCCTCCCCATACCCACACAATTGCCTAGCACTGGCTATCACAAGTTACATATCAATTAACATACTTTCAGAAGATAATGCACATTTTCAATTAGCTGATCCCTCACTTGCTGGCTCTGACAGCGGTTCTACCTTTGAGTGGCTCTACCTTTTTCCTCTTTGGTGTCCCATATCGTTCAGTTCTTTGAATCTCCTGCTGCTTCCTACTTCCATGTTAGCTCAGCTCTTTTGATCTGCATAATTTGTGCAAGAGTTCAACTGCTGAGCTCTTTCATAAATGCAACAGAGGAGAACATCAGGTTGGGAACAGGTTCTTTTTCTCTACCTTTCTGTAGACAATAAATTATTCAGGGCATTCTAGCCTGTACCAAGTTTTTTCTGTTTGCCAAATAGTCCCCAAATGGGCAAAATTGGGGAAGGGAAGTCTGCATGCAACAGGAAGCATGCATACATAGCACTCAGAGGCTTCTTTTCGAAGCCAAAGGCTTTTTTTTTAATCAATATCTTTTTTCAGCATGAAAGTCCCCCTTTGAAATAAAATTGTGCGTGTGGCCCTTTGGGGCTAATTACCAGATGCTCATCTGGATGTTATCTTTTACAGAGGCTGAAAAAGGAAAAAAATGCTAAGTCCCCTTTTTTAAGAGTGTATTAACACTCTTAAAAATATATACATCATTTATCTACCAGAGAGATGAGGTTTTGAAGTCTTGTTAATGAATACTAGCCATTCTGCCTTACTATTAAGGAGTACTGCTTTCATTGGAGTCAGATGAAATTATTGCTGATCGGAAAAATAGGTTTCCCATCCCAAAATAGTTCTAAGGATTTCCAAGATACACTTACTTTGAAGAGAGAAAAAAAAGCTAAAATCTATACATTTTTATTACTTGATCCTCCAGAATCACAATGTTTATATTGGCTCACAGAGAACATAGGAGCATTCCCCAAGCATGTAATTTTAATATTTGTTAATGTAAATGAATGTTTCCAAAAGTAAATTGTATTAAAATAAGAAATATTGAAGTATCCATACTTTCAGTACTGCACACAAAGGGGAAACTTTGATTTCAAGTAACACCGCCAGTGGTCTTTTTTTAAAAGACAGAATATTTCATGTGCTTAATCAACTGTAATTATGTTTTGCTACTACTTGAGAACTAGTGAAATGATGCACACATAAAAAAATACCACAAGCAAACTGAAATTTGAAAAGGAATCTTAAACCAGGTATGTTTCTTCTATCATGTTGGTAAGCTCTTGTGACTCCAACAGATACCTTCACAGGGAGAGACTGCAGCCAGGTTTTCTGTCGCAGGGCACTGGCAGTACGTGCTTGTGTGCCCAGGCCCTGAAGTCCTCGGGTAGTGCGATGGAATAGTGATCCTGCTCTTTGCAAGTACTCTGGCTGGCCAAAATGGAGAGGCTATCAATGTCTATCCCCACCAGCGGTACAGTCAGGCCTTAACCATGGGGACGATGCGTATCCTGGAGCCCCAAGCCCCGGTCCAGGTTTGTTACACAGCATGGGTGAAATCTCAGTTTCCTTTGGTATGCATGAGACAGAGGTATGGCAGAGGGGAAGTCACAGCAGAGCCTTTCCAGTTGCTCTGCAAAACTTGTGGGACCAATGCAAAGCCCATGTGCACCTCCAACGCTGCAGGCACATTCAGGAGTCACCCTATGCCATCCTGGTGTCTTTCTGTGGACACAGCACTGGAGCCTGTGGCACAGCCTGAACACGGACAAGGAGAGGGGAAGGAGGTGAGGCAGCCCACCCACAAGCAGCGCAGCTGGGGAGGGCTGGCTCACAGTGTGCTCTTCTATCACTCCAGCTGTTTGGAAGCATGTGCCTATTCACAAATGATGTCTGCAAATGCAATTATTACGTCTCATTTTACAGATGGAGCACAGGCAGACTGAGGCTATAGCTGTGCACACTCCAGGCCAGCACAAGCCAGCACTGCTGCCAAACCCTGGGACGCATTCCCACCCCTGCAACACTTCTCGCTTTAGCAAAGTTAGTGCCAGGACAAGACGACATTTTTCCTCACCCTCTGATTCCTTCCTTGCAGTACAGTTTCTTTGAAGCTTATTGGTATGAGTTAACTCTGCAAGGATTTATACATTTGAACTAAGATAGCTGAAATGAAAAACAACTAAAGAACGAACAAAAACAAAAATCAAACAAAAAACTGCAGACCCACCGAGATATGACTTTTTTTCTCCCTAAAGCCTTTATTGCCTTACATTCTTACGTCAAGTTTGGTTAGAAGAAATAATCAAGATGATGTGATGAAAGTCAAAGCAAAATGTTGACATTTCCAGAAAACCTTTCCCTTACCTTTTTAAGCATCAACAGTAGCATTTAGTCCAATTTCACTGATACTCTTGGTTCCTTCAAAATCCAAGTTTGAGGTAAACTTACCATTTGCTGGGGTTTGCGGGAGGAAGATTCTGTCCTGCTGCCTCACTGGGATGACAAGTATGCCGCTGTTCCTACAGATGGTGGCTTTTTCCTGCATCCTGCCTGCACAGCAGAAGTCTCAGCCTATTGTTAACTCTGTAGTGTTGGAAGACCTGCCTTTGGAAGCACAACATCCTCTCAACTTGTTTCTATGTTGATTTTATCATTCTGTACTTCGCCTTGAGCTCCTGACTCTGCCATTTGCTCTCTAAGCAAGGCACGTCTTCCACCAAGGAGCAATTAGCCAGGCAGGTGCAGGCCACAGGAATCCAATAGCTACAGCTCAACGTCTGGCACCAGCCTCAAGCCTGGGCAGTCTTGGGTAGCACTCACCTGGCTCTGGCAGGCTCCAGTCAGCCAAGCGTCATTCTGGGCCAGGAACAGCAGATCACAGTGGACCAAGCCTCTCTCCCTATGCTCTGTGAACAAGTACACAGCTCATCGCCCCGGCCAGCCTTAGGTAGAGGCATTCACCATTCGTCATCGCATGCCGCAACCCTTGCAATGACGATGCTAATGGTTCCTCTTTCAGTTTGCAGTTGTATGTTATTTTCGTCCCGCTCCTTCCATGCATCTGGCACCAATGCTCCTCGGTATAAAAGGTACATTGTTTTTCTTCGTGGGAAGTGTTGGCCTGACACCCATTCCATCTGGCCTGACTTATTAGGGAAGATGCACCTGTCTTGCTCCCCTGAATCATAGGAAGTCTTTACTGGTCCAGGAACCCGTTAATCCAGCTGGAATGAGAAATGCCAGTATCAGCTCGGTGCACTGGTTCAAAGACTAGGAAAGCTGGGGAGTGTTTTGATGATATTATGAGACACATTCATAGCCATTTTCTATTTCCATCCAATTTAATACATTTTGGGCTGGCTTTCTCCTTTGATACAAGAAAAGTTAGGACTGTGCTGAACTTGGATGACAAAATAATGCTCTAGAAAGACCAACTTGTGCTTAGAAAAAGCTATTAAAGGGTTTGGTAGTTCAATGGGTTAAAAAAAAAAAATCTAACTTCCACAGCAGGTGATGACAAGATCCTTATTATTGATTTTTAATGATGGCATACATTCTATCAGTGTCTCCTGAAAACTGTCAGACCTATTGAGCTCAGCCACACCACTGTTTCAACAAAAGCACAGTCCCTACTTGGTTGCTCAGACTGTTAGTCCTGGGACAGGAGCATCAAAGAACCAGCTCCTCTCAGACAAGCTGGGTATTTCCAATGAGAGCAGCAATGCCTGCTATTTTTCTAAACTGGGTGAAATCTCTACTGTACAGGGCAGCTACCTATTTGCTTAACTTCAAAATCCTTAGTCTTCAATTAAAATCAATAAGGTAATTTTGTTTTTTCCCAGCTTTGTTTTGACACCTCTTTCCCCCATGGGCAGAAGCTTCTCTTTAGGTAGAGGACGCAAACCAGAGAAGATGCCCTTCAGCAAGTGGAGCCCCATTAGTACGAGACAGTTCTTGCTTTTCAACACTGCTGCACTTTCATGTAAAGTTTCTCCCCCTGCACTCCCCCTTCCCAATAAGCTTTATTTATTCTACTCATTCACAGAAAATGAAACTCCTTAAAAAAAAATAAAGGCCAGTGAGTAGCACTTTTACTGGAGCAGCTCAAGTTTAGTGGGATTTGAACTCAGTCCAAGGCAAAGTGAGCCTTCTGTGGAAGGTATTTCTACTCTGAAGCACACAGAGCTCTCTAATCTGGGGAGCTTTCTTGGTGAAAATGGTACAGCAATGTGAAGGAGCATTCATTTCAAAACATTTGGTGTTAGAAGTTTAGCAGATTCGTTGGAAAATGCCCGACTACTCCAGTATAGCACAGTCCACTTGAAGCTATACATATTTTTTCCAAGATGATGGTGCAAAAAGAATGAGAAGTCCTTGCTCTCTCTCATGCAGCCTTTTCTGAGTGAGCTGGGGGTGGGTGGGGGGGGTGGCGCGGGGGGAGAAGAGGAAATCAGTCAAATCTCTATCAAGAAATGGTTTGAAATTGGTGACTCGGATTTCCAGATTTATTTCTTTCTCTGCTCAACTGCATCCAGATTTGCTGGATTTGCATATCAGGGGAGATTATTTTTTCTGCTTTCAGCCTTGGAAGAGCGGGCAGGTGTAGAGTAATCAACCACCATTGAGCTTTAAACGCTAAGGAAGCTACTGCTGTGGGCCATGCAGCATGATGCAGTTGTTCACTGGCTTCCTCATCTTCCTTGTCATCTATTTATATATAAAGCCCTACTACTGCATTAAGGGCTTACTTGTCCAACCCTGCAGCTGGGCAAGAGTGGTCCTTTTCAAACAGTCCCTAGGTCTGAACTCAGAAGTTATTTCAGACTCTTGTCTCGACCTTATTACTCCTCTGGTCTGCAAGTCCAAGCCTAGAGGCCTTCAGGATTCATGAGGAAGCATTTATTATAGCAGGTTTTAAAATAACTGGGTATAGCATGATATTGTATATACAACAATAGCACATGAGGGTCTTTGTCTTTCTCTTTTCCTGTGAGAGTCAACACCAATAGCTAACATTGCATGAAAATAGTGTTAAGAGAAGGCAAGGGTCATATTATTACATAAAAGTTAGTTACTCCTAGCTTCCCTTCCCCCCCAAATTGTCAAACTGTCGGTATTATTTGGGAAATCAGCAAGCTTCATAACTGGTTAAAAAAGAAAAAAAGAGCTCTGCAGCTTCTAAAAAAAAAAACCTCTCTTCCTGTTTGATATGCTTTCCAAAGTTAAAAAAAGGCCAAATAAACAGAGGCAGCAACAGTAGGGTCCCAAGCCAATGTAAAGGAATCATGGTACGTTTGGATACGTCAATACGAGCCTCAGCAGAAGAGGCCGGCTCTTGTTTGTACTGCTCATCTCTAGGTCCAAGGGCACTACAGCCTGTGATTCATCTCTGCTCTCAGAAGTGGGAGAAGCCGAGGTGGAGGGAGGGGAGGAATCTGCCCGTGGTCCATCAGCAGAGAAAGAGCAAAGGCAGGGAGGGAACCTGGGGCTCTTCCATCAGTGCTCCATCCTTTAGGCCACCCGAGACACTATGAGAAGTGGAATCAGACACGGGACGTTCATTAGCTGATGATGGATGGGGAACAATTGAACGCAACTTGCTTTTCTGCAGCAAGACAGTCTCCAGACAGCAGCCGATGCTGAGTTTTGGCCATCCACTAGACAGATATTGATGACTCAGAAAGAAGATATAGCAGAAGGAGATAAATGGACTAAGGGTGCAGAGTCCCATTCCTAACTCATAACACTAATAAGAAGAACACAGGCACATGGCAACCGAGCCAGCCAGGCCTGGTTTCGTGAGCTCTGTGAAGGCTTCAAAGAAGAGATAAATGGAGCATCAGTTTCAAACTGGTGAGTTTCTGATGAATAGAAATGGTTTAGTGTGCATAGAGGATCTTACCAGAGAAATGGAAAACATTCCTCAAAGACTCGGAGAGAAAGTCAATTCCCTTCAGAAAATGAGGCAGTTAAGGCTGGAGGAAGAGGAAGGGCATTAGCATATTATAATACACGCACGATTTTAATCTTGCAGACACCCTTCACGAGATGATTTGGTTGTGCAAAATGCACTGAAATGCACAGAGCTCAAGGGAGGGCACGTGGTTAAGCCATGGTACAGGAGGAGGGAGAAGGCGAGGGGCTCTGCAGCACGAGGATGAACTGTCCACAAGTCACTGCTGCTGACAAGGGCGTGAACGAGCAAGGCCTTTGGTCTAGAAGCATCCAGATGCATTTTGCTACCAAGGACACTAAATTACATTCAATTATATCCTCTATGCCCTGTCTCTAAGGGATGGACCTTGTGCACTGAATTTCAGATTAAAGCCCTAGGATTTGTTATTCAAATAAACCTGCTTCTTGCCTTATTCTAAAGCTCCCAGGGTTTGCAGTGAATAATAAAACTGAATTTTGCTCTTTCCATCTGGGTGCCCTGTTTAAATCCAGAGGACTAGATGATACTGTGTGTCACTGTAGGAGCTAACTTTATCTTTGCAGTCAGTCTTTAACACCTCTTCCTGCGATACAGGCAGCAGGGCAACGGAAAAAAAAATAATCAGAGCCTATCTCCAAAACCCCGACAGCAACACTCTTCTTCCTGAATAAAGCTCATCAAGAGCTTTGTTTTGTGACAGTTTGTGCTCTGAAAGTGCAAACTGAGGATTATCAGGTCTCCTTGGCTAGCTGATAGCCAAAACAATGATGTCCCAAGCCTGTATATATAACATCAAGCCTCTCTCCAAAAAGAACCAGAACTAAACAATCCATTAACGTCAATGGGAATGTTTTTTCCCCCCTTTGACAACAGCAGGCTTTGGCTCAGGCTAAGTGACATTACCCTCAAGATACTCGGTTCCAAATTTTAGGGATCCCAGCAGAATTTCTCAGCCTGCTGCTTACAGTACCTCCAGCATTTAGTGCTGCTATATTTACTCACACATGGCCAGGTGCTTGCAGAATAGATGCTATCATAGCTGTTTAAGCTCCTAGATAACTACTCTAGTAGGACAATCGGTTTACAAGCAATTCTGATGAGGCCATTAGATACACTGCCATCAGTGCTAATCAACATGACTGAGTTGTTGAATATACTTGCAAAGCGCTCCCGTCAGCTCCAAGAAATAACGCAAAACCCATGTTGCCTTATAATTTCCCTTGCAAATTTATCACATCCGGTGAAGGTATGAATTCCCCATCATGTCCAAAAGCTGTCAAAAAAAAAAAAGGCCTATTTTCTGCTTAACCATACACTGTGATGATGGTATTGCGACAGCTCATTTTCTATAATGAGCTCATCAATGTAAAATAGCATTAGGGATATGGCGAAACACACAGAAACTGAGCTGATATGCAATGAGTTCAGACTTGCTAATGCCACCTCACACCAGCAACTGGCTCCGTGGCCTCTACTAGCCCAGCAGAGCTATTAGTAGGGACAGTGCCCACAGACATGGTACCGTACTTAGTGCTGAAGCTCATCCCATCTAAAAAAAGGCATAGAAATATCACAGTAAGTGGTTCTGATGAGCAAATTTATGGAGATTCGTTACTTGATTTGGTTGTTTAACCATAGGCTCTTGGTGCAGCTGGGTACTTACACAGGTGTGAAACCTGGACTAGGCCATTCATTTTGTCAGGATTGCTCAGGTGCTTGAATATAGGGAGTGCCTGCATGCTCTTTTAAATGACATGACAAACTGAGGGCATCTTTCTGGCTGCTTTTGACTAAAAGGCTCAATTAAAGAACTCTTTGCTCTTCAGTTTAGAAGAAAAAACACAATTTTTCCCCCTCAGTGGGCTTCTGATTCAAGTCAAGTGTCCCATGGCAATTACTAGAGCTTTACTGGCTACCCATGGTGATGTGGACAAATCGTCTGCCATCACCTCTGGGGTTCTCCAGGCTGCATACAGCACCTGTGATTTCATCTCTGGATGGACACTGCTTAGCTGGGTGGGGCAGAAAGCAGCAGAATTTGGTTTATACAAGCTGAGGTTTTGCCAGTTTTGGTGTCATGAGTTCAAGGAGTGCTTTTGCACAGGTTAAGAGATGCAGCTCCGGGAACAAGGACAACCTTGTCTGTAATGGGGTTTTTCAGCACTATCACAGTGCTGGTTGTAAATAGCAACGCACACCAGCGACCTGAAACTGGAATTCACCATTTGCCAGGAGGAGCAACTCAAGAACACTTGCATTTACATTCAACTCAACTCCATACTACCCCAGCTAATGGGATCCCCCAACTAATATGCAGAACTCTTGCAGACCTGAGCCCTGTCTGTACGTAGCACAGATAACCCACAACTCCGAAAATCCAACCACAGATAATGGAGTTACATTATTTATTTTTTCCTACATCTCTCTCTGGCTTCAGACATGTGAGTATAGAAACACACTGAGACCTTGCCAAACTGCAGGATTTGTAAGTCCTCTTCCCTCCTTCCCCCCATGAGGTCTCAGCAGTTACCCCTCACAGCCTTTAGACCACTTATCGCATACTCTATCTACGTGCAGCTGATAGCACAGAGAGCACACCCCAACTGCATATAGCAAGCCAAGCCCTCATGGACCATGAGAAGCAGCAAGTTTGAGTTACAGAAGTCTGTCACCACCCTTCTCATTTATATCGGCTGTAGGCATGTCTGAAAATACAGAAACCACTGTCGTTCCCCCCCAACTCCCTTGGGTTATCTCACAGCGGGGGGAAGGGCTCTTCATCTTCAGGAATCAAACCATTCCAGGCAGCACAGTTCAAATACGCAGATATTTCACTCTGTCTGTATTTTACAGTATGGCCATAAAGGCAATAAAACAAAAGGTTAATACTAGCAAGTTCATAAATTTAGTAGTCAAGGATTAGTACATTCTTGTTCATCTTCTCTTACTTTATTGAAATTTCAGATACAAAGGTTTAGATTTGCCCTTGCACAAAGTTTTTGTGGCAGCAGAAAGGCCGGTCTGGGTAGGTAAATAGTTTAAGTAAGTATCAGCAATAATTGCAATTGAAAAAAGATCTAGTACAGCTGGACGGATAGGAAGTTTTATAACAATTCCTAATTTCTATATTACAGACCAGTGCCTGTGTTCAGCAGGCTGTGGTGAAATGTCCTCTTCTAAAACTAGTTCAAGCTGTTTTATAAGTTATTTTCTCCAGCTAAGAGTCACCAGTCTCAGCTAACAGAACAGATTACCTGAGTGCTTCCATGACAGTGCAAAATGCCCAGCTGGTTTCCTCTCTACGCCAGCCTCCTGTGATGTTTGAAGCTCAGCCATTTGACTTTGCACTGACACAGCAGCACTCAATCTGTTCCATTGACTCTTAGCAGCACAGATAGCTTACTCCAAAGCTTTGATTTCTTCAAAATCCTTACTGGTCAATCTTCCAAGAAGATGTCCAGATACAAGTATAGTTTTATGTTCAACTAACATGCTCTCAATTTCTGTAGTTATTGCTATATCCAGAAGGACATAAAAAACCACACTAGCAGGCTGCAGTACTTGGTGTGCATTACTTCCCTGTGCACCAGCACACAACATGCCCGGCAGCGATACCATAATGCAATACTCCCCTGGGGTAAAAGAAAGCAACTGCCCAGGGAGATCCCAATGGCTAGAAATTGCAAAACTTTGGTAAATTGAGAAACTATTCCATCCTAGGTCTCCTCTCCTCCCCTGAATGCTGGGAAAAGCCCAGAAGTCTTCACACGCAGGATTTAGAAACACAAGGCACATACCAGCCTGTTTGCCTGCAATGGGAGCACTGTCAGCAAGATTACATCCCTGTTCCGCTCCTGAAATGGTGCCATACCTATGTGAAAAGTGCCAGCTAAAGTCTGAAACAGATCTCTCACTCACTAGGTAGCTACCACTACACCAAAGAAGTCATCAACTTAAGTATTGACACAGAAACATCCAAGGGGGTTAACTGATAATGAACTCCCTGGAGTGGTTTCGGCCCAAGGCAGCCGCTCACAGTACTTGGGGCAATGCTTGGGCATAGCCAGAGGGCAGAGCTCCGAGGTCCATGTCCAGGGACTGTTCCTGATACTCAGAATGGACAAGACACCCACCTTCTGAGGAGGAAAGGTCTCAACTGTGCTATACCATTTCATATCAGGGCCAGACAATGTATTCTAGCGTCTTACCTCCCATTATAGATTTAAACCCTGCTTCCCCTCCCAACCCTCAAAGACCCTTAGGAATTACAGCAAATTTCTATTAAAAGCAGATGCCTATAAAAAGTTAATAGATTATTTGAGGGAAAATTATTTAACCTGTTTCTCAGGAATATTTATGTCCCATTCTCCCTCTCAACTCACCCCTATTGTTTTTTCCATAGTCACTGAAAATATTTTATCTTGAGCCAAGATTAGTTCTATGCCATTTACTATTCTTATTACCATCTCCATGAGAACAAGCCCTCCACATCTTTAATGCCACCTGCAGTCAGTGACTTATAGTTATGTTCTCCTGTGCTGTGCTACTTTGATCTCTTCAGTATTTGGTTGTTTTTATGGGGCTGCCTCTCCTGTTTTCTCTCCGTTTACGGCCTCACTAATCTGTGTGAAAGGAGCAGAAAAGGCAATCAATCAAATCGCAAAATACTGAAAAGGACAAAACAGTGTGGTGCAAAAACTCTACTTCCAGCTGAACTGACATAATTAGTTCCCAGGGGCACGAAAAACATTTCCTCTCCCAGGTGATGTGAGCTTCCTTCCAGAAGCTGTGTAATATACATGTCACAAGATGTCACGCAATGTTACTCCCTGGAGTTTGATGGCCTCACTAAGTCCAGATCTCTCCTGACAGGGTTTATTAAGTCAAGGAGAGGAGTAGCAGCAGGAGCGGACAATGCTGCACAGGGTTAACCAAACCATGTTTTAAATATGTTGTTTTAACAAGTACTGGACCTAACTGCAAGTTTTGTGCCAGAGGTCTCCTACCTTATTAACATAATGACACAGTTATCTGCTGCGTATCATCATCACACAGAGCAGACCCTCAGGTAGGGTCGCCCATGGTAAACAGGCACGATAAAGTGGGTACTCAAGCTGTGCAGAAACCTCAGGTTTGGTACTAAACTGCAACTATTTTCCTTCCTAAGCAGTTCCTCTTTGATGGGAACAGAGTTCACAGGCACTGGTAAGGACGTTTCTCTCAGCAAGCTGAGGCTATGCAGATCGCATCCTACATGGGAGGGTTTGCACACTGGCCATCTGCATGATTTCGCAGCTGGGCTGAGGCCATTAGTTGCTTGTTTATGCATCTTGTGGGTCACACACAAAGAGCCTCTAGTTACCACCTGACATTGCGCTTGTGAAATGACCTCAACAGGACTGGAAAGATACAGAACTCCTATGTGAGCTTTCTTATCATACACTAGACATGTGGGTATAAAATACCACAGGCTTTCTTTGTCTATCTGCGGGCCCAGATCAGGTTTTGTGTAAAGAAGTCAGCTACCTGTCACAAGACTTCATCTTACAAAACTCTTCCCCAGACTCCAAACAGAAAGCCAAGACATGAATCTTGATAAAATGACAACCAGGTGAGACGCAAAAGAGAATGAGGTTGTACAGGACACTAAGTAGGATGGTCTGAAAATTACATCCTTAACTTGCCTTAAGTTAGCCTTGAAACAGTGTAGCACAAAGACTTTTTGTTAGAAAGTTAAATGTTCCTGGGAACAATTGATTTAAAATGAGTGAGGTGGCTGGGAAGATTGGTTGTAATTTTAGAACTAAAACTGTGATTAAAAACACTTCACCCCTGAAACTTCGGAAGCAGATTGCCTGATCGTGATTAATACAGCACTACAGGACTCAGCTGCATGGTAGAACAGCAGAGACTAAACTTGAGCTAAATTCTTATCAGGTGAAATGTATCCAGAGTAAACTGATAGGTCTTAAAAGGTTAATGTAAGCTAAATCAATGCTGTCTCCATCCAGATAAGGTGTGGGAAACTGTCCTTGAGTGTTAATGTTCAGAAGTCTGAAGATGAGGGTAGTAAAGAGCTTTCATCTTCTGCTAATCTTTGCCAAGTCCATTGCAATGCATGAAAAGTTGATGATAAGAGTACTCTGATTTATCAGCCAGCAGACATAACACTGGAGTCGGTATGGTTTTAAAACATTTCATCTTCTTGGTTTATGTTAGTTATCTTAATAAACATTTTTAAAATTCAAACACCTTTTAGACAGCCGAAGATGCTGGATGAAAAAGGTTGGTATCCCATCACCTTGCCTTGTAAAGTTTCCAGCAGCAAAACACCAGGGCTCCCCTGGGGACGGAGGGGAATCTGGAAGCCTGGCTCAATCGGTGCAATGACGTTTAAGAAAACTGTTCTGCTGGGATAAGGAGCTAAATGGAAGCAGAGCCCCTGCATGCAACTTAAACTTCAAGCACATGGTTAAATCCCAGGGATCAAGGAGATTTCCAAGCTCTACTCAAATCCATTGGAGCTAAAGGGCTGCTTAGCTTCCATTCATGACTTAGAAAATATTCCTCTAAATTTAGGGCTAAACTTAAAGCTTAGGCTTAAATGCTCTTCTGGTGAGTTAAGTTGGGGACTGAGAACAGGAAAGAGAAGCAAGAAAGCTCTAACTTTGCCATGTGCCCATGTCTCATGTCAGCAGTACATGCTTCTGCAGTCTGGTTGTGGTTTTGGTGTTGGGTTTAGCCCAAGCAGATGTACAAGTACCTGACTGCTCTAAATTCACTTTGGACATACACTGACAGACATACATTGCGATACTCACTTCCTAGAACAATACAGTACCTCAGGATCAGTATGGAATCACAGCAGGAGACCTCAGGATCACAAAGACAAAAAGCACTTGAGGTCTGCCAGCCCTCAGGCAAAGGAGGATTTTCCCCTGTAGTGTATTTCCTAACTTTGTCCAGCCTAGGTTTAAAGGCTCAGGTTCACTTCGGACACCAGTTCCAGCAGTTCAGTGGAGACCATGACGTCATGATGATCTGGTGATAAGGTTACGTACAAAATGTGCAGATTTGAATTAATTTGTAGTTAACTCTGACTATTACAAAGCTCAGCCTCCTACAGTGTTTTCTGCTAAACCACAAAATAGCTCTTTTGCCAGCTCCTTAGCCAGTGTCTTCCTCTATCCAAGCAGATGGTGCTATGAAAGATGCACTCAGCACTAACTCAGTGTATTATTGTTACAGTTGATTAATACCTGAACACACTGTAAAGACATAAATTATGATTATGTATACAAATAAGCAGTATATACACACAAAACTTAGAGGAGATGTGTTTTCCCAGAATGAGCTGTCAATTACCAAGTACTTATATATTATGTTTACACAGGCTTTTATAACCAACACTCAAACCACTTTAGGTATTAAGTGCTTAAAACTATTGATTTGATTAATTCAGTCATCTTCACAAAACCATCCTGTTCTATTTTTCTTGGGTTGCAGTTCTGATGTGCAGCCCCCCCACGCATCTGCTTTGGCCCTGGTCCTCTTGTCTGAGCACACACATCCAGAAGGACACCCAGGCATTTCAGAGGGACAGGGCTCACCTCCTCTGAACTGTCTGCAGGAGCAAGGTCCTTAAAACTAGAAACAGCATACACGCTGTAACAACTCCCCCCACCTCTCGAGGCTGTGCTGACTCGAGCAGGTTTCCAAACACAAGATGAGCTTTATGTTAAATACATTAAATTCCCTCTTGCAGCACTGGTCTCCGTGAAGCCAATAGGATCCACAATGCCAAAAGCTGACCCGAAGCCACCTTTGCATATTTAACTGATGAACAGTTGAAATAATCTGCTGCTTCAAATCATAAGGTACCTGGGGGGGGGGAACGAGTAGCCCTAGGATATATTCAGAAGTACTGCTATTTGGTGCCTTTGGCTCTAGCCTATGACTCAGAAGCTGTGCAGTCTTGCTGGCTCTATTATCACTTTGAGTACAAGCATGTACAAATTAAATCATTTATCTGTCGCCTCATTATAAGGCCAGCTCTTTAGAAACAGGGGCATTTCTGCATCTGACTTGGGCAGTGCCTAGCACAGCAGACCCCAGGTGCTTCGCCTCACTAACAGAGCAGCCAGACTCTCATCATTTGATAAAACCATTAACATCAAGCTACTTCTCACAGCTATGGCTGCATCCCCCTTCTTTAAATCAAGCCCGAGGTACCATGGTTTCCTGTCACCTGTGCTCTTCCCATCAAATCATAATTTTACAGCCCGTGCTGAAGTTTGGCTTAGGAGACAAGAGGCAAAAAGTAGCGTCCCAGCTGCTCAGAGTGAGAGATAGAAGGCTAAATAGTAGCAAGAAGGGCAGCCAAATCTCAGAGTATTATTTAGGAGAGAGTAATAATTAACAAAGCCAATGTTCACGCAAGCTTTAATGGGTTTTTATCACCAGAGAGTATGCATCTTGAAGAACGAGGGGCAGAGGGAGCCAGGTAACAAATTCCAAATCCAGAGACTTGTGACACCCACTGTCTTCTGAAAAATGAGGCAGGGGAGTACCAAAGACAGCCTTAGAAGAGATGGATGATACAGATGGTTCTTTACTGCCCCAAACTCTTGAAGAGTAATAATTAAAAAAGCCCCAGCAAATGGAAGCTAAATCTTGAAGGAATTAGATCAATAGCATGGACAAATAGCAGTGAAAAGAGGAGCCACTGTTAAGGTCCATCCCACCCTCAGCTCTTCCCATGCCCCTCAATTTGACAGTGGAGGGCACCAGAAGCAGATATGGTGCATTGCGGGGGCTGGGAGGGGAGCAGGGCTCTAACACACAGAGTTGCCTAATGGGGAGGACGTGAGAGCATACAGCCCTGGGCCCTCACCTGGCTCTGAGGTTTGATACTTCCCTTCATCTGTCTGTGCCTCTGTTCCCAACCAGATATTGATCTCTCACCTGTATCTCGGGGTATTTTGCAGCACTCCTGGCACAGTGGTTCTGACCCTCAGGTGACTGTACCTATCAGTGCAGCAACCTCTGTAACAGAGCGCCTGCCCAGTACCCATCTTACTTCCCTCACATTTCATAACTGTAATTCCAACTACTTCCTTCTTGCAGAAAGACAAAGTTGGATGTTTTAAGATTAAGATGGCAGTATTGTCTGATAACCCAAGCATTGTTCAGCATTTGATACAACCTGGCAGTGGTAATAATCACCTTGCATGTGAAGAAAAGTATTTGCAAATGCAGTCAGCTTCAACTCAAAATCGCGAACGCTATCCAACAGGGCACGCTCTACACAGATCCAACAAGCCAGTCATTTGAAGAAACTGTTTATGAAAAGAGATTTTTAAATTCTTAATTTGGTGCCATTGGCTAACAAACCCCATTGGCAATTCTCCTCTGCATGGGATGACATTTGTTCTGCAATTTTCCCACCCACTCAGTTTTACTCTGGGTTTGAGTCAGTGGCAGGGAGCAAGTAACATCAGGATGTTTGACAGAGCTCCTAAATCTCCACTTTCTTTTCCGTAACTCAGCCAGATGCTTGCAATCCCTGATACAGAAGTAATGCCTCAACTGAACAATGTCAACCTAAACTGCTGTTCACAGAAAGGCCTCAGAAAACAGAGCCATAAAGGACTGTTGGGGTGATAGTAGAAGAAGCTACAGGCTTGCCCAGCAAGGCTGCACCCACCCACCAACTCCCAGTCACTCCAGGATACACTTCAGGGGGAAGAGCAGATCTTAAGGAGATGGAGGGATGAGAAAACAGTGCTGAGACCATTAAGTTTCTAAACGCCAAAATCCAGGTGTGTGGGCTCTCTGGATTTAGAGGTACAACCTGCATGCACTTGCTTCCTTGCCTCTAACAGCTCAAGCTCCAACACCAGTAAGAACCCACACACTGGGAACAGCATAACCTGCATAACCACCATCCCAGTCAGGTAGCTCACTTGCCTTCCAGATTTTAAAGTGTTGTTTATCAGAAAATTAAAAAAAAAAAAAAAAAGGTGCTTTTATCAGAAAAAGTTGCTCTTATCAGACAGTATGGAGAAATCAAGACTCCAGCCACTTGTATTATCAAGCCCTACAAAACAAGTTTAAGAAAAAGCAGCTGAAGAAACAGACTGCACTAAGCAAGCACCTACCCCTGGCAGCTGAAGGCTTACGCATCCGAGCAGGGGTGGCCGAGAAGGACTGGTGAGGCTTCAAGCCTCTCTATGAGGAAGTCCCAGCCCACTCTTCTCCTTGCTTTAAGGAGGCTCTGCCTCTTAGCAGAGTGGATTACAGGGGGCTGTAATCCTCTTACAGGTAAATAAGGTTTCAGCTGTCAAGCTTCACCCCATAAGACCTTAGAAATTATTTTTATAGTTTAATAGTTTTTGCTGTTGCATGGAGACATTTTACCTTCTAGACTCTGAAGGAAAGGCTGCTGAGATACAGCCGAAAGCCCACCAAATCCAGGGTACTCCAAAAGCACTGTCTGAAAAATCCAAGCTTAAACTGAGCCAAAAACTTCTCCTAGGAAATCACGGTACCAGCTAAGCTATAGCTTTGTGTGGGTTTCTCATCTTCTACACTAACTGCCAGAAAGATACTGTAGTAAAAAGGACAAGAGGGAAATGCCTTCCAGGGAATGCACATGCATCCAGGTCAACAAAATGCGGGATGTATATACTTACATGTTACTCTTACATGTGCCTTCTAGACATATTACAAAGAAACACTAATATATTTTTTGTCATATAAATGGGAAAAGTAAGGTGCAGGGCTTAAGGAAGCTGCCTTCAGAGGCACAGCAGGTTAGTGAGGCTGAGATATCCAAACTGGGATCTCTACTGCTAGTAACTGCCTCTTCCCAAAGTAGCACACAAGAACTTTGCAGAGCACAGCTTCAGAGCTCTTAAAATTGCCAACATACATGAATAACAATAGCTTACCATTAAAAAAGAAGTCTGTATTATTCTTTTGACAGTGTTGCAGTGTTCTTGAAAAAGGGGTGTTATTTATTTGATTGTCCCCTAAAGATTCTTTTGTCACAGGCTATTGTGTAAATTTGTGTTCAGACAATTTTTAAAATGTTGAATTATTCACTTGATTGGCCTTAATGTCTTCTCCTGAAACACCTCAATATGGTGCTATTATTATCAATATATGGAGGGCTAATAAAAATATGGAAAAAATAACTGCAGCTGGATTTTCAAAAGGGAAAGGATAATTTCCTAACTACTAAAACATTAGTAGTTAAGAAAGTTAAGATAAGGGTAATAAAGCCTTGTGCTTCAGGGCTTTGCAAAAGGGGTTAGGAAGTAATTATTTTAAATTCTTTCTTCAGTATTATGTAATTTAACTCTCGTTAATAAAGGACCCAATTTTCAAAGGCAATGAAAGATGTAGCTAGGAACCAGATGAGATTTTAAAAAAGAGCAGTTAGTCCTCAACTTGCTTCAACGACTTCCAAAAAAACCCACAGACACTTAGTTGCATCTTCCAACTCCTATGATAAAATATTTTTTCTTTCTAAAATGTCAATTTGTTGAAACGGAAGCATTTCACTGCAATGTAGGAGCATTCACTCATATTTCTGAGGTCCCAAGTACCTTAGTTTGAGGCGCCGAGTTGGATTCATCTGTAACTTATAAGTCCCCCTGATGAATAAGAGCAATTTCAGTTGCTCGCTCCCTTTAAATACAGGATTCAGAAGCACAGGAAAGGACCGTCTGCGATGTGGGAAAATGACATTACTGAGCTGACACTGAGGTTCTGCTCTGCAGATTGTGCTGAAAACAATGTTTAGGGGAAACTCATACAGACTCCACGGGAATTGCCCTTTACTGAACTCCACTGCTAATTTGCCTGTTCTGGTTTCTACACGTGGCCCAGGACACTGCCAGGGAACAACTGGCTACACAGTCCTGAGATTTCAGTACCTCTTTTCAAAGACATTTTCTTCCAGTTTCACCACGTTCCACTAACTGTGCAAAGGACCATGATTTCTACATCTTAATGCAGTTCATTCTCTTTGTGTGCAATACAATTCCTTATATTTTGGTGTATCAATGCTTTTTTTTTCCCTCTCAATTTTGTATCCTGCTTTTTGCATCCTGTAGCAACAGTCACATACCGGATAGAGAACATTTTTAACTGAAATGTTTCTCATCTCTAACATGGCCCTGCCTGGATGGTGTTTCTATATATTTATTAGCAATTCAAAATCTCCTTTTTGATTGAAATAAAAAGGATATGAAATTAACTCCATTCACACTTTCTCCCAAATCTTTATCTGTCTCGCTATCTCACTATCAGTCTAATCACTTTGACAGTGCCATTTTTAACACCACCAGATAATCTGAGCTCTTTGTGGCAAATTAGATCCATGTGGTACAGCTGGGTACGGTCCTTTCCTGGCTTCTTCCTCTCACGGGATGTAAGGGCTCATCTTCACAACACTTCCAGTCCACCTTCTGCTTCTCAAAAAAGTTGCAATAATTGTCAACCCAGAAAGTTTGCTCCCCTTCACACAATACAGGAGCACACAGAGGGCACCTCCCTCTGTGCCCTCACAGTGAGCACTGCACTGTGATAACACTCACTTAATAAAGCACTGAGGAGTCATGTAGGTGTTTCTGATGGAAGAAGCCTGTATCATGAATTATTGAGAAACATCACAGAAGCTTTTTGTAAAATGAATGGAAGCATTCAAATTGCCCCAGTAACAAACACACCAAGTGTTCACAGACAGCTATTGAAGTGAAATAATCATCCCTCGTAATTAAAAGCAGCCATTGGAGAGTATGCGATCAAGTTGTCAGAGATGATGCAACATCTACTTTACCCAAGTTCCCCTCCCCTCTTCCCTGCTCTGTTTTCCACGACGCTGCACAGTGTTAAGAGAATGGCTTCAATTAGAACAACTTTCTTGCATTTTCAGACAAAAGCTGAACCAAAAGCACTCATCTTCGAAAAGTTTACTGGGCTTCCCTCACATCTGTGCAGGGAACGTGTGCTCCTGTGCAGTGAGAAGTGGAATCAGATAGAGAAGAATCCAGTGCCATTTCTGCCTCTGCGTTAGGTGTTAACCTCCATGCCCTGATGCATGTTTTGCCCTCACCTCCCAGCTTCAGTGAGCTATTATGAGGTTTCATTTGATTGCCCTGGAATAGTAAGTCTTCATCCAGGGAGTATCTTTGCACCACCCCTTGCTTATCCTTCATGTTCTGTAGGGCAACTGTGTGTGTCCGTTTGGCTCATCTTTTTATTCTAGTGAGAATGTCACGAGCTTAGAGGTTGGGAATGAAGTTTCCTGATGCTGCTTCACTTCCTATCCTCACAGACCTTCCATGCAAACACCAGTACCTAATTTGCAGTGATTCACCTTTTTGTGTGTTGATTGATTTCAGTTTTTTGGAGGAAAAGGGGAACTAAAAGGGTGTGAGGAGGGTGAACTTCTGAAACTTGGCATAAATTCCTGATTGTTGAATCAATAGGCTTTTAGCCATCAGCCTTCAGGACACCAAGTTGTCTCCCAGGGGTGACACTTCCGAAAGCTCTCAGTAATTAAACAGAAAATTTAATGCTGGCATCAACAGGAGTCAAATTAAACCCATATTGCAGACCACTGAAAACAAACTTTAAACTGGAGCCAAGCACAAACATGATGTGTAAGGAGGAGCAAATTTCTGCAAATATTTTAAATCCATCTAGGTCAGTTCTACTGATGTGAGGAAAAAATTATTCACCTGGAGAAGGTATACCAGTCAAATAAATCATTAAGTGAAAAAGCAGAATAATTCTTCCCACATCTACCTCACAAGGAGGATTATATTTTGTTCTTTCTTTCTTTGCCTATTTTGTGTCAAATGGCAGAATATGGCTAAGGGGGATTTTGTTCACTTTGTTTACCAGCTGTGCTGAGTTCAAAACTGCTGCAGTTGAAAAGCTCACCCTGAAACTACAAAATTGGGGTTATGTCCTTGAAAATAAAATTTTCAAGTTTCCATTTTATTTAACCTCTCAAGAGCTAAGATATCAAATCTTCTCCATTTACAGGACTAAAGACTTCTCCAAATGTCACCCAGCAGCACTGAAGACTCAGTTCAGGGATCTAATATTCCAGCTGTCAGTGTTGTGCTTAAAGATGTCATTGCCATGCTAAAGACTCTGGAATCAGAACTTAATTAGCTGTTTTGTTTGCAATGAATGAAGAAGACCAGATGATGGATTGTTTGGGGTTTTTTTTCCCTCTCAAAGTTACCAAGAGAAAACAAACAAACAAAAAAACTCAGACAGAAAGATCTATTTATGACTGTAAATTAAGTAGTGTTAACTCCGGAGACACATGGGAAAAGAGCACCATGCTATTTTTACAACCATGGTTTCATTGAAATAAGCATGCTTGGAAACTATACAGGAAATTACCAAATATCCAGACCAACTAGGACCGACTAGAAATATTTGACTCATTAAGGGCAGTTTCTACTAAGACCCTAACTTTGAAAATGTTTTAAAGAATAAGGTCTGGAGGCTTCAAACTTTATGCACAGAGCCATCCCTGCACTTTCAGACAGATGGGGATATCCTACTGAAGAAGTCCGCAGGGAGCCCTACTGTTGACCACAGCCCTTCCCTAGAATGTGACTTGTGGCACTTTCCATCCTGATGTGGGAAAGCAATAGTTCAGCAGCTGGCCTATACACAGAGGTATAACATTGTCCTGGAGAAATGAAAACTCCATCTTCACCACTTATTTTTTGCTGTTTGAAGGAACTGTCTGAAAATGTGTGTGAAATAATAATGAATAGCAGTCTCTAAAATGCCATATGGATTTAGACTTGCAGACACTCAGGCACATGAGTAACTTTCTCCCTGGGAGACAAGATAAATACAGAACTTGCTCATGAGCCTAAATATTTGCAATTCTGGGTCTTCTTTTCTTGCCAATGGCACTGGCATCCCCAGCTCTTATACTTGCCTGTGCTCGTCTGCTTTTGCTGTCGCCCTGAGGGCTGCATAGCCCACTACCTACGTGAGACAAGGCTGTCACAGGTATCTGACATGCTGCAGCACAGAGCTGAACTGAGTAACCCGATGGGTCGTTCTTTCTAGGTTGATGTCTCCTGAATGAGAGGATTATTTCATCTCCCCCCTGCTGCCTCCAAGAAGGGACTGAAACAGTGGGACTGTAAGACGGGCAGCAGCTTCCCAACTCTAAGCATCCTGGCTCCAGCATGGGGGCCTTTCAGTATTAATATTTCTCCTCCCTGCTTGGCTCTTGCACGAAGATATAATTTAGCTCATTGCATTGTAACCTCTACCTTTGTCTGCCATCAGCACCAGCATCCTTAATTCAGTGGGAGTGAGTTGGGAAGGCATCATAGGAAGCAAGGGACAAGGCAGGGCTGGATGGAGACCCATGGGCTTGGCCCCTGAGGGACTGGCACAGAGCTTTCTCAGGCTATCGGGGGGCTCGAGAAAGTGGGTCAGCTGAGTTCCTGACAAAATCCCATCCCTACAGGCATGGCAATTCTGTTCTCTGGCAGGCAGGATTTGTCGCCCTCATCTGCTGAGCTGCTGCTCTTTGGGCTGGCTGAGCAGGGAAGAGAAGAGAGCAGGCACCCAACAACCTCCTTGAGAAAAGCAGGGAAAAAAGGCAGGTCATGCAGATGTTTAGCTAGA
Organism: Aptenodytes patagonicus; assembly: GCF_965638725.1. Classification (NCBI taxonomy): domain Eukaryota; kingdom Metazoa; phylum Chordata; class Aves; order Sphenisciformes; family Spheniscidae; genus Aptenodytes; species Aptenodytes patagonicus. The sequence continues at coordinate 5,892,312 of NC_134969.1, forward strand.
GGCCGTCTGTACTTGCAGGACTTCCACCAATGCACAAGCTGAGCTGGAAAACACAGGAAGCCCTGCCACATCTGCGGAACTGGAGACACAGTGTTACCACAGTGGAGAGATGCCAAACTGATAGCCAAACATACTCTACATCGACAAGATTCAAGCAGATTATCAGCTTTAACATAATTCTACTTCCTAACCTGAGACCCCAGTGAAAGCATAATAATGAGATTTCTTCAATTCACAAATGTCATGATGCCTAGCAAGAAAGGAAAATGCCTCATACTGGAGCAGGAGAGCCAGGAAAGCCAGCGGAGTCATGCTGCTAAACAGGCAGCTCAGTCAGTCATCTCAAATACTGTGTTGAAGAAGCACCCATAGGCAGAAAGGCTGGGTTTGAAAGAGACTCTCCACTTTCTTTTTCCCCTGCATAATGGAATCAAGATGTTTTTATTATAATTATTATTATTATTTTTCAGACAGGATGCAAATGGTAATAGAGCTCCTCCACAGTTGCCTGCAAAAATAATATATATGTATATAACTGCCAGAACAAGCTATTCTTGAATATAAACTGATGCTTGGTGAGACTTTTCAGCTTAACCCAAAGGAAAATATGTCTAAACTAAATGCATTTCTCCCATTCAGCATCATTACATCTTAATAGTATTTTGCATTTAAATCCATTCAAGATGGCACCTAGGTCATCAGATCCCATTTTGACCTTGAAGAGGCAGAATGTGTCAATCCTGGCTCAGTAGGGTGCTTTCAGACGTCTGTCTGCTGCTTATTACAAATACAGTATGTATCACATTATGGCCCCTGGCATGAATAATGTGGAGCTACCAAAAATACAGTCTCCATGGTAACAGCTTCACGATGATCACAAGGCTGGGTGGAAAAGACTGGCCTGGGAAGAGGTCAGCTCCATGTAGATGGTGTTTTGGAGTGGAATGGAGCACGAAGTATTGGCCAACTATCACGCAAAATGCAATGTCACTGGGAGGTGGTGACTGGACCCCATGGCTAAGGGCAGCTATTCCCTACAGTTCGTGATGCAGAGCAAGCAACTGTGGCTATGCAGCACTTCTGAGGTTCAAGCCAGTGCTTTAAGACACTCTAGATCCAGCCCCTCCAGAAACACCTCTGGTTTCCTCTGTGGGACTCCTGCTCTTGGGGACTCTTGTATTGGCAGGGCTTATCATCAGCACTGAGGAATTCCAGATAAGTCTCCTGATGTCTCAGCATTTACAAAAGCAAAACCCAAGTTCAACGCCCAGTTGGAGTTTCTCGCATTTTTGTATTGCCCTCTCCACCCAGTATAAATGACGGAACATTGCACCACTGGCCCATCTTTAGGCTTTTTCCAAGGACCAGCATCTTCCAGGCATCCAGCTGGGATTGCCTGAAGTTCCCCCTAGTCCGCTGTGGGATTCCTTCTGCAGTTTACTAATCCTTTGTGATTTCACCGCAGACGTTTTCTTCAAGGATATTTATTATCTGAAACTATTTCACAGAATTCTTAGGAAAGGCAATTTTTTAGCCTGAAGGTTGTTCATGAACAACTTACATTGATTGTATGCTATTTGTGACACGCCTTTGATTGCCTGAATTACTGGGCATTGGTTCCGGTCTTCAGCCAAGTAGCTGAAACAATTATGCTCCTCCTGACAGGAATTAAAATAAACGTACGAGATATTTGTGATAGAATTCTGAAACCACTTGAATTTGTACTTGAATTTCTGAACTCCCTGTGCCTTTCTGTATTCCCATGATAATTTCCCATCATCAATTGTAGAAGATCACATTTCACATTTAAGACATTCCTGGATGATTTTGAAGAGTATTTGCTGGTTATCTGTTTCCTTTAGGGTTAAAGCCCCACATTGCCTCTGCTCCCATCAATCCATAATCACTCCAGTGCAGAATAGCAACAGGAATTGAGCAATAAACACTGCTTCAGAGAGTAGTTTATCTAAAGATGAGAGTCCATCAGTTTATGTTAGGAGAAGGCAGACTAGACAGAAGAGCTCTGTGGCACTATCTTTAAAGGGTAAAAATCCCGTTTCATTTTGGCAACAACCTTTTTTTCCTTAAACAAGCTGTTTGGAGGTAGTTTCTCCAGCTTTTTCAAGGTTCTCAGCTATGAGCCGTTTCCTTTTGTGTACAATGCTGATCAGGAAAGAGTATTCCCATCTGCAATCTATTAGAGGATTAGAAAGCTCCTGAAGTACTTACTGTTGAACTATGTCCTCACAAGGACCGCTGCCATAAAGGACAGGGGTCTGCCGAGCTAAATGAAGTGCTTGTTTCCCATGAGGAATCGATCCCCTTTTCTGGAAGGAAACCTGCAATCACACTATAATTAGCTGGGTTTCTGTTTTATTTCTGGTTTATTTTAGGGGAAGTCGGGCTGGACAGAGTGAAAGACACAGAAGTCCAGGATAATGAGAAGTTTAGGCTGGGATTTTCAAAAGACCCTAAGGTTACATCTCTACTGCAGTCACAGAGCAGTAGCTGTGCAGTACAGTGGTATTTGACCTAATCAGAAATGTTTCATGCCTGTTGGAAGGTTAAATTAGTCCAGGCTGAGTTCTATGCTTGTGAAAATAAACTATTGGCAGTAATGAATTTAAGGTGTCCTCATGCATTTGCCTGTGTAGAGTGGGTAGAGATGTAGCTACACGGAACATTTCTATTTCTATGACTTCAGGTCTAGCATGTCGTTAAGAGAGCTACGCACCTAGAGACTATTGTAAAGCCTCTGGTTAATCCATTCTAGTGTCCAAAGATTTTAGCTACCTTTGAAATTCCCAATCTGCAAGTAACCATAACTAAACAGCTAGAAGAACAGCTCTGGGGTTAAAACACTCGGCTTGCTGGGTTGTGTGCCTTCCACCCAGTTTTTAATCTCTCTGTGTCTTGCTTCTCATTTATTAGACAAGATAGCTTCAACTCCATTTTTACAGGTTCATTGCAGTGATTAATTCTTATGGAGGTAGAGCATCGCTAGGATTATCTATCTGGGCACTGTGTAAACACATATTCTAAACTCAAGCATTGTGGGATCCCTACAGAAACTGAACAGAGTGAGATGTAAGGGAAGTGTTTTTTATGAATTGCAGTTCTAGCACCTACAAACTGCAGAAATGCCTGTTGGTAGTGGGTGAGATGAGGTGGGGCATGCATACGTAGAGGAAGCTATACCAGCACTTCAAATGTGCTGTTTGCACACAGGCAGCAGGAGAGAGAGCTGCTGTGTTGGGAATTTTTCTGTTCTCATATAAAGGCTTTTATGTGTCCATTTCAACTACTATACCAATGCCACAATTCTAGGTGGTATTTAGGGGAGCTGACTCGAACAACCTTCCCTGGAATTTAGCCAGCTCGCTCATGTTCCCATTGCTCCCTAGAAAAGCTTCCCTTCACACACCCCCACTCGTGTCCCTTGGTGGGTGTCCTGTCCTTGCGTAAGCACAAAGACTGCTTGCAGATTCAGCATCAAATCTAAAGTAGTCTGGAACTGTACTTCTTTGGGACATATGTTAAAAAATGAAGTTCAACACTCGGGGAACCTCATTGCTGACAAAGAAGGTAACAAATACAAGATGAGATAAATACTCAATATTGAAAATATTTAGGATGACATTAGGCTTTTCCTGTTATTGATGAAATTGTAACTGGATTAGAAAGGAAACTCCTGTTGTGGTTTGTAATGTTGTTTTCAAATGAAAGAGAGTCTACTACCTAAATGTACAGTACTTGAAACAGATACCTTTTTTTTAACAGATGAATTCCTGTTACTGTGTCCTGGCCACCAGCGCACCCCCACTTTGAAGGCCTGTGCTATACTGCCTCAGCGGTTTCACCCACCCAGACAAGAACCCCACAGCCATGTCAGTAAAGGATGTCCTAATATGAGCTGCCACACAGCGTTTGTGTGCGCTTAGCCAAGCACACTAATATTGCCTCTTTGCACCACGTTCAGGTAAGTCTATTTTCCTTGAAACAACTCTACCATTGCTCTCATATGGCTGTGAGTTATGAGCCCATGGAAGACCAGATACATCAGCATGGTTGAGTAGGACAGTTCGTCACTGAAGTTCAACATTCTGGAGCAAACATCCCTTGGCTTTTAGTGGTTGTCATTCTTTCATTACTCACTGCAAATGGGAGAACAACAAAGGAAAGGCTCTCTTCCTTTTCTTGCAGCGTTTCAGTAGACGGGCATAGATAGCCAAGGCAATACATTGCAGGATACATTGCTTAAGTTAGAGATCTCTGTGCTGCAGCTCCTTATAACTTATTCATGATTCATTACTCTTTCTGGGTTGAAAATTGAGAGAAGGCCATTAAGTAACTGGAATGCATATTTATTCAAGACTAAACAGATGTTGTGGAAACGAGGCTGCAGATAACAAGTCAGCAAGAGACGCCAGAGTTTTAAAGGCAAAACAGCACATAGCACAGAGAGAGACATCAGCGCCAACCGAGGAGCTCCTAAGCGTGTAAGAAGTGTCTCCCAGCCTCCTCTCACCAGTGTAGCAAAGGCGACTGGGTCAGATGGACTTCCAGCATTACCCTCTGCATTAGGAGCCAAACCCGCTGCAATGGGCCTTGCATTACATGCTTGCTTGTGTGCAACAAGCAAGGCAGTTGGAGGGCTGATCCTGCACTGCTGTGAACTGGTGCCACTCAGCAGAAGCTACAATAATTTATGCCCAGCTGAGGATCCAGCTCTTCAAGTTTTGCTAAATTCAAATCTTTCCATCCACCATTTCTGATGAATATTATGAGACTTTCTACTTTTTTTCATTTCTCAAATGTCAAGTAGATCTTTTACAGCAGCTCTTAAGAAGATCAAGGGGATTAAAGGATCATTTTATCCTATTTAAAGTTAGCTCTGAGACGATAGGAGTAAACAGGCACATTTTAAAGGATGTTAATCTCATCTCTTTCTTATCCCCCCTTCTCCTTTTCTTTTTCTTCTTTGCTAGCAAAATTTCTCTTTACTGGATGTATTCACTTTTGTGGGTGAAATGATTGCAAGAAGGCAAATTCTGCTACCCTTTCTCCTCACTTCAAAAAGCAAACACAAAATATCACTCTTGATTGCAATATTAAACATAAGTTTAAATTGGGCTGTCAATCATTGGCTTAGATTTTATGGTAAAAAGATGAGGGAAATCAGAGGGAAACAAAGAGTTCTTTGGCAAATGGAGGAAGCCTGTCCCTGCCACCAGCACCCAGAAAGCAAGGCCACTGCTTATTAGCAGCAGAATAATGGAAATAACATTGTTTAAAGAAAACTGAGTACCAGAAATAAGAGCTTTGGACTATCTGTGGGGATTTCAAAATAAGCTGTCAGGAGATTGGGAGACAGAGACAGACTTGTTAACCTCTAATGAGGGAGTAAGTAACGTAATACTTACTATCTAAACCCCTACCGTTAGCATTTTTAACCTGAGTTGAATTATTGCTAGTAAAAGATACCAGATGGCCACCTCATTGCCCCCATTTAGAACAGGGTTGGGAGACGAAACCACGTTCTCATAGTCAGAAACGTCAAACTCGGCCTTCAACATGCTTTTCAGGGCAGGATCAGAAAGGCACCTGTGGCCCTGTCTGAGTTACTGCCCTCCCTGCTGGAGGTTACTGCAGGGTTAGCTGCTGGTTACTGCCTCCTACCTGGAAAATGCACGAACTGAAAGAGCATGTGCCTCTGGACCACAGCTGGTTTGTATCCTGTTTGCTCTGCATTGCAGCAACCCTGGAGCGGTCTCAGGGGCGAACATGACAGCTGAGGGTGGTGCTGGAGCTGCCAGCACTCCTCTGAGCAAACCACAGAGATGAAGAGCAGAGCTGCCTGGGCTGAGATCAGTGGGAAGCAGCACAGGACACAGATGCTTGTCTGCCTCGCTTTGATCCAGTACAGTTCACAAAGACATGCTCAGGTTTAACAGAGTAACCAGCACCTTTGATATCAAATTTTGTGAACTTTGCTAAATTCAAGATCAGGGTACTCAGGTGCTCCTGAAGCAGCCAAAGAAACAGCCTGCCTGCAAGCTCAGCCTTCACCAGACCAGCAAGAGCTTATGCCTGAAAGCAAGACCATCACCTCACTCAGACCAGACCACCAGTTTGTTCATTCTTGTTCCAGACTGTATCTGATCAAGCAGGTAACTGCTGATTTGCAAAAGACCTCAAGCATCATCTTGCCCAAAGAAAGTCTCAGTTTTCTGGCCATATTATAGACCCCAAATGAATTCAGGACATATCAGGAATCTGACAGCTAAAGACCTGCATAAGACTCGTGCAAATGGCAAAAGTGTGCTAGGAGTTTCCTGAGGTGTCTTTCCAAGCAATAGCTTGCCATGACTTCTAGAACAAAAACCCTTGGTTTGCTGCACATCTGGACCACCCTGTGAAATCCTGGCCGGCACCAGTGGAGACGCTGGTGATGCTTATCACTCACGAGGAGGATGCTGGGCAAGGAGGAACAGAGAGATGGACTGACAGCAAACGAGCCCTGTTTGGGTCTCAGCAGACTCTGAATAATCAGGCCTATTATTCTCCTTGATAAGAATAAAGAAATGTTTGTATTGCAGGAGAATTTCTCCTGCACTGAATTATGTGCTTTAATTGCTGCCTCTGTGAACACCACCCAGAGATTTGATGAGCAAGTGGCATTCATTCCTTCTCAAACATCATCTCCAGGAACCCAAACCCAGTGTGAGCTGTATCATACAGATGCAGTTTGCAGAAGGAATTGTCATTACAAAGCAGAAGGAGGGAGACGACTTTCAGAGTATTGCCAGTAGCTCTGCTGTGAAGCTGCCTATAACATCATTTTAACCAACCGAGCATCCGTTGGCCGGAGGCAGAGTCAGACCCACTAATGATGCAACTGTTCCTTCCTGTTCAGACACAGATGAAAATACCTTCCCGTCCTGCATGCTGGGGGCTGGGGGAGTCAACAAGTCCCAAGCCAAGCTCTCTCTGTGAGGGTGCTCACACTGCCTTCTAAGATCCCTTCTTACACCTCTGCAAGAACAGGAGGCATTTCACTGGTATAGGACACACAAGTTTCTCTTCTCTTTTGAGTGAGACCTCACGGATGGGTCCCAGGCACCACTATCCTGCCCCCTCCACCTGCAATCCTTTCTCCCACCGCCTCTCCACTCCATGAACCTGGATGCTGCAGGTACCCACCTCCTTGACCATAGTGCATGTAGCACACGGGATCACAGAGCAGCCCAATGGAGGTGGAAGATGGGGGGCAGCCAAACCTTTCAGGGACAGTGCAGCAGGAGTTACATTATGGTGTTTCATTTTTGGCCATTCAATGAGGGTGGATCTGAATACAGCATGGTCAGCACTAGCTGTTGTTGTAGGAGCTCTTGGCTGGCATCAGGTACTGCTGTTCCCAAACCAGGTGAGCGTGGCTTGAGTAGATGTGGTTGCTCTCTCTCCCAGAGAGTTTAGGATTTGTTCATTCTGTTATTTCCCTTAATCTAAAATAAAAGTCATCCAGACTGAAAGTGCATGTTTTACTCTTTGTCTGAGAAACTTAACCAAGAAAAACAATTGCAAAGAAGGGTAGTACATTTCACTTTCAAGCTTTCAAGGGATTATTAACAACGACAGGAGAGAAAAAAATAACAGCTTTTGAAACTTAGGGGAAAATACTTTGACAGCATCCCCATTAAACAGCTTCCCTTGTCTTTAAGCTGCAGTAATTACGATCACTTAATACCAGACGGTAAAATATTTACAAACAACACAGGGAATTAAATGAAGTTTCCAGCCATGGTATAGCTATACCTCCAGCTCTGCCGCTGGTGGAGCCTCTTGTAAGGGGGATGAGGCGCTGGAGTTTGGCTGTGATATCCTGCCCTCGTGGTGCATACACTGAAGGCACTACCGCTGCCATCTAAAGAGCAGTTATTCCTATGAGGAACCTGCCAGGGAAAAGCATCGTCTGGGGGTTAGGCAGAGAGGTACACTGTGAGCCTGGCATGTCTCGACAACAGCAGGCCTTTGTCCTCATGCAGTGTGAGACTTCCCTTCCCAGCATCTCCTTCCCGGACACAGCTGAGCTCCTTCTCTTCTCCTCTGCGTGAGTGTCTCGGGGCTCCAAGTGCTTCATCCTTGAGCTTTAAGGCAGTTGGGCCGAATCTCTCATCAGGAATGCCTCCTCCCTGCCAGGGCTGGGGAAAGTGGAGTATCTCTCTACAAAGAGTCTTTCTAGTTATTTTTTCCCCACTTTGCTCCATTTGTTTTATACTTGTTCTATCGCTCCTGTCAATCTCCTAGGCAGTGAGGGAACACTTTGCGGCAAGCTCCACTAGACTGAAGCCCCATCAGTCCCCAAGTAGCTGAAATCACACAAATCCACGAAATCCCAATGCTCAGAGACCTGGTTCTCCTCTGTCAGAGCAAGATTAATCAAATCCACCTTTAGTAATTGGTTCATTCAAAAATAACAGCCTAGATTGCTGCCAGATGCTGCCAGGATCATTAATACTGATCATCATCTGGATGAAAAAGACCCTCAATTAATATGAAAATATCCTTTTTTTCAACAATGGAGTCCAAACTTTGATACCCATAAAAATTACACAGGACATTCTGGAGAAATAATTGTCAAAGAAAACAGTAACCTGGCTTATCAGGGACTGTCACAAGCCAAGCTCCAACACAGCCTTTCTCGGAGAAAAGCTGCGGAGATGGAAAGCGAATGAGTACACAGTAGCACATCGATCCCACAGCCTGGAGCCTGGCAGATAAAGACTTTAGGAAAAGGTTCCAAAAAAATCATTTGGACATATATTATCTCAGACAATACAGCAGTGCACACAGCCACGGCTTTTCACTAGACCCCAGCCTGTGGTTTCAGAAGGGGGTTCATGGCCCGAGTGGCACCACTGCAAACCACAGATAGCTGGCTAGGGAAGAAATAAAACAATGTACACAATGGAGAAGAATCAGCCTGTAGCTACAGCATGTTTGCTTCAAGTGTGTGACACAATCAAACTGGTTCTCCCCCTTTTCTTCTGCACTGTGTTGCTGGTCCCCTGTTTATCAATACTGTATACATATGAGCTCTCATCTGGCTCCTCCGCAAAAAGAAACGAGTTGGTTTTTTTCAGAAAATAAACCTGAGCGTGGACCAGAGGATAAGTCATGTCAGTGCCCATGTGCTATGCACAATGTGCATGCAAGCCAGACTGCATCGCTCAGGCTGGGGCTCACGGGGCCCTCCCAGAGCTGTGCTAGGTAGCAGCGCTACCGAAGGGAGCACTGGTCCCTCCCCTGGGGACTTTGTCCAAGTCACTAGACGCTGCTCTCAATGGATTTTGGTACATGCCTGCTACAGCTCAGCTCTGAGGACATCGATCCCTTTTTCCTGGCAATCACAGTATTTCCCCCACATAGATGGCCAAAGGCTTTTCAGAAAAATTGGCCCAAATGAGGTTTTATTGCCTCTCTAAGACGGATGGGGGTGTTGTTGGCTACCCCTGCTGCACAAAGGGAGCGGTAGACGAAAGGGACAAAGCAGTGATGGAGGGACTGAGGAAAGGGTATTGGAGAGATGGGAGAGATTTTCCTGTTCCCGTGCTGCCAGCTGCCTTCTCCCTCTTGGGGGGTAAACAGCTACTCCCCTTCTAGCACCCTGTTACGGGGGCACCAAGGCCAGGGCCCCTCTGCAGGCCCCAGCAGCCTGCTGCTCTGTCAATGGCCTGCCTGCCTGTGTTCCTGTGCTGAAGTTGGCCTGGCCCTCACAAGTCTATTGTGAAGAAACAGATAAGAAAGATTATGAGGAACTGAAATACACAGGCACGAAGGGCCATGAAAGTACCACCGGAATGTGCATTCAGAAATGCGTTACAGCCATATCTCAGCTTGGCTGAGAGAGGAGCATCACTGTTGCTGCATGCTGCCAGCTGTGGACTAAGGCAAGACCCTGTCCCAAAGACTTGCAACTAAAATAGAAAAGACTGAAAAATGAGGGCCAGAGCCATCGTTGGACCATTTACCTGTTGCCTCACCGCCATGGGGTTGTTCAAGTCCATCCCTAATCAAAACAGCTCTGTAGACTGTGTGTCTCAGCCATGTTCCAGAGACATAAGCAACTACTCAAGTGATCTGATGAACCGGAGCTTAAACTGAACAAAGCTAAATTGAATAAAGCCCATTTTAACTCTGAATGAGCATGTCCACATAGGTGGCTAATATGGTTTAACCAACCCACTTGAGAAGTTAATTTGGATTAATTTTTCTGAAAACTCTCAAGTAGGGGAATCCTGCGTCACCAGTGGCCTGGAGAGTATTAGGAAAATGACCTCTCCATTAACCTGCTGTCACTAGTTTCCTTATCAGCAGTTGTGCACTACTTCTTTTTTAGCAGTTTACCATTATGTTGGACAATATAACACCACAAGCATTAAATTACTCTGCCACTTGCCAGAGAACTTGAGCCATGTAGATGGATTTTAAATCACCACACTGGGCTAAAGAGGTCTTCTGCAACAAGTACCTTACCCATAATTGGAAATTTCTTTAATACCTTATTGATTGATTTCTTTATTACCCTTTGACGAAGTTTAACACAGTAAACAGAATCGATCCCAGAGGCCAAGGGCTGCGGCCAGCCGCTTTGCGCCTGCTGAGAGTAGGTTGGATTCTCAAATTGAATTATAGTTATTGTTCTGCTTGTAGCATTTTTTATGTCTCATCATGACAGATGGCTCTCTAAATGATAGCAGATTTGTATTTCATTAGGACACTTAGTCAAAAGATCAATACCGCTTCCACGCACCTTTCTGAGAATACATATACAGACCATACAGGCTGCTAGGGGCTTAATGCGATTTAGATAGCATTAGCTACAAAGCAGACATATGTTTTATTTGTAATAATGTCTCATTGATTCCAAAAAAGCAGTGCTGGAAAACCAAGCGCTCTTATTGTCACACTTCATCTTTTTCTCTGCACGGCGGAGAATGGCATTTTTTGGGTGCTGTAAAGGAAGGTGGGCAGAGAAAGGAGGCAACATCTGTGCTCCACAGAGCCTGGGCATGGCTCTGTCTCCAATCTCCATTGCCCTCTTGTGGTCCTTGAGCAATATCTCATCTGAAAAGAGACCTCTACAGACCCGGAAAATTCTTTCTAAATTACAGCCTAACACACAGAAGGAGGCTGTTCCTGTCTCAGAAGAAAGGCAAAATATTTCAAAAAGGCTTTGTTTTGTTTAACAACTTCTCACTCCCTCTCATTGTGCTATCCTTCCACCCTCCCATCTTCATCAGCATCATTGATTCAATCCAGGAGTTACTTTAGAGTTACAGGCTGTATTGATTGATTTTGGTTGTAATGAGTCTTTTCAATGTAAGCAGCGGTGCATAAAAAATTAGTTTTAAACCTCCCCCTTATGGTGCATTGATTTACTGTGATTAAAAGTGGATATAAGGTTTTAGTGATTCGTTGCTTGGTGCACAGATATCACCACAGAAAACATTGGAAATAAGGTTTCCAAAAATGCTGATAGCACTTTAAGGTATAATGAGCAAAGGGTACGTGCTGTCCTCCAGGTTAACTGAGCTGGTGGTCAGAGGAAGACTCCTTCATCTCTGGGGAGGAAGGACAGGAATACCAAGGAGTTCCTGCCCTGCCGCCCTGCTGGAGAACACGCTCTCCAGGACATGAAGAACACATTTCTTTTAAGGTGGAATGGGTACCAAGTCCATCCTGTGGCTGTGTCTTGGCTGCCATTCAAGATACCTTCAGACCAAGGAAAGGACGCAAAATCACCAACTGCCAGTTCAGCCATCAGGACCGAGGCTACAGCCCTTGTGTGCATGCGGCAGACAGGCTCACCACCTCTGCAGCCCGATTCCGAGCAGAGATTTGAAGCCAACCCTCCCTTAGCCCCAGCAAATCCTTCAGTCATTTGGAGACACTGGGAAGGCGGCTGTCTTGGAGGCTTTTGCTACATGTAATGACTTACACGTGTAGACTCATTCCAAGAGGAAACAGATAGGGATTTGAGCCCAGGTGTCCCACGGGCACGGGCCTACCAATTGAGTGAGCTGCAGTGCAGCCAGACTAGGACTGCTGAGCCTCATGCTGTGCTATCAAGATGAAAGGCTGCAGGGGAAAGAAATCCGACAATTGTGGGATGTGAGGCTGCAGGGAATGTCCTGAGGGGGTTAATGCAGCAACCTTCACCCACGGGCTTCACCCAAAACATCCTGACAGTTCTTTCTACAGTATTCTGTCCAGCTCCCCCTGATTCTGCACCCTGGGAACTCTCAGTACTCTCCCCAGGATCTAAACCCTCTCCCTATGTACCACAGATGTCAAGCTCGGAGGAAGTCTCACTTACAATACTCACATTCCAAATTCAGCACAGATAGCCAAACAGCCACCAATACCCCATAGCATCAATGGAGCATCCCACCTGCTCTCACACCTGCCAGCAGTGGGAGAAGCACTTTCTTAGCAGGATTTTGGCTTCCACCTCCACGCCTCACCCAGCTGCTTTCAGAGCACTCCTATAGCGCAGACAGGCTACTGCTGCAGCTGAGTTTTGCATGGGGCATAATGGCCACGTGTACCTCCCCCTGCGCCTGCATCACCCAGTGCGGCTTGCACCTTAACCCTCCACCAACGTCACATCACTGACTTCATTGTTATCACTTCTGATTTACATCTGGACCACTGAGATCAGTCCCAGGGCTTCCCTACTCTGTGGATGCCCTGTTTCAGGAGCGTTTGACACTTTCTTTGAGAGAGAGAGAGGGAAAAAAATCTCGAAGTCTTATAAAACATGTTTTATGCTGAGCAGTGCTTACAGCTTCATGAATTGCAAAACCATTTTAAAATCTTGGTATTACAGGAAAATCTGTTCTGGTTCACTGCCTCTGTCACTAAAACTCATAGTATGCACCTTGCCAAACCAATTAAAGCCCACCATTAAGACTGGGATCCTGAATCATAATTTCTGAGCCAGTCCCCACTCCTCTAAACAAGTATTTCATCTTCCAATACAATTTAAGGAGTATGGAGGGAGAGTCAGAAGCAGGGGGAGCATGTTTATCAGAGAAAAGCCAGAAGAAACACAAGAAGCATATTCTTTATAACATACCTCTTCAGTTTCGCTTCCTCTCTTTTGCGTACGGAGTGGCAGGAATAGCAGCATCAAAAGCCTTGAGGGCAGAGAACTTTTGACCCATCCCTGACTTGTCATCATAAAGTCTTCTGGCCCCAAAGTCCCCATTATAGTTTGGACTTTGAAGAGCAATAAAGAATGTCAGGCTGACAAATATATGTTATCAGAAGAGATTTCTTCTTCAGTTTACAAGATGATTCCACAGTTTTATTGCACCTCTCTAGAGGTCCCAGACTATGCGCTGCTATTTTTCTGCTCCCACTCTGAGAGATGAACAAACAGCTTCATATTAGGTTTGTGCCCAGAGTAGCTGTCATTGCAGGATTAAAAATTTTAATGGATAAATCTTAAAAGGTCAATGACTGACAAACACAAAGCAGATAGCTAAGAAGGAAGGAAAAGATAGATGACAACACTGACTCAGGCTAATAGGGATACATACTTACTGGACATCAAACTCCAAATTCTGCCATTAACTGACTTCAAGGTGTGGAGCTGTACAACGATTGCTCCAAACACCATTCTGTACCATGACAAATGAACATCCCCACCAGCAAAAGGACATATATATATTTGCTATAATCACTCCAAATTTCAGATGCTTCTAAAAATCTGGAATTTTGCAGAAAAATCCTCACTATATTTCATAGTGAGAATTATCACATTATTATCACTCTTAGGCGTTTCTCAGTTGTTCTTAAAGGTCCCAACCGATAACCAGGACAACCCAATACCTACTAACTTTCAGTACCTTTCTCAAAGAACTGATGACTAGAAAACTGAAGGCGAGTGTTTAGAAAGAAAACAGAAGCACTTCTCTTTTACAGTACACCTTGGATTTCCCTTTCTTGGTACCCTAACCCTAGGCTGAGACAAATGATGTGAATGCTTCATTGACTGTCCATCCTACTGCCAATACTACAGGGAAGCAACAGGGGACAGCCAGTGAGACGCAGCTATGTCCAGTGGTTAGAGAACAGCAGAGACTTGTGAACATACTGCTGTGCAAGGAGAAAGCCTGGCCACACTGAAAGTAATAGAAGAATTCTCATCCCTGTCATTGGGACCAGGATTCCCTTCATAGTCTTCCTCCGCTCCCTTTACTTCCATAAAACGGGCATTTGAATGGAGATGCATTAATGTGTGATGAGAAGTTGGATTTAAGCTCCGTCCTGCTGAGTGGCCCCATTAGCTGCAACGGGGCTGCCCTGAAGTAATTCTCTGCTCTACTCAAATGTATGGGAAAGTGGCCTTAAAATGTATACAAAATGGCTGGAAAATGCTCACTACTTGTCCTTATTAGGGTGCTTTCAGCTGTCAACATATCAGGAGCTGTCTTTACAGACTCTGCAAATGGCGTGGCTTTGACTCACAAGAACAAGGTGTGCCCATGCCGGTGCCCTGACTCAAAGGCACCTACCTGCGCCAGACTGAAAAAACAGTCTCAGCTGGAGAGCGGGCAATGTCTGTCTACATCGTTATCAAGTAAATCATTAGCTTTGACCAGCTAGGGATCTGGATCATAAGTCTTTTCTTCTTCCCGTGCTTTTTCTGTGGTGTCACTATGCCCAGTTAAACAGCTGCTACGCTCTATTACAGATGTATTTAAGTGGCAGGTGAATGTGCCTTTATATAGACAGACAGGCCAGCAGACACAAAGACAGAGCAAGCACCATCCCTCCAATATTGTCTACTGTCACTTTTCTGAATGCAATTGCAATATAGTAATTACTTTATCAAAAGGACATCTACCGGCTTTGTACTAGAACATCCATATTTCTGCTTCACCACCTGTGCCTATCTATGTTCGTGAGTGCATTTGTATTTTATACGTTATATATTTGTATGATGAACTATGTTTCTTAAGTATATCTTTAATATATTATACTTCGTAAGTATGGTATGTACTATAAAAGCAGGTCTTGTAGAGATTAAAAAAAGCATTTGCGGGCCAGTCTGATGGATATTTAAGTAGCTAATAGCATTGCCTCTACTACCTGAAGCACCCCATGAAAGAACAGGTTTCAGAAAAACACATATTGCCAATAACTTGAAGGAAAGGGCTGGATTATGTGACCTGTTCGCCACATGAGCGCAGAGTCCATCGCTGTGCAATGGATGTGCTTGGTGAGCGGAGAGGTACAATTAGGTGAGTTAAGTACAATAACAATGAAATGCTGCATACTTTCCATTGCAATAAAAATGATAATGATTCTGCTGAAAAATATCATTACTTCACACTCATTTAATTCTGGAAATCTAAATTCACAAAGGAAACAAGAAGCCCTTTAATCTCCTGGTAGATAAATAGCCCCATTTTGTTTCTACTATGATTTTTTATCCTTTTCCAAGACATTTTATAAGACTTCAGAACATGAGAGCACAGTTTAATTAACATTATCACATTAAAAAGCACAGCCAAAATTTTCATGGAGTTTTAATTGAAATATAATACTGTCTCACTTAATTTTTTTTTTTTTTTTGCATCAAGCATAATGATGAAAAACACAGTCTGCACTGATTGCTGGATAGTATGCGGTATACTAGCAGAGGGCTTATCAAAAGTAGCCATTTGGAGAGCTTAGGATGTTCTTTCCTTGCAGAGATGCACGTAGTTGCTTTGTGAGCAGAAAGGCGTGCTTTCTATTTCCTTTGTTCCCACCTCCAAAATGATTGCTTTGTCTCCACAGGTGATGCCAATTACATGCAAACATTTTTTGGAGGGAGGTCTGTGCACCTGCTTCTCAACCGTGCAGAGGATAATAAGGCAGCTTTATACTCAGATAACATCTTCCATCAGAGGATAGCTGAGCTCATTGAAAATGTTACATTCCGTCCCTCAGCAGCCTTTTGGCAATAGGAATCAAACCTGGGACCTCTGACTAAAAAAATGCAAGTATTCACCTCTGGTCACAGCTGTAGCAATGTTCTCAGCATCTCATTACAACTGAGCCAACACTAGAAAGTCACCGGTACCACACAGAGCGAGGTATTTATCATGACCATGAACATGGGTAGGATGTTGTTTTGCCCACAGAAACTGGCAAGGAACACAGTGCCGTGGGCCACGCAGCGGGTCAGTGGCAGAGTCACTGGACCCAGACGTTCCCTTGGCTCTGCCAGCCCAGGAAATAATAGCTGACATTTTCATTTGCAAAGCCTTCTAAGGGAACAGGTAGGCTGCCTAGGGGTTTTGGACATCACTGTCTTATCTGGGTTAACAGGAGCTGCATGTCCATTTCCCTTAGGCAGTAAAAATGTGAGCTGTCCCTTTTGATTTTTGCTCAGTCCCAACCTGAGACGTAGAGACCTCATCCACGGACGGCGAAAGCCCTGTGTACAGAGCAAACATGCTGTTGGTGAAAGTGCAAGCCCTGTGTGTTTCAGCAGGATGAAGATTTCATATTAGTGATAGCTAGCTTTGGGAAATTGTTTTGTCCTCATTGCTAAAGTGACAAGATACAGGACAGCCCATGCTGCTGCGCTGCCCTAAGCCAGCCCTGCACAACAGCCTTGTTGTTTCTCATCTCCACGCATCCAGCGTGTGGATGCAGCCTTCCTCCACAACCAGTCATTACCATTGCTGCTTTTGACAGAATCAGAGCTCAGCCTAGCTCCGAAAAGTCTGCTCCGGCCAAACAAGGAGCTGCTGGGCTGATGCAGACAGTCACAGAGGATGTTCTTTCTCTCATTTTCCAGCAGGCCAGATGTGATGACTGTAATTGTTTCCTCCGGGCTTTGAATCGCCCATCTCTGCACAACACGCTGAGGTGTTCTGTTCCATGAATGCATTACTTTTTTTAAAGAGTTTATTTTCCAGCTGATGACTGGTAACTTCAGTTCACTATTTACTCTTAGGGAAGCAAAGGCCAAAATTGAGTGTTTCACTTACTTGGTCGCTAGCTGGCAAAATTACTACATTTGATTTCCCTGAGGCTGTCGACATCATTTTGAAGTTGCAGTAGGAAGTCTGCCAGTCAGAACATTTCCGCTGCAATGTGTTGTCATCAGAATATGCTGTGCTGCTGTAGTCAACTTCCCCTGTAGGATTATATTGGTTTTGAGGATGGGTTTTGATGGGAAATTTTCTGGAGCTTGACATTTCACACCAAAGAGGGAGGAAGTGCTAGAAAGAGAGAGAGAGAGCAGAAAGAAAAATTTGCAAAATTGTGTGTCAAGAAAATATTCTGGATTTGTTCTTCACTGGAAAGAAAAGAAAATTTGAAACCCCAAAGGTCTTTGTGAAACAAAATCAGGGTTAATTGCTTTTTTCTGGACAGGAGTGCTAGAACCTGAATAGCCAATCTGAGTCCACTGAAGGCAGTTTCCAGTCTGACTTTTTAGACCATTCTTGCCCTAGACACAGCTTTCTTTTTCCAGCCATCTATAGCAGAAATCATACAGCAAGTAAAATTTTCTATACTGGATCAATACATTGGCTTATGTGCATCGATCTGAATAAATAAACTACCTTCCCAGGAGCATCATGACTTTGATTAGGATCCAATTGTAAGACTTTCGTTCTCTCTCTCTCTCTCTCTCTCTCTCTCAACTCCATATTCTTTTGTGTGTCTGAGTGGCCATACAATTCCTAGAGAACTGAGGACTTTAAAGAAGCAGGTTAGGGGAGGCTTACGCTGCTCTCTAGATTTGTAAGCGGGCAGGGTGACCTTAAGTAAACGTCTGGTTGGCAAAGGGATATTATGTGTTCCCTGCCTTGGTATAGACAAAACATCTTTAATGAATTGCTTGGGAACATTTTCCACCATACATTAGGAATGATACCCAAATAACTGTGGTTGTGAATTTATATTCTTTCTCAAAACTCTTGAGTTCTTGGCAAACACAACAAAGGACAGATCTGAAAACCAAACTTCAATTCTCCTTTTTGTTTCCCCCATCCTAAATCAATAGATATATAAAAGTTAGAGATGAAAACAAATCATGATCATGCTGCAGCTTTCAGGGGAAAATACTGTCTACAAGAAAACAAATCAATAAAACTTCGTATTCTTGGACATGGTCTTCTGTTTTGGTCAATAAATGCACTGTGTTATGCAGTATATCACTGAAGCCTGCAGCAGTTTGCCAATGACTGAGCACATATATTTGGGGTGGGGGATGAAATGGCAACTCCAGTTGTTAAGCAACTGTATTTCTCAAATGTAATGTGGTTTGCTTTTGAGAATTATTTGCCCTGCCAACAGGTGGGGGCAGACAAAGCTGAGTGACAGCATAGTCTTCTGGTGCTTTCTTCATGTCATTTGCACCTCTAAAATAGAAAGTACTTCCTCAGTATTTTCTGCATTGTTTCAATTGGGAAGGTTCATTGATTTTAACAGGCAAACTGACAAAAAAAGCAGGTTTGAAGGACGAAATGTAGGCAGATGGATTAGATTGAATCATCTCTTTAATGTTCAAACAGGGCCGCCTCAGTAGAGAAAAGCAAATTTTTGTAAATACCCAGCAAAACCTCACCTCAGAATTTAGATCAAGAACCAAAGAAGCTGCTTTATTCTCTGCAAGAAGGAGGCAGAATGTAATTATGCTGGTTAGAATTCAGGCATGATTTGGATGGAATTTTCTCAATGAATAACAATAGGAAATAATGCAGGCAGGGCTGCAGAAAGTGGAAGTGGTTTAAAAAGTTGCTGTGCAACAATGTTGGATATGCAGAAGCCAGTCTGTTGCTCAGCTTTCAAATTCGTATTAAAAGAAGAAAAGCTTTGCACCTCACCCCTGTCCTTTTACAAGGTTCACTTGCAGTGCTATGTACAGAGCAGTGGAACAAGTGACGGGGGGTCCAGAGAAGGACGCTGGTCCTGTTTCATTAAAGAAAGGACAGGTCAGGTCACTCATTAAACCAAAACCAATATGCTGTATTCTGAGAGTATGGGCGGTGACAGGCAGTCAAGTCAGCATGGTTTAATGAGCAATGGGTTAAATCAATGGATTTTACTTTGGAGCTGCAATGACTAGAGTACAAATGCAATCACTCACCGTGGTCTGGTGGAGAAGTGGTAACTCATCAAGCTACAGTAACTGAATTGGATTTGATCAACTATTGCTATTGCCAACATGACCACTGTTTACAGGGATTTGGAGCACAAGCAAAGAGCTACTGAGCAAATGAATAGCCACAAACTGCCCCAGCTTGTAATGGCAAGAAGAAGGTGCTGCAAATGCTGCATCTCTTTGTTGGATGATTCTCCTAAAACTGCTGCCCTCATGAAATCTGTCATGACTTCTCCCAATAAAGATCTTAATTTTGCTGGATGGGCCTCCTCCGAACAGCACAAAGTAACCATCTGTCACAACAAAGCGTCATAAGGCAAATGAATCCTCCTTGGCTGCCACAAACAACACGCAGAGATTTCTGGTCTATTGATTTTCTTTCTGTCTTTCCAAGTAGAATATTAATACGTGTCTCTGAAGGGTGAAGTCAGAGATTATCTCGGAGTTAATAAAGGAAGGTGTCTCGCTTTGACACAATATATCCAGCTGCCGTTGTAACCTGTATTGTTCCTGAATGTTGGTTAACCTGAACAATAAGCAATTCCATGGGAGAGGTTGAATGACAGGAGATTATTCCTCCACCCCAAATTTCTCTACCATTGCTGTGGTGGAGGTTTGCTTTATGGACCTAAGATAGCTGGGCACCTTAATGGTATGCCACAGAGGGTGGTGAGGAGACCCCCTGACGTTGCCAGCTCAGCTGGTGTCGGTACCGCATCAACATGATGCTAAGACTGGCCATAACCCCAAACCTGAGCAATCAGGGGGGGTTCAGGCGCGAGCTGGGTGCCCACGCAGCACAGCACACGTGTCAGCACCGGTGAGCGGCTCGCGGATCCCTGCAGAACCAGCACTACTGCATTGCCGGGATGTGGGGCGTGTGACGCTGAAATAACGGACTGGTTACAGAATTACTGGGATTGGCTCAGTGTCCTGCGTGCTTCGCATTCACTCCCTTACTTACGTCAACGGACTTCATGTTTCAGTGCCTCACCTGGAAATGGTCAGTGATACATGCTCCCTTTCTCTGCTTTCCTGTAGATGTTTGAAGCCCGTCTCGAGGCCAGGCGCTGTCTCTTGCTGTGGCTCAGATGAGTCCCATCTCACCTTTCTCTTTCGAGATCCCTCCCTCCTTCTCTTTCCGCTGAACATGGTGAGCACCCAGCAATGACTATGCTTTTAACTTAGGTAAGAGTGAAGCTTATACAAGCCAGCTCAGGACCTTCATGCATATGAAGTTCATGGCTCCAAAGGGCTTTTGCTGACACAAACACAAATAAAAGCCACAGTTCCCGCTTGTCAGCTGCACTAAGTATTTTGACCTATTCTGCCTGCAAACCATCTGCCAGTTAAGTGTACTATTTGGGGCACGTTATAAATCCTATTGTTTTGTGTTGTTCCCCAGCCAGACAGTCCGATTAAGAGAGGCAGAAGAGAGAGCAAGGAATGCAGGATGCCTGGGCAAACTTGACCTGGCACAGAATGATTCCACTCTTTTTTTCATTGATTTGTCACACAACCTTGGGTAAACAGCTTGATCTTTCCCCATCTCTATGCACCTTTCTTTACAGGTCTGTGCCTTGTGTCCCAGCAGTTAGTGCCAAGCAAGCACTCATTGTGTGTGCCTAGGAGATCCTCAAATGAAACACACAGGAGAAACACAACCCTTCGTTACTGTTACTGCCCCCTCAGCCATATTGATTATGCTCACTGCTTGTTCCTAGAGTTGTTAATAATTATTATGATCTGCAAATTTGCAGCTGATCACTCAAACTGGTCAAATAACATTAGTCAGGTAAATGCTTTAGATTTATTTTACAGCACATTTTAAAATGTTTATTTGATTAATATGTTTCCCTAATATTTTCAAAGCTTAATTTTTTTCAAATTAATGAGAACTGATATGAATCACATCACACAGTGCTGTAACCACAGTGATAGATGTGTTTGTTGAAGGCACAACACCTTCATGTACCTTTAAAAATTCAGGAGTCTATGCAGCAACAGTTGAATTACCTTCTGGGATAGTCAATGCTGAAAGACAAGGCTGGATGTCTGAATCCACTGACAGAGACAAGGAATATCAGCTTCCAAGGATGACCCAAGGCACAGCAGCATCTATCTAAGTATCATTTACCCTTTATTAATTGGGAAGCAAAAGTAGGCAGCTGGCAACCTCCTTCCAGTGCTGCCTTCAAGTGAGTACAGACCGTGCACTGGCAGTAATTAAATCATTATTCACCCACTCTTTTAGCAGGTGTAGCACTCCTTGGGTGGGTTTTCATTCTCCTTGAAAAACATTGGTAGAAAATTACAAGTGAAGTCCAAGCAAAACATTCAGAAAATAATCAGAATTAATCTCCTCTCATTTTAGATGTCTAACAGGGACATGTCTATGTATCTGCTAGTTACTCCAGGCTTCCTCTGAAGTCAGTGGTATCTTCAAAAGGAAATTATTTTGACCCAACTGAGGTGGCTGCCTATGGGAACAACTCCCCATTGCAGAAGCCTATTTCTTCCCACTGACTCTACAATGAGTTTATGGTGATTAGCTCATGTTTACACACCTAAAAAATAAACATATAACTTAAGGCAGAGGAATCCCCCCTCAAAGGGACACATTTTTATATATATGGGCAGATAAAGTTGTGCATCTTACAGTACAGGAACACACAGTGCGTTAGCTGATGGGAGACATGGCAAGAAGGGAATGTGACAGTCGTTACGTTCTTAGATAAACCCACCTACTAAACCATGCACATACCTACTGCTCTGAGGCTTTCCAGTGTCATTACTTCCCTCCTATAATGAAGAGTCACCAGAACAATATAAACTATAATTGTCCTTCTCCCTGGAGTTGAGCTACTACTGTTAACCCGTCCATACCTCCAAACTCCAGGTGTGTGCATGAGAGGGTGGGAAAAGTGGGCAGCTGGTTGCTCCGAGCAGACTGCTAATACACTTGCTGATCTTGGTGGTGGATGTGCCCTGAGCAGCCGTGAATGACTTTGAACACTGAAGCAGCGTGTCCCATTGAATGGCTACAGTGATTTATGTGCTGAAGAGCAAGGGAGGTGAGATGGATCGCCATGTGATAAATCAATTTGGAGCTTTTCATCATACCATCGGTGGTGAGAGCACAGCAATGGTGATTTGTAGCAACATTAGCCTGCCATGGTTCATCTGCAATGCCTGGCCCTTCTGTTGCCCTCCAAACACTGGCGCAAAGTGTGGGCGCAAAGTGTGGGCAGCGTTCGACTGCTGGCATTAGGACACCCAAAACTCTCATCTTGCTTTGTTTTCCTAGGGCCTGTTCTGCTTCCTTATTCCACCTCTCCTATGTACACTTCATTGTCAAGCATGAGGATCAGGAACGGCCAAACAAACTTCCCTTTCTTGAACTCCATGAGGTGCCTCTATGCTCATTTCTCCAGCCTGTCGTGGTCCCTCTGAATGGCAGCACAACCTCCTGGTGTATCAACCGCTCCTCCCAGTTTCGTATCATTTGTTTCCAGATACCCAAACACTTTTAAAGAGCTGCCCATACACTTTAAGAAGGTAATAAGTGTGAGGAGAAATGAGTTAATTTGAATAAAAACCACTCAACAGTAATTTCAGAACTGGGAATATAGTATCGACCACTGACGGATGCCTTATCATCCAGGCCGTACTGCTTCTCCTGGCCAAAAAATGGATGTGGAGTTATACCAAGGCTATTATTAGCATACCAGTTACTACAGTACAGTCAGAAGCTCCAGCGGTGTATTCACGTGCAGTTGTGCTTGGCATTGCACATGCACATAACAGAGAAACCACCTTTATGCCAGGGAGCTCCTATCTAGACCTGCGAGGACACAGCAGGGAGTGGAGCCAGCAAACTTCTGTCTGTAATACTTTATGGAGGAGGGATTAAGAGTGAAATACAGGCTCTGCTGCCCCCTAAAATCAGGGGTGATGCCCCCACCCTACGTGTGCAACCACGCATGTACCAAGCCAGCTCTTGGTTTTGCTCAGATTGCGTTCTGTGTACAGATGGAGGGTGTGGAAGAGTCTTTCCCAGAACAGGTTTGTGTGTTTGAGCATACTCACAGCCAGAAAACATTTCTTACTGCTGAAATGAAACAATGCTTTTGGCAGTGCAGACTAGCGTCTTGAATAGAAAACCTTCCATGGAAAGCTGTGGTTTCAGTGAAAAGCATGTATTAATGCATTTTTAAAATTTTCTGTTATGGGAATATATAATTTCTAAGGAAACAGAGAATCTGTTATTATCTATAATAATCACAGAGATAATGCTAGACACAAGATATGTATTTTCAGTATAATTTTGAAATTATGAGATGAAATTACTATTTCCATTTTGAATTGATTTTCTAAATTATCTCTCTCTTCTTAACTAAATAAAATTTTAAAAAAACAAATTACATGGCTTATGAAAATAATGATAGCAAATTAGCTCTCATGAAGTTTCCGCTCAAGTTAGTTTCTCTCTTGCTTTCTGGAACAAAAAAAAATGCAAAATGACATTTTAAGTCTCAACTAAATGAAAATTGGCACTTTGTTTTGAAATATTGATTGACATATTTCCACCAAGCCCTAAATTATACTGTGGTTTTCATTGCTCACTCTCAAAGGAGACTAAGCAGCACTAAACCATGTACATGCACAAGAAAACAAAGTACAAAAGCGTTACATGAATTGCTGAAGTTGCAGAGCACTTCCACAAGGCTGACAGAAATCATGCCTTTGAACTCCCCATCCCAGACTTTCCCCACTGGACCACAACTCTCCTGTACAGTGTACTTAAAAACACATCATGTACCGTATTGGATTTTATTAACCTGTTAGAGAGTCCTTCCACGTCTCCCTTCTGCCTGTTCTGTAGTCTGCAGCAGTGGCATTCACACCTACTGTTTTTTCTCCTGTTTGGCCTGTTTATTGTCTGGTGTAAAGTATACCAGAAAAGCATTGTAAAGCAAGACGGTAAGTGGCAGGCCACTATTTTATACACTGTTTGCAGGAGAGACAGAGCTTTTTTTTAATAGAAAAATAAATCCTCTTTAGACAGCCAGTAGCCACTTGGGTGAGTCTTTCTTATGAATACTGTAAGGATGAATACCCAAGGATTTCTAGTTTAAAAGTGGTATCTCTAGACACACTGACTACTTTCTAATACACATCCAGATGGCCTATCCATAGACAATTAACTGACATAGCAAACGGAGGACAAGAACAAACAGTTTTACTTTCCCGGGAGTTGGTCACAGTCTTGGTGGTTACAACAGCTGGAGGGCCCTGCCTGTGGCTAGGATATCTTCAGACCCTTCCTTGCACCTAGAAAATAGGCTGATGGTGCTCTTTGCTCTCACGCTAAATTAACTGCTTGACCTCGTCTTTCTGGGGGCTGGGGGTCTTGCACATGTAGAGTTAATGAAAAAAGAAGAGGATGAGGGAAAGGGGATTGTGAAATTCCATAAACTGTCATGAAAAAAAAAATTTGCAACATTTGCACAATTTCACAAATATTTTCCATTTTGTGTCTCTCCTTTTTAATTGCTAATTGTTTTCCTTTTCACCTTTTTCCCATTCAAAATGGACAGAAAGTGACAGAGAGAGGATGCAGAGGAGTGAAAATGGAAAGAAAAATAAAACCTTGAACTTGTTTTCCCCTCCACCCCAGGTTTTTTTCATGTGGTGGTTTTTTTTTAAGAAAAAGTAACATTGTACCAAAAAAAAAATGTTAGGAAAAAAGCATTGTGTCAAACTTCAAAAGAAATTTATAATACTGTGTTATTTTGGAAGACGATTTGAATACCAGTGGGCTCACTCGACTTCAAGTACCTGTATGTACACTGGCAGCACAAGGGCTGGGATCAAATAATTGAGGTTGTTCACAAAAAGAAATAATGCCATCAGCTGTATCCCACCCAGAATTTTTGGTCTAATTACTTCCCTGGGGTGCCCTTACAGACAATACTTTCCCATTTGCAACTCTCTTTGACCCTCTTTGATTTCCTGTTTGCTCAGTTCAATTTTACTCTCTAACCACTTCTGAGTTCACTGTAAGTTGTGGTTACTCATAAAATGTCACTCAAGCAATCTTGGGTAGAAAGGTTAATGCAGATAAGGTTCTCACTGTTCCTATACACTCTCTCCTTCACCAGCAGACAGAGATTTCCTCTCCCTCTGGAGCACTTCTCTGCAAAATAATTACCTCATGCAGATGAAACATGCTGAGGCTGAGTTATTCCTCAGTTTCATCAGTGGATGACAGAGGAATCGCTGATGCTCCAGCGTTTCATGCCAAGATCTGAACTGACAGGAGCTCCCCGCTGCTCCCCAGTGACACTGCTGGATGCAGTGTGCACGCTCCGCGTCTCATGTTCAGATACTCTGAAAGTGTACTGATGGTGCGTGGGACATGGGTTTCACAGTCTTGCGTTTTGCCGTTCACACCAGTGCAAGTGGGAAGGCTCTCTCATCTGGCCAGGTCCCGTCCCCATTTTGCATCTGGTATGGAGGAGCTGAAAGCCTTGCAGTTCAGAGCGATGAGGAGCAGAGCCTCCATGCGTAAGGCAGTTTTCTGCCTCACCACCCACCTTGCAGCCCTGGCACTGGAACAGCCTTGCCAAACTTTGGAGGACCCTCATGAATTTACTTTTCTGAGTTCAAACATTTTGAGTTTGATGCACATCATCACAAAGCATATGACAGGGGCGCGAGTGAATGCAAGCAGCTGTTCTTTTCCTTTCCTGAAATCTTACAGGTTTCATCCCTGTTACCCAGAGCTCCACCCATGGGCTGGGATTTTGTAGAAAGCAGCTCCCTAGACAGTTGGTAAGAGGTACAGAGATTGTGCAGACTGATACTAAGATAGGACAAAGGTTGGATGAGTGTTTCCACGCAGCAGGCTGGGAAGGGAGCATTGGCTCCACAGTCCCCTCCCAGGCACTGAAACGAGATGGCTGCAGCAGTGCAAGTGGTGGGGAGAGGGCATTGCTTTCCCACTGTGCACCCCAGGGTGTGAGCTGCACAGGGCCATGTTGGCAAGGGCACTGCTGCCCCTCCACTGGCACATGCCCTCAGCGCCTCTCTCCTGAGCTCTAATGGAGGCCCTAAAGCTCACCCCCTGATTTCGTTCATGTCACAGTCTCAAGTGAAGGCCACCTGGCACATCAAAATTGCTTCAGAGGTCGCACGCTCCTTCCTCCTTGCTGGAGTAAGTTTTTCCTTTCTGTCTTCTTTCCTTCCCAGTTGGCTTTAAATAAAAGCCATCTGGGACAATAAAGCCATGCAGCTATAGCATTAGCACCCAGTTTGCAAAGTGTAGGAAAAACATTCAACATATCCAGATGCCCAAACTCTGTTACTAAGAGGACATGTTCTACTTTTTCTCCAGTCTTACTCATTGGAAGGAAGCAAGCCTGGATGGAGAAAATCTGCTGTTTATTCAGGAAATAGTAATAATCTACATTGTCTCTAAACCAAGGCTTTCTCCCTAAAGGATTCCAAAGTACCTAGCTAACTATAGAGCATATACTTTGTTTATCTGCCTAGTATAGGGCCATCATGGCACACTAATGTGTTCGCATACCCGAAGTACAGTAGTTTTGCACTTGAAAATGCCAGTGAAAAACCTGCATATAAATCTGTGAACTAAATATATAAATTTTCAGTCATGAAAAGCACATTCCGTAATTCCTATATAAAAAGCAGTGCATTGTAACAGTTTTATTATAATGGTAACTTGAGGATGCTTCTTGTTTATGGGATGCAATAACCATATCATAGACAAAATAAATTCTAAAAGGCGGTGTTGGAATATTCAGCACCGAAGTTTATTAGCTGAGGATAGAGTTATTACCAAGTCAGATGGAAACACCCCCATCTTGTGGTTGTTATTATTACGATGACGGTTTTAAATAAATATTAAAATAGTAAAGGAAAAATATTCAGGAAAACCTTTGAAAATACAGGTGCAGAAAGGTGCATTAAGAAAGACACTATATTGGTCCTTCCTTTTCTTTTGCTAACAACTATTCCTGTTTCATTCATGCTGTAAATTAATCTGCATTCCACACGTTCTCCTCTCCTTCATTCTTTGTTTCCTTCCTCCTAAGGAACAAATTCATGTCTGTAAGATAACAGTCCCTCTTAGTGGACTGTGTTGCTCCTCAGAAACTGAAAGGGGTGTGCGACTGTCTCCCAGCACAAACATCCATGTAACACTGACAGCAGTTCTGTCTGAAGTAGCTAATAACTTGCCGATTGTAAAACTATGTGTTAGAGAGACATTTGGGTCGTTATTAGAAAGAGATCTTTCCCTTTGACTTTGCATACCAATCTCTCTCTCACAATCTCCATAAACATGAGAGTTTGTATGATATAGCACAGCCTCACGTTTATTTATCAGCAGTTGAAATGGGGCAGTATATAGCAGTACAACATACTAACATTTCTCAGAATATCAGCTATGTATCTACAGAGGCTGCAAGACAGAAATATTTCAGACCAGCAGTTAAATATGAAACTGCAAAAGGGCCCTGAACTAATTTAAGCGTTCAGCTCAGAACATGGTGGAGTAATATGGCTTTTCAGAGAGGGGTCATTCCATGGTGTCTGGCAAGCGGGGCCTCTGGGGTGTTTCAGGCTTGGCTCACTACAATCTGGAGCCATGTAGAAAATATTCAGTCATTTATTTTTATTGCAGAATAATGCTGCAGTTCTGCTTTGACTCAGGCCAGGCTGGCTGCATAATGCAGACACTCTAAGATATTTTCCCCTCAGCTCATTCCCCAGGTTCTTGCTTTGACTTATTAAGCACAATAATCTGATCCTGGTTTTTACTGAGCTACCTCAGAATTTGTCAACTGTGTTCAGTTCAGAAATTTTACAGAGGAAGGAGACTGGTACAGACACTTTGTTCAAGTCCTGCTTCATACGATTGAGAGAGTTTCACAAGCGCTTTCTCCAACAAGCCAAACAATTCACATACAACTCCAAGTGAGATGGTCCAACCCCCACAGCTAAAAATGAAAGCTGTAATTTCAGGGTTTTAACCCATTTATAACCAGTAACTCCATTTGCTAGTTCCGTTCTCTCTTCTAAATTGAACACGCTGAATTTGCTTTGCCTTTTATACCATCTTTCCCCATAATAATGGCATTCAGAAATTCTGCATCTTATTCTCATATTCTGAGTTTTAGAGGTGGTACATTTTACTTTGAAGAGTCACACTAATACAACATAATAAAGCACAACTTGATTAAGTCTCTGACAGCAAACACTGTTGGAGATAAGACTGGGGAATGTGGTTTGATTGCTCTGAATTCTTATACTCTCATGGCAATATTATTTTATTAAAATGAAAGAGCACTGATCTTACTGAAACAAGCTGCTTCGATAATGCTTCATTCAAATCTTCCATATGCCTGTATTCCTATGATACATCATTTCCCTATCACTGAATGCTAAGACTTTAGTAGGATGCGGCCTCTGTGCTGATGCACGCAAAGTCAGCTACTCACTCACCAAGTCAGCCCTGCTACTTCCCACAAAGCCCAGAGATTGCTAAGAAGCCTCCCCTTCAGATATTTATCAGGGCTTTCTGCTTTTACCTCCAAAAGATCAAAGCCTGAGCCTGAATTGCAGCTGGCAAGGGCACAAAGTGTGGAGAAAAGGAAGAGCTCCTTCCACTTTGAGGACTGCCAGTCAGGGAGATTTATCTTCCACCTGATAAGTCCCTATCAGTCTGTCATCTCAGATCGATTCACGGCTTCATCAAACATCACAGCTCATCATTAAGCAAGGTTATAAAATCAGGTAGATGAATGGCACTGAGGCCATAGTCTGCCAGGCAATGCGGCTCCAGTTTTCTCGAAATGCCTTGGCTTCCTTTCTCCCTTTTCCCTGCTTAAATATTTCTGAAAGATGTTTGTATGGCTCTTAAGCAGTGATGGCTGTGAGCTAAGGAGCCTCTGTCCCCTACGGTGATATTGGCAAGAAACTAATTTAATCAGGTGGATATACAGAGTACAACATGGTTGCTTTGAAAGACTGAGTCTGAAAGTTTAGGAAATTGGCTGTGATTCCTCTGGAGAGTGAGTGATTTCAGTTTCTAAAAATCTGGACAGTTTGATTTGCTTGCCCTTTCACATCTCCTCTCCCGCTGAAAAGCTGTGGGAGTGGGATACCTGTTTCCCTGTTCAGGCCTTTCAAAATATCTGTCCCTCCTTGGTTGCCAGCACAGTGAGTCATGACAGAGATGACAAAGGTCTTTCAGTTCCAGCAGCCCATTGGAAATCCTTGGAGTAAGTCATGCTGGGCAGTTCCATGTGAATGTAAACTTTTTTGCCACTATTTTCCTACCTGAGCAATGAGGCTGATAGTACTTTACCTCCTAGTGTTGAAGTGAGGATTAATTAGTATTTGTAACATGTCTGAAGACAAAACAGGTTCAGATATTCTGGCTACCTGGGCACAAGATCAACTTGCATTTTACTTTATACTCTTTACTATCCAACTCCAGAAGTTGGTCTTAGAGCCACATAACACAAAACTCACCACATACGGCCAATCTAAACAAGCTGGAGAATTCTGAGGATATCCCATGAACTTGGAGTACCTGAGAGGAGTTGCCAGAAATTATTTATGATGGTTATACTTTGATTCATTTCACACATTTTTTTTAATGCAGGCCTACAATGAGTGGGGAAAAAAAATCACAAACTGGAAAGTCCTGCTATGCCCCTCTCTGCACACCCTTGAAGGACCCTGCAGAGAAATTCTCTTTGCATGCCCTTCTGACTCTGCCAGGCTGTTTTCCCTGGGTTTCAAGGCTTTTCAGCAAAAACAGCAAAAAAAGCCTGAGTTTCTGCTCCTTCCAAGAGCAGTTTCTTGTTCAGGCTAACCCTGTGAGACTGAAAAGGGTGATCATGACATCTCACAAGTTTTTTAATCCTGTGGTGGTCAAGTTAATGAAAAGAGCTGAGGCAGAAAAAGGGATGGAACAGAATGATCCCCAGGCTCCAGCGGCTGAGGGACCAGAGCAAAACAATGACACATAAAGTAGATATAGTACATAAAAATAACACATTTGCTATGTTAAAACTACATATTTAAGCATACCTATTGCTCCAGCAGGTATAGACCTGGCTTCATCAAGATGTAGAAGCAATAAATAAACTAGCAATTTCTACAACTGAACAATCTTTAGCTTCTTTGCCTAGCCACACAAATGAGATAATTTCATTGACCTGACAGTTTTTTTGGGAGGACAAGAGGGGGTTGCAGGCAAAATAAGGATGATTCAGAAATTTTGAGACCTTGAGAAATCAGTCCCATGTTAGCATTGAACAGCAGCAAGGAAAGGAATTTGTACAAGGTGGATGACGGGTCACTGACTTTCACTTCAAAGATTTTAGAAGCAGCAACAACGATAAAAAATAGCCTGAGGTTCTGATCTTTCTGAAACAGAGAATTTGGTTCTGGCTCACGCTGAGCTGAGATTTCATTTTGTCATACAACTGTGATTTAATAAAACATTGGCTTGAGCACAGATCTAGGACTTACTTGACCTATTAGCAGAGAGTTTTGTGTGTAAGCACGAAGTGCTGAGCAGGACAGCGGAGCACCACCCTCCCTTTCCTGCATTACCTAGGCTGTGCTTGGCTAGTCACCAATTTAGCAGTAGGAATTGGGCTCGTGGCTCAACACTCCCAGCTGTATTCTTCATGTGTCTCTACCCTAGACTTTGCTCCATCCTGAGAGTCAGCAACAGGAGCAAGAGACTAATACCAATGTTTCTCTTGGCTTGCAAATGCATGAAACAAAGCTGCCCTGCTCAAAGAGGCAGAAGGCTGAGAGAGGAGCTTCACCCCAGTGCTGACAAGTAGCCATGTGTACACGACACTGGAAGCTGACATAAAGTGTGTCATCTCCTGGGTGGGAAAATATATCTGTTCTTATTTCTCAGTCAGTGGATCTAATGAAGTTGTTGCTGTTATTTATCTCGTAAACATCTTCTTGAATCTACCACTGTCAGCTACCATTATTTTCTTGTAAGTCTCCTGATAATGATATATATCATCATTCCCCAGTTCCTCATGTCTCTGTGTACATAGAAGTCTCAGCTTCCCTTTATAAAAGATAAGCTTCTCACAGCCCACCCAGATCAGCAAAATAATTTACACAGCTGACCAGACACTAGAAGGAAGGTGAAGAAGAAAAATGCCAAACTACCACTGAAAAATCAAATAAAAGGAAAATTAAACTCATGATTTGTTAAAGCTAATTTTAGGATTTTTGAGTCATGAATTTTGGATGCATTCAGCTGGTAGAGCTGCAGGTCCAGCTTATTACATCTCTTACCAGTAAGGGGTGGGGAAGCCACAGCAGCACTGGGCTGAAGGCGTTTCTCTCGTGCTACTGCACTAAGCTGGGCTGGCTTCAGACAGGGTGACCGTACTGCTCCGTGCTGTTGGGGTGGTTGAATCAGCAGTGCAAAATAACAGCATTGGCAGAGCGGTCTGGTTAACAGCTCATGAGTGCTGTTTTCTCAGTGCTTTTTGGACATTACACCTTGCTGATGAACAAACTATCTTGAGTTTTAAACACCGTTTTGCTCAAGTTGGAGGGGTTTATTGTGTAGACCAGTCCAAAACTAGAGCTATTAGTTAAATAAAGCCAGCAGGGAATGCAACAGTGATGCCAATGCTCTTCCTAATCCCCAGGGATATCATTTGAAGAATACCACCTAGAGCAGTGGCAGAAGGTCTGAATAATCAGAAGCAACCGCTCACCTAGCATTTAATCACCTAAAATTATCTTGGAGATGACCATAGTCAAGCACCAGAAAGTTTCTCTACTAATTCTTGGAAGAGCCAGGATGAAAGACAGCAGAAAGGAATTTATCACCCTGTGAGCCCAGAAGTATGTTATGAATGAATGGCAGGCTGTCCAGAGCTCAACCACACATCTCCAGCAAAGAGGAAGAAACAGAGCAGGAAGCTTTTGTTAATCTATGTATTAGCTACTGAGCCACATGCTTCAGCCAATGTGGCACAAGCACTTGGCTGGCTATCAAATAAATTCAACGTTTAGAAAGGATTTTTTTCCGATGGATGCATTCCTGAAAACGGATGGCCATAAAAGAGAAAAATAGACTGGCTATGCCCCGGTAGCAACAACCTGTGAAGTCATTATCATCAGCTCCCCCTCGTGAATTAGGATTCTGTGTCTGTGCAATGCACTTTCTGCAGTAATTTATCAGCATGTAGATTTATGAACTCCACAAAAGCTGTCCTGGTCATTGTTTTCTCCTCCAGTTTACTAGAAATACCTCTATTTAGATTTTGTCAAGATTACTGCTCCTCTGTGTCATTGCTAGGTGGGAAAAGTGGTCTGGCCTCCCAGCAGTGCAACTGAATACTGATTGCAAGAGGATGAAATCCAAGCAGACAGTGGCTTTCAGAGAGTCTTGCTGCTTGCCTTGTCTTGAAGGTGCCCTGAAGATCCATTCCCATCATTGTTCTAATTTCCAAGATAGGGAAGTTCTTGTAGGCTACACACCTTCTCACACGGTTCACCCTCGGATTGCCTAGTATTTCCACAGCTCCTTTTCTAAATGCCCCAAATGGTTTAAGCTTGGAGTGTTGTCACCACTGAACCACAAACTTCCCAATCGATGCATTCCTGGATGAATAATGGTTCCTTCTGAAACACGTGGTCATTTCATTTTTACATCTGGACAGAGATGGGGTCTTTTGAATTCCTGAGAATAGTGGGTAACATCAGTCTAACAAAGCCAGACTGTCTGCATCAGGCTCTCCACTGACACACATCCACAGGCTGGCTCAGCCCTGAGTTACATCAGCAGAGTCTGGCCTGATGTTTACTCTCAAATTGGTTTTATCTTTATTTGACCAGCTCTATTGACAACACTGGTTCCAGCAAGGAAGTAAATGGTGCGAATCAGGACAGAAGCAACAGGGAAGATAAGGGTGATGAAAAACAATGTTTATGAAACAGAAATGAAGAAAAACAGGGAAAGGAACATTATTTTGAAACTCCAGCAAGAATGTACTACAGAAAGCCATTTTTTTGCCTGAATATTGAAGGGAAGGAGGTGATATAACTGGAAATAATCCAGCTCTCCCTGACAGCATGAATAAAAATCCCATATGTACAATGTGTGCTTTCCACAGATGGCAGCATGTGGAAAGATCAGAGAGTTAATGAACAAAAATATCACCGTAAAATAACCTGATGCTGTGTGTACTTCCCAGCTCCACGTATGTCTCAGCTCTTTTTTGCTCATGTGCGCATGTTTTCACTACTGAACTCTAATGCAGAGCATGGTGTGAGCCTAGTGTACCTGTTACAGGCTTCTTGTCCCCTCTGTGGGTCTACACTCTCTCTCAAGTTTGGGTTCAACTCTGCTTTGAAGTTCAGACTGCACATCATCATAAGACAGACTCCCAGGTATGTATGAATTGGCTTAGCACAAGCTCCAAAGACATTTTACATGGAAGGGGGGGAACGTGGCTGGTATCTTCCCATGAACACACGCTGTCATTGCTGCGACTGGAGTGGTTTCAGTCTGGGTGAAGCCCACAGCCTGTTCCACCAACAGATACCCTGAACAGTTCAGCTGTGAATAGCCTGACCTAACCAAGCTGGCTAAAATGAAGGCGTTTATAAGCGAGCTAGTGTCCCTAGCTTCCCCCTGTAGTCAGTAGAGGGACCAGGACATATCCAGCAGGACATTCATCTCATCCCATGACAGGTATCTAAGGTGGGTCAGATGAATTACCCCTGGAGGTGCCTGTTTCTCCCCGCTGGCAGTAATGCAGAGGTGTCCAGCTCAGAATCAGGCTAATAGCTCTTTGTCATCTACAATTTCATTAGAAAAATCTCATCCTTTGAGTCCAAGGTGCAGCTAATAGCTGGCAAGGGGGAGGGTAAATGACTAGAGAGGCTGACTAAGCCTGTTCTTTACTCTCATTGCCGACAAAGCTCTGTTGGCTCCTTTCAGCATCTCATCACCGGCTTCCCTGGGATTAAGGCAGCCTCGGCTTTGTGCCGGAGAAATGGTCCCCTCACTGAACAGGAATTGGTTGGATTTGAGAGATACGGTCAAACAGAAGGGTTGGGGGGAAATTATTAGATCAAAAGAAAAGCTGGCAAAAAATTCACAGCAAAGGCTGAATTTGAACTACATCTCCTTTATGGAGATTGGAACCATCTTGATTTATGCAGCAAAGGAGCAGACCTTTACGGCAGGGGTCCTAGTGCTGAGTTTCCCTTTCTGTGCTATCTTTCTGTCAGAAGATGGGGTTACAGCTTCTCCCTTTCTTGCACAGTCTTTCCTAGGAGTCTACTACGTCTCCATTTCATGATCCTACATATTAAGTTATGAATCTGCAGGGCTGTGAAATAGTGCCTGAGCTACTCTTCCCCCTCTCCTCATGAACAGCAGTCTAAGGGAATTGCAGAGTCAACAATTTTATGCTACTGACAGGTATTTGCTTTGGCTTGCCAATTTTATCTGTAAGGCTATAAAGCTGGCACTAGAAATGGATCATGCTGCTGTAGGGCTCTCTTGCTGGCAACTCACAGGTGGAGTACCTGGAAAGAAAATGGTGCAATTCATTAAAAGGTGGAGGTGCTTTGGCATGGTTTAGGGCATAAAAAGGATCAAAGACAGTTTGTTTCCAGGAGGCAAAAAGAGGTACCTTGCAATTCCCATGTCCAGAATGCACTGCTGGATACTGCAACAGTCAGCATAACACAACCCATGTGTCCCTGGGGCCAGAGATAAGCGAGGGCCCACGGCCAGCCAGCTGCTCCTGTCTGCATGTTCTGAACCCAGCTTCTGCCCCAGCACGTCTCCTTTGAAGTTTCACTTCACGTCCATTTGAAAGTTATGCTCTTGGCCAGGTGGCAATTGCCTTTTTTTAACCTCCTCCAGACATGCCTACCCAGCATCTGCATGAAGTCAGCTGGGAAGGTTTGTGTAGGCAGGTGAAATGAATTTCTTCCTTTGCAATTCCAAGAGCATACTTCATCTCAAAGTTAATAATGACTGCATTTTGAATAAACGCTGAAGGTATATTAGGTACAAAATTAAAGTTAAGCAGCTCTGCAGAAGAGACATATTTACATTCAGCAGTGGTAAAACTGGGCAAATAAATTTAAAAAATTAATTGTACCATAACTTGATAAGTTAATTAATAACCATGCTTAGCATTCTGCTTTTAACACATACATGGACATGGTGCATTTTTTACAAAAAACTTTAAGAACACTCTTTGTCCACTTAAACAGTTGTGATGAGTGACAGAATCATAGAACCATAGAATCGTTTAGGTTGGAAAAGACCTCTAAGATCAC
Source organism: Aptenodytes patagonicus (assembly GCF_965638725.1). Lineage (NCBI taxonomy): Eukaryota > Metazoa > Chordata > Aves > Sphenisciformes > Spheniscidae > Aptenodytes > Aptenodytes patagonicus. Next base: position 5,927,884 of record NC_134969.1, read on the forward strand.
CAAGTCCAACTGTTAACCTAGCACTGCCAAGTCCACCACTAAACCATGTCCCTAAGCACCACATCTACACGTCTTTTAAATACCTCCAGGGATGGGGACTCAACCACTTCCCTGGGCAGCCTGTTCCAATGCTTGACAACCCTTTTGCTGAAGAAATTTTTCCTAATATCCAGTCTAAACCTCCCCTGGCCCAACTTGAGGCTGTTTCCTTTTGTCCTATCGCTTGTTACTTGGGAGAAGAGACATAAGGAAGAAGTAGAAGGGAGTAGTAGTAGAAGGTAGTAGTAGTAAGGTAGAAGTAGTAGAAGGTAGAAGTAGTAAGGGAGAAGTAGACCCAAATAGCTCAGGTCCACTAAAACATGGACAAATCCTATAGTCCTGATTAATTTAAGCAACTGGGTTTTTTTCATAGGTAGAGACAAAGAGATTAGTTCCACAAACTAGATGATCATGGTAAAATTCTCAGGAGAGTTAACAAGACTGGTTGCAGGTGATCATGCTGCATCCTTTACAAATCTCAGAAAACGCATTCTCAACTATTAGCTTGCATTCCAGTATCATACAACTGTCTTATGAAATTTTAATTCAACCCTTATTGGAGATGAATAATTTAGTGGCAGACAGTAACAGACGGTCATCCGGCCTATGGCCCTCAAAGAAAAAAGAAGGATGTCAAACCATGACTGTCTTCAGCTGATGTAAATCAGCATCACTCAATCAACTCCCATGTGTCTGCACCAATTTACTGTAGTTGACAGACTGGTCTGCGTGTGCAAGGAAGATACTGGTCTAGGAGCAAGAGCACTGGCAATATGTGTTTTACCAATGAGATGATCTGACCATTCATTACTTGGAGATCAGCAGATGGGGTTTTTTGACCCAAAACACAGCTTAGATCAGATGTAGCTCCCGCTTACACATCAGCAAAGATTTCCCTTTTCCAGGGGATTGCCTGAAAGGTGTATGATTGGCAGCCTATGAAGAGGGGCAGCTTGACCAGCAACAGAAATAAACTCTCCATCTCATATAGCTTTGCCCCCAGCTGAGTTCCCAGTTCCAGCTCTTAGCCTGAGCAAGACCCTGGTATGAATCAGCAGAGATCTTCCCAGGGGACATCTCTGACTTGTACCAATGATGCAAGATGGATTTCAAAAAATGATTCCTGATTTACCCCAGCCTAAACAAGAGGTGACTCAGAGTTACAGATGTTTGTCTGATTTCTGAAAAGCTGTTTGAGTCAATGTTTCTACCAGGCTGGATTTTCATTTTGCCATAGAAATTGATGCGCAGAAAGCCAGCCCACAGCTCCACACCATATAGTCCTATTGAAGCCCTCATGATTTGAACACCATTCACTCTTCACCTCCAGATTTGCAGGAAAAGAGGGATAACATGGGAAAGAAGAGCATTTGCTATTCACTCTATGGAGTAGCTGTTCCTAATTCATTACTCTCTCATCTCACAATTCAGATTCTTCGAGTATGAAGCAGAAGCCATATGGTTAAAGCCGAGCAAAATACAGGATTACTATTCTGTGGCAAATCCCCATGTTTCAATACTTTGTTTTCATCCCAAACTGTGATGGAAAGCGAATGTTTGTTATTGAACTTAAACTCCAGAAGCTTTTCAGTGAGACATTTTTAAATGAAGAGAAACAGGCTGACATATTTCAAGCTGAAAGATTTCACTGCTTTTTGTTGAACTGATCTAAAACATTCCCTTTTCAGTGATCTCAGTGTTAGGTTGGATTTTCCCCTTTGTGGTGTACTGCCACATCACAGCTGAAGACTTTCCACCATTTCTAGATGAATCCTGCAGAAAATATAGCATGTACCAGAAATGACTGAACAAGGAAATATTTCACGGCCATTTTTCAACAGAATTCCCTTTTAAAAGAGCAAAGTTGAAATTTTCCCTATTTTAACGGAACAGTTGCACATTCATGATGCAGTCATGCACCAAGACACAATTGAATGCCTTCCCATCACTGCTGCTCAAGTCAGACAATGTACTTAGTACTTCACAAGATAAAACTCCAAGAAATCTCCAGCACATCGACCCTAAAACCAAGGATCCTGTTCTGCAGTTGGAACGTATTTGCAACTCACTGGATAATAAGAATCAAGGATCTTCAGAAAGAAATGTGTGCAGTTGCAGAAGGTCAGATTTCTTCAAACAGGAGCAACACAAGAAATCCATAGTTAGGCTTACAAAACGTGGGAATCTGGGCTCAATCCTGCCAAACTACTGATCTAATGGGGCTGGAAAAGGCCCCTCTTCACAAACTGGGAATCTCCCAGTCACCAGCTTTTACAAAGAGAACTGACCAAGACGCAAAGGAGTTAAGCCCAAATCTGTATACTCCACTGAGTATAATCCACTCAGTTAGAGGGGAGCTTTAGCTTATTAAGAACATGTCCTGGGCCCAGGTGACTTTCCCAAGGTCAGAACAGGAGTCAGTATCAGAGGATCCCCTCATGCCCTCGTTTAATCAAAGTCATTAATTTAAAGTATGAATTCTAACACCCCTTTAATTCTTCTTAACAATAAGAAGCACTGTTAAATCCTTAATGTGCCTACTTTAATTATAACCTATCAAACACAGAATCAATTCTAAGCGGTAAACACGAAAAGAAGTATTCTGAGAGTGGATGAGATCACGCCTTTTAAAATGCAAATTGAGACTGAAGCATTAAACCTATAATAAAGTTCAATTAATCTTTCCCCTTAAAACACACACAAAATATTTAATCTCAGTCTAATCTCTGAGGCTGATTGAATCAGAGCCAAAGAAGGCACCTTTGGTCACATGTAAACAGGCAGGAGCTGGAATGCCTTATCCTTAGAGTCACACAAATCTAGGGAGGTGGATGTGCATGTGGGGAGGTAGGGGAGCAGATCCATTAAAGTTGAGAATGAAGGTGATTATTTTTCGAGGATTATATATATTATAAATTTCCCATTATCTCATGAACCTTTCAAAATTCCCTGCCTGAAGACACATCCACAGGCAACGTAACAGTTACCTAAGTAAGGGCGCAACAGCAGTCCCTGTCTAGGGCTGGGAGAGTGGCATCCTTTGCTTTAACGGATTTACAGCTCTTTTCTGCTTGCCAGTCCTGAGAAGGAGCACAAGAAACAGAGCTGTAAATTAGAGGGGTAAATTATAGTAGGAGCTGGAGAGGTTGTTGCATAGTCTCATGGTACAGAGAACCGCAAAGGATGCTGCAGTGTCTTGTGCCTTTCTCATCTCCATCTCAGTGCAGGACCAGAGCAGTCAAGGGGGTTTCTGCAATGTACTGCACAAGCTTGTGGTCAGCCCCTCTCCTCCTCCTGGAGTACCAGTCTGCTACAAGGCAACAACTGCAACCTGTTACTCCTCTTAGTCCAGGGAGGAAAAGCATTAGCAAGTTGCTGTGTTAACACTCTGCTTGTGTTTGCTTCAGCTTCTTCTGCAGGCATTTCCCGAGAGCTGCAAGAAATGGGCAGGAATCATGTTTTCCATTTCCTAGCAAGTTTGTTTTCTGCTACTGAACAGTGCAAAAGTAAAAATGTAAATGCCAGTCCTGTGTGTGTTAGAAAAAGGCATTTGGGGATAACGAAGATATTTTGTTTTATGAAAGAGAAATGTTCCAAGCTGGTTACATATTTTAAAAGTAATATTTATATTGTAAACCAAAGATACTTCTAAACAAAAAGTCACTTGAAATACAAATAAAAATGTTCTGTTTTGACAATCTGGGGACAGGATATTGATGTATTATTGAAACAGCCTGAGTATTTCTTTTCCCCTCCTGAAATATGAATTCATCAAATTCAGCATGCTGTTGTGAAACATTTTGCTTTAAAAAAACTAGCTGGTTTTTGTTGAAAAAATGTTCAATTGGAAGATTATAGAGCAAGTCTACATCTGAACAAAGTGGATGTGGAGGGTTATTAAATCAACACAGAAGGGTTTTGATAGTGCTTAGGTGCATGTGTTGACACTAGATGCACTGTAGTGGAGAGATAGCCCTCTTATTATCAGTGTTATTTAGCTCTGATAATGGGTTCAGTCCTGCAGAGAATATAAATGTAGCTGCACAGCTGGACAAATAATGACAGTATTTGTCTTCATGTCATTTTTGATGAAAAATATTGGCAAAAAGCGCAATGAAATTTATTTGTAATGAATTACTGGATAATTCAACAAATGAAGTCAGAACAGCTAGAAAACACATGGAGGCCAACTCTCCACCACCTTGCAAGCTTTAGTTAGCAGCAGTAAACAACAGGTGTAAAATCTTACCACATGAATTGGACAAAACTTGATGACTCCCAGCCATCAACTTGCTCATTGTAAAACTGCATTTATGTAAATGCCTGCCACAGGCACTGGTTAGTAGGAATCCTGGAACAGCAAGATGATAAATTCAACCTTAGATCGTAATCTTTACAGAATTGATTTAAAAAAAAAAAAACTGTGGAAAAATAATGTGAACTGATTTGTTAATTTTTTTAAATGGAGTGGAAATGGGGATGAGCAGGCAAAGATAAGAGAGATCTTCATGGACTGCAAATTTAGAGAATTCATGATTGAAATGACAACACAATTTAATTAATTCAAATCCAGATGAAGAAAACTTTGTACTGAGAGATAGATTAGAAAGATAATACTCCATAGAGTTAATCTCACTTATTGCCAGGAAGGGAAAGCCATGTGCTTAGAGACAAAGGAAGGGGCAAAATAGAAAGTTGAGTTTCTAGTGATTCTCTCATGGTTTTTACTGTTGTACAGCCTTGCCAAAAAGTCAATTCTTTGCAGAGCTGCTCTTGTAACACATGTGGTGTTAATACAAGGCAGGAGACGAGCAGGGTACTGACAAGACTTGCTACTGCCAGGTCCTTAGCTGGAGTGAGCAGACCTACTCCAGAGAGCTGATTTGGTACTGATGAAGATCTGTCCTTGAGTTCCTATTTCCAGATGAACTGCCACTGATTTTCTTGGACCCAGTCTGTAAAGGATTGAGTCTCCCTTTTCTTCTACAACAGGAATAACCTCTTGCAAAATGAGTTAGGTCACATACAGTAGAACTCTTTTATCAAGAATCAGCTTCTTATCTATGCAGGTTTCACCTGGAATAGGACTTAAAATACTGCTTTTGGAACAGAACAGCTGCCTTATTATGACTAACATGTTTTCAGCACGGTTGAGATAAAATAGAGTAAAATTTAGGCTTCAGTGTGACTGGTTTAAGACATGATGCTGGATAATGCAGTTTATCTAAAAAGTGTTATAAAGCTTGCAATAATTAAATTATTTCAGCAAATCCCAAAATTGCAGTCCTGAGTCAAGATCTTTTTGTGCTCAGCACTGTAAAAATCACAGAAAATATCAACTATTAGAACACTTTAAACCCTGCTATGGACAAACTGCTAATGGGAGTGATCCATCTATGCAATGGGAATGTGCATTCCTTTCTCAACAAAAACTGTTTGATTTTGCTATTATTTGGCTGAAAAGTCTGTTGCCTGAAGTGCCCCAGAAAGGCATGTGATTGGTGAGAAGTATTTTACTATTATTACTATGACAGCTTATTATCTTTGCAAATATAATTACCTGGGGAGAAGACATGTGAGATGCAATATGCCCGTCTTGCTTGCATGAGAGAGAGTGATGAAAATAGAATTAAGTTGTGTCACCTCCAGTGTGTCATTTTTCTACAAGCAAGCCTGAACAGATTGATTTCTAGGTCTCCTTCAGCATAACTTAATCAATTCTGAGTAGATTTAGCTGGGCATATGGATGATCATGTGTCTGGCACCCGCTTCCTCCCCTAATATGGTTACAGGAATTTCAATCAGCACCACCACTGGCTCCCACCATACAATTGCTTGGAACGTAAAAGGCTTAATGCATTTTGAGCATTAATTCATCCTGTCTGGCACCTCAGATCGTGTGAGAACATGGGCCGTATTTCCAGCAGGTGCCTGAGAACCTCTGCATCCATTTCGACTGTCTCTGAATTTCCTTTAGAGGAAATGCTCCGAATTCATTCAAGAGGAAAGTCCTCAGATGGGCCTTCAAAAAGGTTATTTTGAGTCTGGGCTCTAGAAGGTGAGTGAGAGAGATTGCCGGAAGGATGAACACGCGTTCCATTCCCAAGTCATTCTACGTCGAGAAGCAACAGGGAATGGAGAAAAATGGGGCTTGATCCATTTCCCTAAATGTAGGCATCCAATTCTGGTTGAGATGCCTTTGGCTATCCTGGACACTGCAAGGACCTAGCAGATCTTACAGTACAGTCTATGGGAGACCTGAGACCATTGGGACCCACAGCTTGAGGCCAGCAGGATTTGCCAGAGTGTGTCAAACAGGAGAAACTCCCCTGTTTAGACAGCTGAATTAAGACACAGAAACAACATAAACCAGAGATAATTCCTTCCAGACAGCTGTTGAAGGAGCAGCAGAAGGAAAGACAGGCATGCTAGACATAGGGTGGGGGATTGCCATCCTTAGAGAAATTGCTGGAGAAAGAACAGAATTTATAGAAAATAGGACTTAAAAGACAGCATAGGTACGGAGAAACTAGTACAGCAGTACGTGTTTGAGAATTAAATGACAGCTTTTCCTTGCCTGTTGGTGATCTGTAAGCAAGGTGAGAATGGAACCTCTGCTCAAGCTTCAGTCCCTCGTGCTCATAGCTCTGGCGGTCCACGGGTCGGTCATACCAACCATTAGAATGACCCTAGCGAGCGAGTGTACAGGCAGACAGGCTGTCAGGCCTGCAAACTTTGCACATGGCCACAACTAAGCAACCGAGGGACTGATTAGGTCTGTCTGCAATTATAATGACTTCATTTAGCCCTGAAGCTTTTAAAAGTCTTTTGGATTTTTTAATGATTAACTGAAGGCACTTTGCAGCTCTGCACTTGCAAAAATGGCTACATAATGAGTTAATCAGAAGCTGAAACACTAGTTGTGCTTATTGATTTTTCTTTTTAACAAGTAGTGCCTCTGCTTCCAAAAATGTGAGAAAAATCGATTTTTTTTATGGCTGTTAAATTTTTTGTATTTCTTTTTCTTGGAGTTATTATTTAGAATCCTATTGACATTTTTCGTTTACTCATAACTAAGTTTTCATTAAATGCAAAAATTTCAGTGATTATTTTGGTGTCTTCATATAATTGTCAATAAAAATGTTCACAAACATTTTGAAAGAAGTGAAAAAATGCCCCCACTTCAAAAGATGCCACATAGAAAGGACTTGAAAACTATTTGTTCAATTATTTGCTGTCTCTCTCTTGGGAAAAAAACCCAAAACTTCTGAATAATGCTGGAGTCAGCAAATGAGTTTTAAAAAACATCTTCCAAATTTCCCAGGTTTATTAGTTTATCACTACAATGGAGAGGAATATGGAAATGAGTGAGAAATACATTATGCAAAGCAATAAGTGACACGCAGCAGAACAGAAAGGCAACGTTTATGTTGTTGAGCAGCTGGGTACAATTTACTGCCTGCAGAATATAAATGGAACTCCAGTCTATCTGCCAGTTGCCACCAGTCGTGTGGCTGCAGCAGGGACAAGGAGATGCAGGTGATATCCTGCGATAACACTCCCCTGAGCTGACCCTACCTGCACAAATCTGCATGTAGACTCCGACATGTGTCATTGCTGTGAGGCTGCAGTTGGGAGATGAAGCTTTTCTCACCTCCAAATCACGCGGGAGGGCAGGCAATGGTACCACAGCACACAGCCCTACCAGTTGCACTCTCTCTCTCTCTCTAGCTCTTCCAGCCTTGCTTTTTTCCAGTCTCTCTCTGAAGCCTCGACTGACTTGGGCATTTCCTGGTGTCCGTTTCTGGGGTCATACATCCGTTACTCCCTACAAATGCAATCTGCAAGATCTGTTGCTGTCCCAACCTTTAGAACCCTCCGAGAGAGAAAATACTGGTTACTGGGAAGTGCATGGGTTGTTCGCAGTGTGGGATGTATATAAGCAGAATTACCTACAAAGACCTATGGGGCACTTCATATATATAACGGCTAAGCAATCAATTTCAGCTTAAGCTGTAATGGCTATATCTGGCACCATCGCCAAGAAATGTTCTGACCACCTTTTGCTACAGAATTACACTTTCTACTTGCAGAAGTGATGTCATTCTCAGTTCTTCCGGCTCTTTGGACTGAAAACTGAAAATGAGATAAAACTGCTTCATGTTGGTTACATGAAATACAAAAAGAAATGAAATAGGAAATAGGAAAGCAAACCACAAATGCCTATCTGGAGACAAGCATTAAATCCCACCATGTTCAGTTTCCTATACTGTTAATTAAAACATGAACTCCAGTCCAAACCTGAGGACTAGCATATCCATTCTGGTAAGTTCTCATTACACACTTTTGAAAGGGAAAGTGTATTACTTTCAGAAGCACCAAAGGGTGTTGATGGATGCACTATCAGCTTCGGACGTGTCCACCACCCCGTTCCCTTCTCACAGCAGTCAGTGCAATGAAAGGCTTGTGACCATTCAGGCTAGGTCAGTGTCTGTGTGCTGGTCTTACTTCTCATTGCAGGTGGGCCAAGGTGACAGGAGGTACCTGTACATGCTCCTTTCCATCACCTTGAGGAGACAGATGGGAACTGTAATCTACTGAAGAGCTGAGAGGCACCAGGCTGTTGTGAACATTGACCTTTTCCACTGCTGCAGGGAGCGTGCACCAGTGTCCTAAAGCAGAAGCAGACACGACTGGCTATTGGAAGGCCATCAGCCTTCTGAAAGTGGTGCTGGGCTGGGTGTCTGCTCTCAGCATGGCTGGATTAGCTTGTTAGTGTTTGGGAATTTTATTCATGCCTTCAGGCATAAGCCAAACTACAGAATAGAGCATGGTGCAAAGAGCCCTGAGTCAGCTGTAACATCTTCAGTGTCCAATTCCTTGTCAGCTCCAGTCTCTAAAGGCAGAATTGCAAAAAACAGACATAGGTAGTGGGTTGAATTTATCATAGTGACATTCATTAACAATATCTCGGTGACACTTAGGTCTTGAAGAGTTAATAAATGCTGGTAAACATCTTTCTCCCCAATTCAGAGTTGAGGGAGGTACCACCCTGAGGACTAATTCAAGGTCATGTACCACAAAATTAAGAGAGAACAAACAAAAACCACTCCTCAAGTCTGCCAGACTAATGCCTTCTCTACTGGACCATCTGCAGCAGATGTGCCAAAATAGATTGTTTTAAATGGCCTAAATATGTCCAACTCCTGAAGTGCTGAATGCCCTTAGCAATGTTTCCTTGCTGCCTAAAGGCATCTGTCAGGAATGCTATTAATAACATTAGCAGATAATGGGTTTACAGCTTTTTAAAATCTCCCCGTGCTCTCCATTTATTTATTGTGCATGTGAGTAAAGACAAGGCAGCCATTCCTCGTTTCTGGGAGATCTGTTCTGATTTCCCTGACATGCAATTTCCCTGCACAGCAGTCCCTGTGGCATCCCCATATCCTGCGGCTTTTCCTTGGAGCAGAGCTATTCACTGGATTTGCACTGCAATCATAAACAGAATCTTTGTGTGTGCATACATCCATCGCTGCGATAATGTGCTGGGTTGGTTTGCAAACTCCTCCACTTCTGTGTAAGTCAGTCTAATGGGTCTTGTGTTGAGAGGTTTCATTAGTAATCCCAGGTGCCTTGAAACACCACTTCTTTATTACAACAGTAAAGCTCTTAGGAATTACAGCTGACCGCGGAGTCCCAAGCACGTGATGCATTCATGTTCCATTTGGTGCATCCCGGAAACTGTCATTTAGATTCCAGTTGCAGCTGGTAAAATTTCATTAGCAGATGTCTTGTAGTGCACCAGCAGTTGCCATTTGAGAGCATTGGAGCTCTTCAGTTCATTAAAGTTACCTCAGAGAACGCTTGACTCTGATCTCATCATTGCTCCTTAGTTATGTGCTATATATTTACACAGAATAAGGCAACTGTGTACCATAAGGCAGCTGTGTACCAAACACCCAAAGTGTGTGTATCGGTTTAAGGGGGGAGGAAAAAAACCAAACCCCAAGTGGTAAATACCATTTATACCCAGTTGGGCAGCATAAGACATTCTGTATTGACTGCACCTTAATAAGGGTTAATGCTCTTTGTTCCCTGCTGGGACTGTCCAGGCCATTGGGATGGCTGACTTCAGGAGCAGACAATTGCAAAACCGATGACTTGTCCCCTCCACACACCTCAGACACCAAAGAGTGACCTTGGCTGTACGGGAGGTTGCTGCCATCAAGTTCAGCAGGACCTCAGTTCTCTAACTGGTTGCTTTAAAATGTTCATGCAACCAGCGGCCACCATTGCCTGATGTGTGTACCCTGGAGAGGGGATCCCTTCACATTTAGATCAGGAAGTCCTTCTTCAGTGGGCAGAAAGGTCCTGCAGACTGCAAGTCTTGCAGTCTTGTCCATGTGAGGACCGTTTCTGCAGTGTTGAAAGGAAGATGGAGTGCAATACCTGAGGGCTCACATCGATTGCACCTATCATGCCTTGCTGACATAAGAGACTTGGCCATGAGGGTGGCTGGAGTGTGCAGTGTTTGGCACGTGCTCCTCTGGAGCCTTTTAAAAGTCCAGTGATAATGTTTGTTACATGTGGGGCTAAAAGCTAGGCCAATGCTGCAGTTTGCAGCACTGCTTTTAAACACAGCAGCAGTTTGCAAATCTGTCTGCAGATTTGCTGCAGTACTGAAAAAGAACCAAAATAAACACCCCCAAAAAACCAAAGCTACAAAAAAAAACCCAAACCCACTCACCAAAAAAAACCCTAAACAAACAAGGAAAGCTTTAATTTTTATAGCAGCATGTTTAATTAGTTTCATTTATCTGTGAATTTACTTTGCTTGTTCTAGGCATAATAAACACTGCAAGTTATTGTTAATTCAAGACCTACCGCCTGTTCGCAGTGATGCGTGGATGGGCTTACTGCCGTCTATCCCTCTTGTTTTCTGCATGGATAGCAAAACCTGTATAATTCATGCTGTGATTCTGAAAACTGAAAGGAGTTTTCAGGCATCCTGAAAACTCAGCAAGGAGATGGTTTATACCTTCCACTCTGGGTCACAAAGACCTTTGCAGTTCTCCTCTGGATAGTAAGTAATAATAAATTAAAAAAAAGAGAAACTTAAAAAAGGGTCACAAGTGGCAAGAAAAGCAGCATGTGCAGGGGCTATGGGACAAGGCAGCTAGGGTGGAGTTTTATGAGCTGAACTGGGATGGGGCAGAGCGTGAATGGATCACCAGCTGCAGTGTACCTGCAGGGTGTCGGATACTTGCTGGGTGTCGCACACCCGCTATAGTGCACCGGGCAGGTCACAGCAGGCGAGTTCCCTGTGGGAGCACAAGGATACTGGGCTCAGAGGTGGATATAAGCGCTCATTTTTGGAGAAGGGATTTGCCTCCTCTGCCCTGGCTGGCTAGGCAAGGCAGATCTTTGCCCAGCTTGAGTCATTAGCTGGACTAACTTTCACTCTCTATTTGCTCTAAGGAGAGTTGTTCCACTGATTCAACCTGACGGTACTCAATAGCTCCATTACAAAGGATAAAAGATCGTCTTTAGCAAGAAAGAGAGAGGAAGAGACAGAAACTAGAGTCTTTAATCAGAAACCTGAATTAACCTTCCCAGAAGGGAATCCATGTGGACTGGGGCTTTTATTTATAAACCTATTTCTTCCTTCAGGCTTGCTTTATTTACAAGGAGAAGCAAAAGCATGGCGAAAAGCAGTATTTTGAGAATATCTTGGCTGAGGATGTCTACATAGCTGTGCTGGAAAGTCCAAATAATTAATTTAAACCCCAAAGCACAATTCAGTCAATACGACTCTTCTCCCACAAAAGAAAGAAGAAATCTCATCAACACCTATAGAAGGTGGTCCTGCTGAGCTCCGAACAATCTGAACCCTCTTCTCAGAACTTTTTCAAGTGGAGGGATTATTTCACTTTTATTATATTAAAAGGTGGGTGGAAGGGTGAGCAATTGAGAAACTTCATTATATACTGAAAGAGGGAGTGATTCCAAGAAAAACGTATTCTTCCATATGGATAAAGCAAAGCTATTTGAGACTCACACTGTGTTCTTCTTCCACTGCAACTTGCAAAGGCTTTTCATTCCGCTTGTATTTCATGTTTCAAGTGGATTATTTCCCTTCAGTTGATAAGAGTGTAAATTCAGTTAGGCCTTGGAGATAGTTACTTCATTTCTCAAAAGGATATTTTGCATGGAAGGATCAATTTTTTTTTCTTTTTTAAAAACATCACCTAGAGCCTGTGGAAATTAGATATATTAGCAAGCACTAAACGGCTAGTCACATAGAGACCGAGGGGTAAATTAAGCCATGGTGGGATGAAAGCAATACTTTGCCTAACTACAAAGAGTTGTGTAACTCAATGCGTAATAAAGTCATGTTCTGCCACTTTAGGCAGCTTCACTGGGTCCCTCTGTCAGCTCAGGTGAACACCTTTTTGCAACCAAGGAAACAGTGCAGCAAAGTGGCAGGAGAGAAAGCAAAAACCTCCTGCTCTTCCCTTCTGCTAGCATCTCCGGCTGCTGGACTGGCTGCTCTCAGCCTTCTGGCAGCAGGAGATGCCTCAAGTGGGATGAACACGTGTACGCTCATCCAGACACTAAGGCCAACAGGGCTCCCGTCACCCATGTGGATATCCCATGGACAGCTGCAAAAGGAGCTGGAGCGTGAAGGCTCGGTTTAGCTCCCTAGAAAGGTGGAGTGAAATGCTGGCATCAGGTGGCATCTCAACATCAAAGAGTATCAGGGTGTGGGTCTGGACCACTGAAACGCACTGTGTGATTCAGTCGTACAGTCTCAGTGCAGTTTCAGTCTCCTGCAGCCTTGCACAGTTAAGGATTACCTGATGTCAGGCCCCTTTCCCTGACAGCAGTTTAGATGCAGCCACCAGTTTGGAGACTAAGATAGTTTAACCTCATGGACATTTCAGTTGGGGTCAAGGCCAGAGAACGGCCCCTGGCCCTTTCTGGGTAATGAGCATAGACAATGACATCTATATGGTGATATGTGGAGATATATATGGGTGATATCTGCTCTGTGTTAGGAGATAGTGCTCAAATTTGGCATGCCGGTTGGCATAAGCCAGTTACATTGCCACTGCCCCTAGGGATGGGTCAGTATGAGCCCCACCGTCTGCTCCAAACCCTCACAGGCTTTATGCTCAGCCCACTCCCCATATGGTCCAGAGGGAAAAACACTATGGAAGAGGGCAGGCTTGGGCTCTGGCACACTGGTCAGAGATTCATCTAATAAAATCAACAGCAATTTGTCCTTGACTTCAGGCCAGGTCTTCACAGCTCTGTGGCTTGCTTATATCTCCTGCTGACTGAATGACAGAGAAGCAAAATGAGGGAAACTGCCGAGGGGGGTAGGAGAGACAGCAGGCGTGAAGCTGGGCTGAGCTGTGCATGTATGGCACCACCACTATCCAATTACCCAGAAACACATGAAACACAGGCCAGACGCTTGAAGCTTGTTCAGACAAGTGGCTCTGTCGATTTGCTTCTGTGGGGACCTGGAAGAGCAAAGCATATTAATGACTCCTTCCCTTTACAGGAAGAGCCCTGCTGTGGCAGAGGGATGATCAGAGACTGAACCACTTGGAGGGAGCACAGAGTGCCTTGTGGCTACTTGCTTATTTTTAGAGACCTTGATAACATCGTGTCAGAGCCCATTTCACTGTTAATTTATAGGGTCATACCCTCTGACACGAAGGGAAAGTGAAGATTGTCATTCATACCTTTCAGGGGAAGGATCACGGCCAGTCTATCTCCCTAGTAAAATGTTACATATCCTTTTACCAACCCACAGCTTTGCATTTTTCCTCTATGAAGCTTGTTAATGCATTAAGTTTCAAGCATATTTTGTAGAAGCCTTCAATTAAATACCTCTAAGGACAATAGCTTATTAGTATGAGATTGTTGCTGTCATTCTCTTCATCCCCTCCTGGCTACTTCTATCTTGGTTTGGGTGGATTACACGAGACTTCTCTGAGCTGCATTCAAATCAGATCTTCAGTTAAGAAAAGCGCTCAGTGTTAGGGAGGGAAGATGGGCCAGAGGAGCTGTGGCCTGGAATATTAATGTGTTACATCAGCTGCAGAGAAGGCAAGGCTACTCGTGTGTGTACCGACTAACCTAGGGCTCACACTCTGGCTCTTTTCCCTGCTCTGAAACTGGCTTCCTAACGTCACCCAGCAAGTTGTTCAGGACTGTAGCCAAGGACATATGCAATGTCCCTGACCTCTGGAAAACACAAGTGAATTTGTCTTCACTCCTCGAACTCTTAAAAAATATGACTAGCTATGTGTGAGGTACTTAGCTCTTCCCGTATGTGGGAGCAAATCCATGTCAAGAGAGATCGCCTCAGCTGTACAGAAGCAGGGAAACAACCAGTCACCAGCAAGCCTTTTAATCTGGTAAATCTGAGATATTTTTCAGTGGGATCACAGCCCCTCCGCTGGGTGTTTACAGATTTAGTCCCATTCTGAGCACCTCAACCAAACAATGTGGGAAACTGAGGCATA